>NW_023494798.1:32659778-32972278 GCF_904425465.1 Colossoma macropomum | reverse complement strand
TAATCACTACTCCCTACACTGGAGCACTATAGAACACAATTATAGTGAACAGAAATGGTCTTCTTATCACTATTCCCTACATTGGAGCAAAATCTAACACAATTATAGTGAATAGAAATGGTCTATAATCATTATTTCCTACAATGGAGAGTATATAAAACACAATTATAGTGAACAAACATTGTCCATAATCACTATTCCCTACACTGGAGCACTATATAGAACAATATTATAGTGAACAGAAATGGTCTTATAATCACTATTCCCTGCACTGGAGCACTGTAGAACACGATTATAGTGAACTGAAATGGTTTCCTAATCACTATTCCCTACACTGGAGCACTATAGAACACAATCATAGTAACCAGAAATGGTCCATAACCACTATTGCCTACCCTGAAGCACTAAAGAGCACTATTGTAGTGAACAATAATGGTCCATAATCACCATTCCCTACAGTGAACTACTATACATAACACTATTGTAGTGATTCGAAATGGTCTTCTAATCACTATTCCCTACACTGGAGCACTATAGAACACAATTATAGTGAACAGAAATGGACTTCTAATCACTATTCCCTACACTGGAGCACTATAGAACACGATTATAGTGAACAGAAATGGTCCCCTAATCACTATTCACTACACTGGAGCGCTATAAAACATGATTATAGTGAAGAAAAATGGTCCTCTAATCACTGTTCCCTACAATGGAACACTTTAGAACACAATTATAGTGAACAGAAATGGTCCATAATCACTATTCTCTACACTGGAGCACTACAGAACACGATTATAGTGAACAGAAATGGTCCCCTAATCACTATTCCCTACACTGGAGCACTACAGAACATGATTATAGTGAACAGAAATGGTCCCCTAATCCCTATTCCCTACACTGGAGCACTGTACAACACAATTATAGTGAACAAACACTGTTCCCTTAATTGTGGAACTATGTAGAACAATATTATGGGAAATATGCAATATTCACAAGATATTGTACCATATTGTGGATGGAGAATGAAAGCGTTTTCATGCTATTCTCTTGTGACACTGTTTAGTTTGGAGGCGTTTACAGTATTAGCTTAGTTCTACATGTCTTTACTGTTCTTTGCATCCGAGCTGATCTCACTGAGGCAGAGTGTTTTATCTGAGAGCACTCGCACGCAATGACAGGGATTTACATAAAAAACAAGTTAAACATGTCAGAGCGTCATGGTGTGGGAACATGTGAAATATATAGAGAGAGAATGTGTGTGGGTATGTATTTAACTCTTTGTGGGGACCTGATCCCCTCCAGGGTGAAGAATATATCAAAAACTGCAGCTTTTATCAGAAAAAAACGTAAAAAAAAATCCAAAGCTGAACTTCTGGCTGCTGAGCTCTGGAAACCTCTGATAGACTAGAAATTAGGATTTTTTTTACAGTGGTGGGAACCAGGGGTTTCCATTTCTACAACACAAATATAGCCATTTTATTCACTGTCCAAAACCACCAGTGAACCTACACGAGTCTTCTGAGCTTGATATGGAATATTGATGATAATAAAATAGTGGAAAACCTGAAAAAATAGGTTCTTTTGGGGCTATTTTGTCTTACAGCACCGGGTATGTACCTCTAGATTTAAAAGTACATGTAGGCCAGAACTTTCTCAAAACTCACATCACGTCAGTCTCAGACATCAGGCAGTGAATTCATAACCATTTCATGTAATAACTTTTGGTTAGAGAGCTTGACAGAGAGTCGATGCCTGGTTCCTATCACCAGCACTGTGAACAATTCCGACTCTGTAAGTTTCTCTAGAATAGATCATTTCACACCAAACCACTCTGAATGACTCTGTTCACATCGTAACTGTTGAAACATGCAGTGATGTTGAAAAGTCAAATCCCTTTAAAAGAACCTCTCATATTCTTTCAAAGTGGTTAATGAATGCGTTTACATGCACTGAATAATCCGAAAAATCTGATTCTGTCAGTAATCTGATCGACATGTTTACATGCTCTTGAGTAATCAGATAATGGGGAAACTCCGGGTTTCCATGATTCAGACAGAGATCAGATTTCTCCATTGCAACCAGCCAATAAGCTCACAGAAGAATAAACATAACATAAAACTCGAACTTCATGCTGCGGCTTTTTTTAAAACATTGTGCAACTTTACCTGAAAATATGAACATACATCATCTAGAAGATGAAGAATATTTAAACCCTTCCTTTTAATCAAGGATGTATTTGGTTTCAGTGTCACTCCAAAAGTGTTTTGCTGCATCTCACAGCAACGCTGCTCACTTATTTCCAGTACCAGCGTGTGTTTTCGCACGTGTGCAGACTGAGAAATCCGAAAGAAATCTGATTACTGAGCTATAATCCAGCTCTTTTTATGGGACTTCTTAACCAGACTTCTAGACCTCACTCTGATCTAAGAAATCAGAGTGTGCTGTTTCCATGACCATTTGAATAATCAGGTAACTGCAGTAATCTGATTATGATCAGACTATTGAGTGCATGTAAACGCACTAAATGAGTTGTGGTAAACGCAGAAGATCATCGGTTTGATGGTCTGGTGAGAATATTTTAGGCTGTCATTTTATAATAATTCTTGGCAATGACTCTTAACATTACATTTGCTTTCCTCTGAAATGCGATTAGACCATCTGTCTTGGATAAAATATATTCCAGACAAAATATCAGGCAATATGCTGTAAAATAAACTAAAGTACTAAAGCTTTATTCTCCTTTGAGTCCAGAATGTCTTTGTTCATATTGCTTTTGTTGTGTTATTGTTTTGCTATCCAGTGTGGACCACAGGAGGATGGGTTCCACTTTTAAATCTTGATTCCTCTCAAGGTTTCTTCCTCCTGCAATGCTAAATGGGACTTGGACCCGGATTTTCTGTGAAGCTGCTTTGTGACGTCTGTCGTATAAGGACTTCCACCTCACGCTTTTTATGTGCTTAATGGTGCACTTGCTCTCCAAAATATAACATTCAAATAGAGCACAAGAGCCTGCACTCAGCAATTAAATAAGCAAGAGATTATAACTGCTGAAACCTTTTTTATTTTATGGCGTGAAATAAAAAGATTTAAGCAGTTATAATCTTTTGCATATGTAATTGCTGAGTGTGGGCCTCCATGCTCTGTTTGAAACTTGACTGTGCAGAGACCTTGTTAAATTGTTTGTTTTGGCCAGAGTGTCCCTTTAATTCTCTGATAGTTATTAGTTCACCTGAAACTTTCACCCTTTAAGTATTTGACTTCTGTTTTAGACTCATGTAGGTCCACTGGTGGTTTTGGATAGTAAATAAAATGGCTACAGGTGTGTTGTAGTCATGGTGACCCCTGGTTCCTATCACCACTGCAGTAAAGACATCTGAGTCTCTACAATCAACCATTTCACACCAAACCACTCTGAATGACTCTGTTTACATCTCAACCACTGAATTATGGAGAAACTTGGTACATATATTGAAAAATCAATATATCACTGCTGTCAGAACCAAACCTTGTATTTCCAAAATGGTAACTGGAAATCATGAAAAATTGATCGACTTCCTTTTTAAACTCAATAGGACCAGACTTTTGTTTCTCACTCTAATGTCTAATACACTTTATGGACTAAAGTATTGAGACACCTACATATTACACCCAAAGGAGCTTTTATGATGTCTTATTCTAAATCCATAGGCATTAATATGGAGTTGGTCCCCCTTTGCAGCTCTAACAGCTTCCACTCTTCTGGGAAGCTTCTACAAGATGTTGGAGAGAGTCTGTGGGAATGTTTGCTCATTCTTTCAGAAGAGCATTAGTGAGGTCAGACACTGATGTTGGACAAGAGGGTCTGGCTCACAACCTCTGTTCTAGTTCATCCCAAAAGTGTTCGATGGGGTTGAGGTCAGGGATCTGTGAGGGCCAGTCAAGTTCTTTCACACCAAACTCACCCAGTCAGGCCTTTATGGAGCTGCTTTGTGCACTGGGGCTCAGTCATGCTGGAACAGAAAAGGTTCTTCCCCAAACTGTTCCCACAAAGTTGGAAGCATAGAATTGTCCAAAAATGTCTTGGTGCTGAAGCATTAAGATTTCCCTTCACTGGAACTAAGGGTTCTAGACCAACCCCTGAAAAACAGCCCCATATCATCATCCCTCCTCCACCAAACTTTACAGCTGGCACAGTGCAGTCAGGCAGGTAACGTTCTCCTGGCATTCGCCAAACCCAGACTCATCCATCAGACTGACAGATAGAGAAGCTGATTCGTCACTCCACAGAATACGTTTCCACTGCAGAGTTCAGTGGTGGCACTTTACACCACTCCATCCGACGCTTGGCATTGTGCATTTTAATCTTAGGTTTGTGTGCAGCTGCTCGGCCATGGAAACCCATTTCATGAAGCTCCTATTATGCAGTTCTTTTGCTAATGTTGCTTCCAGAGATGATTTGGAACTCGTTAGTGAGTGACTTAACAGGTTATAGACACTGTGCGCTTCAGTACTTGGTGGTCCCACTCTCTTCGTGGCTGAGCTGTTGTTGCTCCTCGATGCTTCCATTTCACAATAATAGCACTTACAGTTGTCTGGGGCAGATCTAGCAGGACAGAAATGTCACAAACTGACTTGTGGCAGTGGCAGCATCCCATGACAGTGCCATGTTTACAGTCACTGAGCTCATCAGTACGACCCTCTACTGCCAGTGTTTGTCTATGAGACTGAAAGGCTCTGAGCTTAATTTTATCCACCCGTTAGCAATAAGTGTGGCTGAAACACCTGAACTCAATAATTAGGAGGGGTGTCTCAATACTTCTGTCCATATAGTGTATCATTTGACTTCATATTATGTAAATGCAGAGTGCATTATTCATTTCAAATTATATTTACCGTGGCATATTAAAGGCCTGTAAGAAGTGTATGAATAGAGCAAGTTTAGGCTTTTTTTGTGATCAATGTTTTAGGAATAGACATTGTTTGGGGTGTTTTGTATGTAGTTGCTGCCTAATAACACCTTGTATATGGACATATGAAGAAGCTTAAGGGGTTAAACTTTCAAAGTATCTGCCCTTGGGGATGCTCAATGGGGCTTCAGATTTTCTGTAAACCTTCTTTATGATTATGTCTGTTCTAAAAAGTGCTATATACAGACTTGACTGTGCGAAGACCTTGTTAAATTCTTTGATTGTAATTAGTCCACCTGATTCCTTGACCATTTTTGACTTGTTGTGTTTTGTCCAGCCCTGTCTGGGTTTTAAATAACTTCTTCATTTGTGGGTGTTGTAAGCCGTGCACACTGCTGGCAGCTGGGAAGTTTGAGGCCATTTGTGTTGATGCTCTCTTTCTTTCCCTGGTTAGCAGTAGTTAAGGAGTTAGAGAAGCTTTGTGTCTTATTTCACTCTGGTTTGGGCCTCTATCTATTTAAAATACTCGAAGGGTTAAAGAAATAATGGTGGGAAGCCCGTGTTTGGCTGAGGCAGTGTGAAAGATTGCTGCACATTCAATATTTTGACAGTAAGAGGATGTGTGACTTTTTTCACTGTCCTCCCTGCAGTGAACTTTTCTGCAGGAGTCACGCTGTATAGCAGATTTAGCCGAGCCCTGGATGAAGCCGAGGAATTGCTGTCAACCCACCGCATCACTGTGGAGATGAGCGTGTGTGTGTGTGTGTGTGTGTGTGTTTATAGTCCTCTGTATGAGTGTGTCTGTAAAGGCTCCACCAACCCAACCTCAACCTGAAAAGAAAATTTGAGTGATTCTTTAAAATTTCTCCATAATTAAAAGGTTAAGACGTAAACAGAGTCATTCAGAGTGGTTTGGTGTGAAACGCTCTGTTCTAGAGAAACTTACCGAGTCAGAACTGTTCACAGTGGTGGTGATAGGAACCAGACGTCCACCTCTAAAAGCTCCCTCACAGAAAGTTATTACACGATTCCTGAAACATTGTTTTATGATAGTTTTGAGAAATTTATGTTGTAAAAGTTATTTTTAAAATCAATTCATTGTGGAGAGATACATGCAGGGCATTATGTGGCAAAATAGTCCAAAAGAAAACAGATTGTTTTTCCGGTTTACCACTATTTTACCATCTACATTCCATATAAAAGACTCGTGTAGGTCCACTGGTGGTTTTGGATAGTAAATAAAATGTCTATATTTGTGTTGTAGTCATGGTGACCCCTGGTTCGTATCACCACCACTGTAAAGAAAAGAGTCTCTACAATCAACCATTTCACACCAAACCACTCTGAATCACTCTGTTTACATCTCAAACACTGAATTATGGAGAAACTTTGAAAATAATTCCTTTTTTTTAACTCAGTAGGTCCAGACTTTCTTTTCTCAATCTAACGACTTAATGTTTAACGACATGAAATGATATTTACTGTGGCATAGTAAAGGTCATACTGTAAAGACAGAGCAGGTTTAGTTGTTTGTGATCAATGTTTTTAGGACATTGTGAAGTTTTCTATGGAGTTACTGCATAATAACCCCTTTTATGTGGACATACAAAGAAGTTTAAGAGGTTAAACTTTCCTATGAAAGTATCTACTCTGCATTTCTCCTAATAATCACTACACCGTTGGACCTGGCGCACAGAGCTGGAGATGAGAGTCGGTAGGAATTGAATCGTTTCCTCTAATGAGTAATTGAATCTGCCTGGATGGCTAATTATTCACATTAATTACGCTGTGTGCTTTCGACAGAACAGCAACACTAACCGTCTTCTGAACCAAACATCAAACTGCAGCAGAGAGACAGAAATAGAATCTGAATCAGAACCTTTTTTTTTTTGCCAAGTACAAAATGTACAGGGAAGTTCTCGGTGCAGGAGTCAACATAAATTCCACTGAAATGAGCCAATGAGTGCGGAGACCTCAGAGCTCTCAGAAACAGTAACTTCATAGAATAGTTTCATTATAGTACACATAATATGATATTTAATATATTTAGTATAGAATAGTTTCATCACACTTTAAATACTGCTGGGTGGATTAGTGTTAGCTTGAAAGCTCACTTAGATATGTTTGTTTTCTCTATCTAACTACAGGATTAGCTCACTAGCTAACATAGATATATTTATCTTACCACTATCTAAGTACAGGATTAGATAATTTAGATATATTTATTCCGACTACCTACAGGATTAGCTCACCAAATAACTTAGACATGTTTCTCTCTACTATCTAACTACGTGATTAGCTCACTAGCTAACTTAAACATTTTTCTTCCCACTGTCTAACTGTAGGATTAGCTGACTAACTAAGATAAATTTCTTTCCACTATCTAACCACAGGATTAGCTCATTAGCTAACTTAGATATGTTTCTTTCCACTATTTGGCTAAAGAATTAGCTCACTAGCTAACCTAGATATCTTTCTTTTACTATCTAACTACAGGATTAGCTCACTAGCTAACCTATATATGTTTCTTTCCACTATCTAACTACAGGATTAGCTCACTAGCTAACACAGATATGTTTCTTTCCACTATCTAACTACAGGATTAGCTCACTAGCTAACCTATATATGTTTCTTTCCACTATCTAAATACAGGATTATCTCACTGGCTAACTTAGATATGTTTCTTTCCACTGTCTAACTACAGGATTAGCTTACTAGCTAACTTAGATATGTTTCTTTCCACTATCTAACTACAGGATTAGCTCACTAGCTAACTTAGATATGTTTCTTTCCACTATCTAACTACAGGATTAGGATTAGACTTCAAAGAAATTTCACGATTGAAATTCAAATGTTTTAAGTATTTTGGGAACAACAAGAAATGACAAAGAACATACTGTAAAATGTATTTACATTAACTGATTACCAACTACCAGCTCTGCTCTCAGGTTTCGTCATCACTTTAAAATATGAGACGTTCTGGATTTTATTATAATGTTTGTTTGAAAATTGTTTTTCTTAGAACCTTATTTTGGGTCAGTTTTTAGGTCATGCGGTCTTTATTGTCAAAATTCCTTGTTTGTATAATATACTTGGTGGAATAACATAATTCTGTTATTTCTGATTCTGATTCTTTCAACTTGTTTTTGGAAATTATGGACGTTGTGTTCTCTGAGCCAAAGAAGAACAGAAACATCCTGATTGTTACCAGCATAAAGTTTAAAAGCCAGCATCGATCGTGGTATGAGGGGCTTTAACTTCCACATCTATGAGGGCACCATTACTGCTGAGGGGTACATACGCATTTTGGAACAAAATGCTGTTTCTGCTTCCTGTTTGTTTCAGCAAGACAACAACAAGCCATATTCAGCACATGTTACACAAGTGTGGCTTCGTATTAAGAAAGTGCAGGTGCTGGACTGGCCTGCCTGCAGTCCAGACCTGTGTCATATTAATAGACTACAGTAGACAACAACAGAGGCCCCAGACTGCTGAGCAGCTGAAGTGTTACATCAAGCACAGATGGAAAACAATCCACTTTTACAACAACTGCTGCCCTCAGTTCCCAAATGATTACTGCACGTTGTTAAATGTAAACATTGTGTATGGAATGCAATGTAAATAAACAAGGCAAGTATATGTATATAATGCATTTCATACACAAAAGTAATTTCACAGAAAAAGAAATTGAAATGAAAACAGCATAAAGAACACAGTAAGAACATTTAAAAAAAAACAGCGCTTACATTTACATTTACAGCATTTAGCAGACGCTTTTATCCAGAGCGACTTACAAAAAGTGCTTTGTCTATCCAGAGAAAGTATCTTTGCTTACATGTAAATTAAATAAAACAAGGGATCAAAATAAAATAAAGAAACAAAATTTTTCTAAAGATAGATGTACGCATAGTGGTAAAGAGCTAAAGAGAACTACTATTGTACTTTTACAGTGGTGTGAAAAAGTGTTTGCCCCTTCCTGATTTCTTATTCTTTTGCATGTTTGTCACACTTAAATGTTTCAGATCACCAAACAAATTTAAATATTAGACAAAGATAACACAAGTAAACACAAAATGCAGTTTACACATGAAGGTCTTTATTATTAAGGGAAAAAGAAATCCAAACCTACAGGGCCCTGTGTGAAAAAGTGATTGCCCCTTAAATCTAATAACTGGTTGGGCCACCCTTAGCAGCAACAACTGCAATCAAGCGTTTGCGATAACTGGCAGTGAGTCTTTTGCAGCGCTGTGGAGGAATTTTGGCCACTCATCTTTGCAGAACTGTTGTAATTCAGCCACATTGGAGGGTTTCCGAGCATGAACTGCCTTTTTAAGGTCGTGCCACAGCATCTCAATCGGATTCAGCTCAGGACTTTGACTAGGCCGCTCCAAAGTCTTAATTTTGTTTTTGTTAAGCCATTCAGAGGTGGACTTGCTTGTGTGCTTTGGATCGTTGTCCTGCTGCAGAACCCAAGTGCGCTTCAGCTTGAGGTCACGAACAGATGGCCGGACATTCTCCTTCAGGATTTTTTGGTAGAGAGCAGAATTCATGGTTCCATTTACCACAGCAAGTCTTCCAGGTCCTGAAGCAGCAAAACAGCCCCAGACCATCACACTACCACCACCATATTTTACTGTTGGTATGATCCTTTTCTGAAATGCTGTGTTACTTCTACGCCAGATCTAATGGGACATACACCTTCCAAAAAGTTCAACTTTTTTGTCGTCAGTCCACAGAGTTTTCTCCCAGAAGTTTTGGGGATCATCAAGATGTTTTCTGGCAAAACTGAGACGAGCCTTTAACTTCTTTTTGCTCAGCAGTGGTTTTCATCTCAGAACTCTGCCATGCAGGCCTTTCTCTTTCTTATGGTAAAGTCATGAACACTGACCTTAACTGAGGAAAATGAGGCCTGCAGTTCTTTGGATGTTGTTGTGGGGTCTTTTGTGACCTCTTGGATGAGTCGTCGCTGCGCTCTTGGGGTAATTTTGGTCGGGCGGCCACTCCTGGGAAGGTTCACCACTGTTCCATGTTTTCACCATTTGTGGATAATGGCTCTCACTGTGGTTCGCCAGAGTCCCAAAGCTTTAGAAATGGCTTTATAACCTTTTCCAGACTGATAGATCTCAATTACTTTGTTTCTCATTTGTTCCTGAATTCATTTGGATCACAGCATGATGTCTCGCTTTTGAGGATCTTTTGGTCTACTTCACTTTGTCAGGCAGGTCCTATTTAAGTGATTTCTTGATTGAGAACAGGTGTGGCAGTTATCAGGCCTGGGTGTGGCTGGGGGGGCAATCACTTTTTCACACAGGGCCCTGTAGGTTTGGATTTCTTTTTCCCTTAATAATAAAGACCTTCATTTATAAACTGCATTTTGTGTTTACTTGTGTTATTTTTGTCTAATATTTAAATTTGTTTGGTGATCTGAAACATTTAAGTGCGATAAACATGCAAAAAAATAAGAAATCAGGAAGGGGCAAACACTTTTTCACACCACTGTATACTTGATATTTTTATACTAGATTAATATTATACATTTATTCTTAGTATTATGTGATTATGTCATTCTGCAGAGTAGTTTAACTTCATTATGAATATTAATTTATTAAAAATTCATTCCAGGCATGAAATTTATAGTAATTTCATTCTGAATATAATTTTATTAGAACATCATTCTTGATGTTAATGTTTTAGTCAGTTCATTCCGAACATTGATTTTATTAAAATTTCATTCTACACTACATTTATTAGAACTTCATTCTGGACATTAATTTTTAAAACTTCATTCTGGATATTAATTTTATTATAACTTAACTCTGATTATGAATTTCATCATAAAACAATTTTCAATATTACACATTCAGATTTTGAATCTTCTAAAGCTCTGTTTATCACTGAGGGGACATCTAACATTTAAATATTTTACAGATTCCTGATTATTATCTGAAATCAGTTCAGTTAGACATGACGAGCAACCGTTTTATACATTTATCATAATTTTTATACTTTTTTTTACACTAAAAGTTCCTTCCTGTTCAGTTTTTGAGCTGTAGAGCAGTTTTCATTCGACGTCAAGCAAATCAAATTAGCCTACATAGTGAATAGGAAACTTTCATCTCATTACGTGACTAAGGACACGAAATAAAAAGCCAATATAGTCTGACCAGTGGGTCATTTATAGCAGGAGCCAGCCAATGTTTAAGCAGATGCTGTTCTCATTAAGGCTGAGAGCAGAGAGAGGTCAGTACAATGTCTACCGTTACACTGACCACTACAGAGGAGCATGACTAACCACTCATTAATCAGCTTTTATTAGGCGGAGGAGGAGTGGTCAGGTGATGGAGAGCGAGCAGCTGCTCTGTGAGTTCCTGTGTGGTTCTGCATTAAAGGATCAAAGGGAATCTTTTCATTTGTGCCTCATGGTCTGACTGTGTTTTCAAAGATTTCAGCAGCATTTGTTGCTGGAGCTGAAGTGGATCTCCGGCAGCAGGTGGAGGAGCTTCTGAGTGGAGGAGCTTCTAGTGAGGAGCATCTATGTCAGAATGGCTCTCAGAGATGGATATAGCATTACTGTAGTGTCTAGCAGCAGAATGCATCATCATTACTGCAAACACAGTCCACCTGAGTTCTTTCAGTTAGCGATGGAGAGATCAATGATAACAACAATAAAAATGACAATTATATCAGCAGCAATGACAACAAAAGTGAAGAGGTGATAGTGACAAAACTCCAACAATACTGGCAGCAGAAACATCCGCAGTAAATCATTTTAACTATGAGCAAAGTTTTCACAATTTCTTTCCGTTCGTTATGAAGAGGACTCAAACAAATCATTTTAACTATGAACAAAGTTTTTGTAATTTCTTTCTGTTTCTTATGAAGAGGACTCATAGAACTCATTTAAACTATAAACAAAGTTCTCATCTCTCATCATCTCTGTCTGTTAGTTTTGAAGAGGACTTCTACTGTTTATTTTCAAGTATTATTTCATATCATATCAATTTGTCCTCTAAATTGAATCTTAATGGTCTGTAATACAGACTGTATACAGACCATCAATGAACAACAAACACAGATCAACCACAAATCACCAACAAACGCAGATCAAAAATCAATCTACCACATATAAATAATCTGCAACAAACACAGATCCGCCAATCCACAAATACTCTACCACCAGTGAACCACAAACATAGATACAACCACAGATCAACCAATCAACAACAAATGCAACCAATCAACAACAACCACAGATCAACCAGTCAACATCAAATACCACGGTAACACTTTCCATGAATGTCACCTTTGTAAGCATCTATAAACACATTCATAACATGTTTTCATGCATTCATAAGGCATTATAAACATGGCTATAAATATTTATAAATATGCATTACATGTTATAGCCATGTTTATTATACATTATGAATTGTTTACATAATACATTATAAGTACTGATCATAACAAATTATAAGAGCTCATAAGTTGTATTTGTCCGCTCTAAGTAAAGTGAAGCATACTGTACTAAAGCCTCCTCCAGTATTAAGAGTGAGGCTTCAAGTTGAAGTATTTACTGAAGGATTTACTGAAACACTAAAACAGACACAATAAAGCACATTACAGGCTTCAAATGTCAGAGTTTAAACTAGAGCTGCCATCAGTGTTTTACCCAATGTGGGAAAGGTAATGTACACCACCGTTAGCTTGGTATTTGTCTTTACTTTGCACTCTCCAAGCTGGGACTGACTTCTTTGGCACTGTTATAACATGTTATACTGTCAGTGTCAAAGAAGTCAACAAAAAAGATGACAATGAAAACATCCAAAAAAAAAAAGAACAACAATTGTGACAAACAGCAAGAATGATGTTGACAACAGTTACAATGGCAGTGATGAAAACAACAGTAGCAATGACCACAACAACATAAACACCAAAGACAACAAAGATAAAGCAAAACATAATGATGAACAGAATAATGATGATGATAAAGATAACAACAACAATAACATGGTATAAAAAATGGCAACAACAAGGTTGACATAAATATCAACAATGAAAATGAACAACAGCAGCAGTAACAGTTTTCCTTCATTCTGTGGGAGCTCAGAAAATACACTTGAGTGAGTCACAGCTGAACCTACTGATATTTGAATCAGCTGATGGTATTAAGTGTGTTTTATTCTGCACCTGTAATATATGTGACTCCCAGTAGTGAGTCGCTGAATTTCATTTAATTTCGCCAATAAAAGCGAAAACCTGACTGTTATTTGCTGTTTTACCTGACTTCAGCAAATTTCAAATTATTTCCATTATAACTTGCGCCACTGGTTATCATTAATCATAATTAATAAAGCTGAAAATGAATGGAGGTTTATTATGAAGTATTGCAGTCCAGTAGCTGTCAATCTGTCCTGCTGTCAATCACCACAAGATTTGTCTTTAACTTACAGAGAACCACCAAATAAAAAGCAGACCATCTGAAAATCTGATATACGTCCCTTTGTTTCACAGTGTTGGCATTGTGTAGATAGTGTAGATACGCCAGCATAATATAATACGTATTTATTGTTATTATGATTTTTTTTTATTATTTGTTGATTTTGTTAATACATGTTCTGTTGTGGTCCTGTGGGGGTCCTGACCATTGAAGAACAGGGTATATACATATACATATATATATATATATATATAACAAAATCTTGTATCCAAAATGGTAACTTTACAGGAGAAGGAAAAAACCTACTTTACTGTTACTGTAAGTCAATGGAACCAGAGTTTTATGCAAGTCATTTAGGGTAATTTATTTTG
Source organism: Colossoma macropomum (assembly GCF_904425465.1). NCBI lineage: Eukaryota > Metazoa > Chordata > Actinopteri > Characiformes > Serrasalmidae > Colossoma > Colossoma macropomum. The sequence continues at coordinate 32,958,581 of NW_023494798.1, read as the reverse complement.
GTCCATTCATCATGAAATATATGTATAATGTAAAGGACAACAAGTAGTTTCAAAATGTGTTAAAAACTGAAAAATGCCAAAAATAGAGATACAAGGTTTTGTGGGCAGCTACTATATAATATATATAATATATATATATATATATATATATATATATAATATATATATATATATAATATATATACACTCACTCCACAGTCTCTTTATTAAATTTGTTTGCAAATGCCCACCCTCATCATTCCCCCTCCCTCTATCAATAGCCCACTCCTTTTCTGCCCTTCTTTTCCTCATCTTTCCCTTCTTTCTTCATCCTCATCAGCATGCTCGCCCATACGAGAGCATGAGGCTCAGAGAAACAGACAGGGCAGGAAAAGAAAGTAATAATAGACGCTTTTGGAGAGAAAATAACGTAGTGCATATTTTCCAGTCGCTCTGCTCTCGTTGCTAATCTGTTTTATTAGTGTTATTTGTTATGGGGTGTGTGCTGTAGAGGAGGGGAAAGCAGTTTGACCGTGAAGAGCGAGAGGGAGATAAGCGTAATGAACGCTGCACCGCTAATCGCATGCATCTTATATATCTAATACATTCAAAGCTCCTTCTAAACATTAATGCCACACAGCGTGGCACGGCTCTTAAAGGTCGCTTTAAAAGTGTCGCATGAGGCACAGAATAATGTATATGTTTACTTCCCATATAAGTTTAGATTATTAAAGATAAAGCTGTAATATAATATGCAATCTGGAGGGCATTTCACAAAGTGGGATTTCTCAGTTTATCTGCATAACTTAAGTTGTAACTTAGGAATTGTCTAATAGGGGTACAGCCAGGGGGGCTATACCAATTTACATGGTTAGTCTACACTGATAAGATGCAGTTATTGGCTGTTAGTGTGAAGATTGACAGGCAAACAAATTTGCTTGAAACTGTCAAGTAAAAAAGAATAGATGAGAAGATATAAACTATTTGACTTCATTAATGCAGCAGCTTTCTAGCTATGCATAACCAGATACATGGGGAAATAGGGTGGCTTAACTAGTGTTAGCTGACAATAATATTAGCAATAAATGCTAATATTATTTTTTTGCCCTCAATTTGCCCTCAAACACTTTACTTGAAGGATGTCTACATAACACATTCAGAACATCTCACGTAAACACTTCGTAATGTGTCCACCAGTGTTTAAATCAACATTCATAATGTATACACATTTTACATTATATTAATATGGACTAATATGTCATTTTACTGAGAGATATTTTTCAAAATAAAAGCCCTCATGTTTCATTTTAATAAAAAAACGTACATTGTTTTCAGTGAAACCCCTCATTTCTAGACACGCAAAGTAAAAATGACCTTGTTTTATAGCTTTGGTCATTAAGTGCTTTGACACTGAGCCATGTTTCACAAATACTTTCCACTTTGTTTTTAATTATTTGTCTTTTCTTAAGCATTATTGCTTCGCATGTCACTTTACAATACAAACAGTAAATTACTCATGAATATGCTAGAACCTGAATCTTAGTGTAGTTTTGACTCACTGCATGAAGGAATTTTATAGGGAGAAAACACTTGTCCATTTCCTGTAGATGCTGGACAGCCACATAAATGTAAGTAGACTAGTTTGCATTGCAATTTAAAGACCCACAAAACATGCATTTCAGTCTGGTTAACTTTCATCACTTTTGAGGTAAAGACAAAACAGAAATTATCAGAAATTATTTTCAGTGTTGGACATAATTTGAAAATGCCTGTTGCCCTTTATATTGTGTCAAAATTTCATGATGAATGGGCCAAAAGAAATGACCCAAAATGACTTGGAAAAAAGTCTGGTTCCATTGACTTACATTAGAAGTAATGTATGTTTTTTCCTGCTCCTGCAAAGTTACCATTTTGGAGATACGAGGTTTTGTTCCAACAACAGCGCATTGCACAATTACACTTGTGCCTTCTCCAAAACCATAGCAAGAAAGAACATCTCGAACACTGCTAGCATTTAACCTCAAGAGAGTTAAACTTAGGATGAACATTTTTTTCCTCAGCAATGTACAGACTGTTAAATTAACCCTTTGGCACAATAATATTTTAAAGACACAGAGAGAAACCAAACCCACACCCTGGTTTTAGAGATTCGGCTAATGAATAAATGCTGCTTTAAGAAACACCCTGAGGGTGTCGCTCACTAGTGTAGAACATCTAGAGATGAGAACCAAACTGTCAATCAAGTCTACAGTGACAATCACAGAGCACTTTTACTAATGAACGGGATTCAGAGAGCAATGAAAGCAGCTATTCATTTCAGAGCCTTGATGATGAGAATTTGAAGCAGTGCAATTTTCAAGAGCTTGTCGAGCATCCTCAGGTTTATAGCCCAAAGTGTCCACATCATCCAGATTGTGATGAGAGGAAGAAAAGTGAGCAGCTAGACGTGTCCTAGACCCATTCAGACCAGAGGGATATTTCACAAAATCAGACATCTCAGTAAACCAGGACTGTCCGACAGAAACATACCTGACCTTGTCTTGTATCTGACAAGCTTAAATATGTTTATATATATATATATATATGTATATATATATATATCGCTGTTGTCGGAAGAAAACCTTGTATGTCCATTTTTATGTTTTTCAGTTTTTGACATAATTTGAATATGCTTCTTGCCCTTTACATTGTATGTAAATTTCATGATGAATAGACTAAAAGAAACGACCCAAAATGACTCTGAAAAAAATCTGGTTCCATTGACTTACATTGAAAGTAAAGTAGGTTTTTTCCTTTTCCTGTAAAGTTACCATTTTGGAGATATGTGGTTTTCTTTGGACAACAGTAATATATATATATATATATATATATATATATATATATATATATATATATATATATATATATATATATATATATATATATATATAAAACATGTTTTGTTTTGCCCTCCCCAGATAGCCCACACAGCATTGTGCATGCACCACTTAAGGTGGAATGGGAAAATTCAAACAAGAAGCTGGCCACAAAAGAAGCCGACTCAAGCTTCATCGAGAGTTGATATGCATGAAAAGGGATGAGGAGGCTGCTCCTTTTTGACCAAGTCACATTAACTGATTTTTGCTGTGTCACAGAACCAATAGGTCAGTACTGGTTTGCCCTCTTGCTATCACTGCTAATGTTAGTGACAGCAACTAACTAGCTTTGCAGCAGCAATTGTATTGACAGTTTGCTAACCCACAGCCTAGCTAACATTAGTTACATTGCTTGCTGTACCATTGTTCACTCTAACGTTATATCTTGGTGTTTGTCTGTACAACATTTGCAAAGGGTTTTATGGCCACAAATATCTGAAGAGATGTTCAGGAGAAGGCTAAATTTTGGCTGTTCATGTTTATAGATAACAGTGAGTCATACGGTGTTAGAAACCACATAATCAAGTCTATTAGAGATACTGAACAACTTCACAGGGTTTAGGATGAGTGTTAGCTACATTGGTCTCAAACTTATATGGCAGCACTAAAAAAACAAACATATCTTGGTATTTGTGTAAAATATGTAAATTCATCAAGCTAGTGATCTGATGTTAGCCTATCTTGCTAACTGAGAAACGCTTGCTTGATATATGAGAAATATCACCCACATATGCACACCTCATGTAAAAGCTTGTCCGACCCAATAATGTAATAATTTCTCAATAATGCATTAAGTACCTTTACTTGTTCAAAGATGTAATAAAACCCAATAATAAAAATGTAATAACTTGCCCAGTAAGGTAATACAATGTCTTAACTGATAATGTAATCATATTTTAATAATAATGTAATATTTTATTATATTATTTGGATTTTATTACATTTTCTGTCTGAGTGTTTTAAACATTTTATTATATTATAGGGGTTTATTACATTTTCGATCGAGTGAAGTGCAAAACTTTATGGCATTTTTAGGCATATTATATTATAGGAAAATTATTACAATACTGAGTTCTACGATGCTGCCCAAGAGAAAAAAGACATAACAGGATGAAGGTGCTTAGGACACTGTCCACCAAGCACAAGGTGACCAGCAGCAACACACAGCATCTGCTCTCCTCATTGACTTTATCTCATTCCTGGTCATTGAGTTTTATTATGACTGTAAAAGATAAATGATTAATATTAAACACAGCATTTCCCTCGTAAACACACAGAAACCCAGACTTCAAATATTTCTCTATCCAAATATCACATATTTCTACATAGAATTTGGATATCTGGGGAAGAAAGTTATGAACTGTGAGTTTTTTTTTCTCTTCCTCTGTTAGTTGTCAAGGTTACAAAAGTCCATTCAGTCATTTAACCATTATGTTTTATGAATATTAATCATTACAATTTTATTAACTCACTTGTCCCTGAGAGCATCATATTTAATTTGAAATGTATTCATTAGTTACAACTTGCAACATTATGGGAAAAGAAGCTTCATTAACATTTCTTCTAGCTTTTAGCACCCGCTAAAAAGAAAAACATTTTTAAAATGTTTTCACCAGAGCATTTTTTTTTCTTATCTATTTAGCAAATCATGTTTAATTTATTTAGCAGCTCCTGTCCATTTAGTTTGAGATTTATTTATTTATTTATTTGTTCAGGCAAAACTTTCAACATGGGGAAAAAGAAGATTCATTAACATATTTTAGCATGTCTCAGGCTAAAAAGAAGGACATTTTATAAAAAAATCCCAATAAAACAATTTTCATGTAGGCTACAAGGTAAAAGCCATTTATTTTATTTCCAGTGAAAACAGTCATGAAGTACAAGTTATTTTATTTCATTATTTTGCTCAGGAGATGTTTCTGAGGAGATTAGATATAAGATAATCCACTTGCATGACGAAGGTGAAATTACAGAAACTGGAGTTTTAAAAACTGATTAAAAGCTCCTGAGAAAATGGGGCCCCTAACAACCACCTGGAAGAGCTGATAGACACCAAAACTGCCCCCATCAGATAAACAGCACTTAAAGCTTTCATCTCTGAGAGAGAGGAGAAAATCAAGCTGCTTCAGATCTGAAAACATCCACAGGTGTTTCTGTCCATCCTTCCACTGTGAGAAGACGACTCAGCGCTGTGGGTCTGAAAGGATGTGTAGCTGTCAAGAAGAACCTCACTGAGAAAAGGAGACGGACACATCAAACAAAGAAGCTGAACAATGGACTGACCACTCCAGAGTCCAGACCTCAACACTACTGAATGTGTTTGATTACTTCAGAAAATCATCAACCAGCTTCTAAGACTGAACTTTGGAGGTGTGTCTGCAGATTCTTTGAGGAACTGAAAGTGAGGCTCCTGAAAAGAATGGAAGCTGGAATAAAGGTGAAGTGTGGACACATTATATACTGAAAAAAGATGTTAAGTTGTTGATGCTTTTGCATAATTTTTCATTAAAATATGTTATTTGCTTACTTCCTGACACTGAAAAACGAATAACTTGCATATAATGGCTGAAATGACTGGTAATTATATAAATGAAATCTCTGACTTTTGCAGTTCTGTATTATGTGTCATCCTCATTGTGACTCACTGCGATGTACAGTTGTCTAAGCTGCTCTGTAAAAGCTGGTAATGTCCACTAAACCTGCACTTAAATGGTCTTACTTTGCACAAGTTGGCTGATGTGAATGCAAACATGCTCAGCATGGCCAAAAGTATATGGACATCAATAGAGTGCACCCTTATGAGTTTGTTGGACATCCTATTCCAGTCCAGACCTCAACACCACTGAATGTGTTTGATTACTTCAGAAAATGACCAACCAGCTTCTAAGACTGAACTTTGGAGGTGTGTCTGCAGATTTCTTTGAGAAACTTAAAGTGAGGCTTCTTAAAAGAAAGGATGTACCGAATACTGAAAAATGTATAAATACTTAATTATAAAAAGACATTTTAGCCTACTAAGTCTTGTTTTTGTCTGGTTTTCCAAACAGAGGGAATGGTGAGAAGTGTGTGCAGGTACTGCTTAAAGACAGGTAGGAGTCATTGCACCTCACGGCTCCCTTAAGCTTTTCATCCTACTCTCACGTTTCTCTCGCATACATTAGCACACCCCAGATCTCATTAGGCCAGGCATCCTGCACTGATCTGTGCTTTATAATCCGCTTTTATCTGGCACTGCCTCACTCTCCCCATTCCTCTGTTTAGCTTCCAGTTTTCAAACAGCTTTTTTCCTGCACTGGTGGCTCTCAATGCAGGAGGTCCAGCTTTAGGAAGGACACTGATGGGGACTTTTCCATTTCAAACAAAGGATATTTACCTCTTATTTTAGTCCTAGAACCTATAGCTGTTTTTTAAGGCCCAAACTGTGGAAAAACAAATAAAAGATGTTGAGGTAGAATGAAAAAGTTTCAAAACGTACCATCAATACGTGGAAACTAAGCAGCCTGTTTTGCATTGTGATGAACCCCGAACATATTTATATATTAATGACTACTAATATATAGTAGTCATTATATATATATATATATATATATTTTGTCTCTGAGGTTTTCAGTCTGAGCAGTTCCACATTTTCGACCTAAATGAGGCATAATACAGGACAGCCAGTCAGAACAGAGATAATTTGCATATTTCAGATTTTAGACTATAAAAAATTATTCATTGTTTTAACTTTTAAAGTAAATATCTGGGTATTTTAAAATTTGGGTTCATTGTTTTATGCATATAGACAGTCATATTCACAGTCACATACAGTGGTGCTTGAAAGTTTGTGCTCTCCAAAAAGAACATTGCTGCCTATCTGTAGTTCACTAAAGATCACATGGACAAGCCAGAAGGCTATTGGAACAATGTTTTGTGGATGGGTGAGACCAAAATAGCTCCATTTGTGAAACATGGTGGTGGTAGTATTATGGTTTGGGCCTGTTCTGCTGTATCATTGATGGCACAATGAACTCTGAATTATACCAGCAAATTCTAAAGGAAAATGTCAGAGCATTTGCCTGTGAGCTGAACCTTAAGAGAACATGGGTCATGCAGCAAGACAATGACCCTAAGCACACAAGCCTTTCTACCAAAGAACAGTTAAAGAAGAATAAAGTTAATGTTTTGGAATGGCCAAGTCCAAGTCCTGACCTTAATCCTATAGAAATGTTGTGGAAGGACCTGAAGCAGCAGTTCATGGGAGGAACCCCCCCAACATAACAGAGCTGAAGCTGTTTTGTACGGAGGACTAAAATTCCACCAAGCTGATATGCAGAACTAATCAACAGTTACCGGAAATGTTTAGCTGCAGTTATTGCTGCACAAGGGGGTTTATGTACTTTTGCCACTCACTGGATTATTTTGCTCAATAAATAAATGACCAAGTCTAATATTTTTGTCTCATTTGTTTAATTTGGCTCTCCTTATCTACTATTAGGACTTGTGTAAAAACCTGATGAAGTTTTAGGTCAAATTTATGCAGAAATATAGAAAATTCTACAGGGTTCACAAACTTTCAAGCACCACTGTAAAATTATATATGAAATAGATAAAAAAAAAAACAAAGCAAGAAAAATGTATAATATGGCCTCTATAATGAATAAAGTAATCGATTGTGCTGAAACAGGTCCTCACTTAAATTAACGTCCTCACTTAAGAATATTTTCTCGCTACAAAACATTTCCTTGGACGAGCTCTAGCACTTCCCAAAGGAGCAAGTGTGGTCTCCTAAATTGGATGTTCAGTCATTTTTGGTGTGCTGTATTTTCTGTGTTTTTAAACTGACCAGATAAAGTTTAATTAGGTACAAAACCACAGTAATCCTGATAAATCTGTCATGTTTTCCACTTCATTAGATAATTTTGCACTATAGCTGAGCATAACGAGCCCTCCTGGGATGTTCGCTGAGATTCAGCCCTAAGTGTGCGGAGAATGTGGTTTTATTAGCGAGCTCAGACGAGTGACAAAGCCACTGCCTTTAAGGAGTCGTATTTCAATCTGCCTGACAGCATTTCCAGCACAGAAATGAGATTGATAGCATGAACGTTAGCGGTTCTTCTGCAGAGAATAACACCAAGTCTCGTTAAACACGAGTTGGACTTGTTTCTGCTTCTCAGAAAGCCACTTATAGTCCGAACATGCCAGCGTCATTTCATCACATCATCGCTCTGATCATTATCTCATGACAAGCTCATGACTCATTCCAGCACTCATCAGAAACCTGGGAAAGATAAATTGAAAATGTCACTGCAATGTCTCTCACATGACCTCACATACCTTTAAAACCTGTACAGATTCTCAAAAACCCGGACTTTCTAATAATGAGGAAAAGTAGAAACATTACATAATGCTGTGGAAGTCTGAAATGTTAAAAGTCACTTTAAAACACTTAAGCATCAAATTGACCAAAAGCTAGTTTCTTAGAGCCAGATTAAGCCTAAACCTAGATTAAAATGATGGATTACCATTAAAAAGGCAATTAAGCATAAAACTCATTAATCTGTCAATGAATCTCATTTATAAAATTTAGTACAAAATGTGTGCAACCTTTTACTCTAAGCTACCTACATAAGGAATTTATAACACATGCGTAAACATTTATAAAGACTAAGGCCATACTTGAGTATTTATTAACAGCTTATTCCAGTAATTGCAAGATGACACAAGATGTATGTTAACATAAAGTGCAGGTATAACATGGTTATCAAGAAGCATTTGGTAACACTTTCTATGAATGTCACCTTTGTAAACATCTATAAACACATTCATAACATATTATAATGCATTCATAAGGCATTATAAACATGGCTATAAATATTTATAAAAATACATTATATGTTATAGCCATGCTTATTATGCATTATGAATTGTTAACATAATACATTATAAGTACTGATCATAAAAAAATTATAAGAGCTCATAAGCTGTATTTGTCCGCTCTAAGTAAAGTGAAGCACACTGTACTAAAGCCTCCTCCAGTGTTCAGAGTGAGGCTTCAAGTTGAAGTATTTACTGAAGGATTTACTGAAACACTAAAACATTCACAGTAAAGCACATTACAGGCTTCAAATGTCAGAGTTTAAACTAGAGCTGCCATCAGTGTTTTACCCAATGTGGGAAAGGTAATGTTCACCACCGTTAGCTTGGTATTTGTCTTTACTTTACGCTCTCCAAGCTGGGACTGACTTCTTTGGCACTGACTGTATAACAGGTTATCAACACTATTTATAATGCATTATATTAACAATTCATAATGTATAATAAACATGGCTATAAAGTGTAATTCATTTTTATAAATGTTTATAATCATGTTTATAATGCTTTATGAACGCATTATAACATGTTATAAATGTGTTTATAGATGCTTACAAACGTGACATTCATAGAAAGTGTTACCAAGCATTTTAACTAGCTGAGCTCAGAGCTAGTCAAAAACAATATAATAGAACACAACACAACTGTAGTAACGCACAGTTAACACTTCTACCTCAAAGCTAACACTTACCTCAAGTTTAGATTATTTCTACTTTCACTCAAGTACAGAAGCCAGAAGTGATACTTACATATGGAAACGTATTATGAAAATAATCAAGGACATTAAAATCTTTCGTTGAACTTATATGGTGTTCTTAACTAGGCCCAGTTCTAATACATTTTCATAACAGTGTTATAAATGAAAGACATGTCCATCAAACCCCTCATATCAATAGAATATCTTGTGACTCCTGACATAAAGTATTCATGAATACTAAAGTTTTGCTTTTCTTTTGCTTGTTTTTATTCAATGTTTATGCTTGTGTTGGGTAATTCTTATGTAGATTGTTCCACTCACTGGCCACTTTATTGGAAACACCTACCTTGTACTTCCACTCACTGGCCACTTTATTAGAAACACCTACCTTGTACATCCACTTACTGGCCCCTTTATTAGAAACGCCTACCTTGTACTTCCACTCACTGGCCACTTTATTAGAAACACCTACCTTGTACATCCACTCACTGGCCCCTTTATTAGAAACGCCTACCTTGTACTTTCACTCACTGGCCACTTTATTAGAAACACCAACCTTGTACTTCCACTCACTGGCCACTTTATTAGAAACACCTACCTTGTACATCCACTCACTGGCCACTTTATTAGAAATGCCTACCTTGTACTTTCACTCACTGGCCACTTTATTAGAAACACCTACCTTGTACTTCCACTCACTGGCCACTTTATTAGAAACACCTACCTTGTACTTCCCCACAGTCGCCACTTCATTAAAAAACACTTATCTTGTACTTCCACTAACTGGCCACTTTATTAGAAACACCTACCTTGTACTTCCACTCACTGGCCATTTTATTAGAAACACCTACCTTGTACTTCCCCACAGTCGCCACTTCATTAAAAACACTTATCTTGTACTTCCACTCACTGGCCACTTTATTAGAAACAACTACCTTGTACTTCCATTCACTGGCCATTTTATTAGAAACACCTACCTTGTACTTCCCCACAGTCGCCACTTCATTAAAAACACTTATCTTGTACTTCTACACACTGGCCACTTTTTTTGGAAAAACTGACCTTGTACAGTTCCCTCACTGGCCACTTCACTTGTAGCACCTACCTTAAAGGTGAACTTCACAGGTGTACAATTACAGAGTGCAGGCCATCTATTTCTGCACAATGTATCATCTAAAATAAATTTTAACTGTATTAATATGAGATTGATGGTCTGTTATTGCATTTCAGTTATATACCTTCTCTGATAACAGTAAATTAACATTAAAATGGTACTAATCAAACGTAAATGACCTGAACCAATTAATTAATTCATTATGGACATTTCCCTCAGACTATCCTTTTCCCCTTTCTCTAAGAAGACCTTAGTGATCCTTTTCCATACCAACACACTGATAAGAGAGGAGAGGGACTAGCTGACCTATTTGATTTTCCTTTCTTTCTTTTTTTCTTTTCTTTTTAATTAATTCAAATGCATTTATATAATTGTTTTGTTTTATTACGCTTCATCATGTACCCCGGTTCAAAACTCAATTAAATTCATGAACAAATTAAAACTTATTTGGCATGAATTATTTTATTCAACTTTAATTAAATGGGATTAGGCTGTTATTTAAATGCCTCTCAGGCTCCGTCTCTTGCCCTGCCGCAGCGTTTCCCTCTGCTCCGATGTTTTAGTTCCTGTTGCTGATCTCAGAGCAGATTCCAGTTTGTTTTCTGGGAACATATAGGCTCATGTAGAGGGCTACAGGTGAGTGATCGTCTCACAGAGTTGATCTTCAGACTCATCGTGCCTTTTTAGAAACAGTTACTCATTACGGTTTTCAGCTGCTCCCAGATGATTTCCTGGCCTGCTTGTCTGGCAAAAAAAGTAAAAAATTAATTTACACAGTTTAAACACTTTATTTAAAGGCTTCCTTCATATGGACATCATTACATATGTATACGCTTTAAATGGCATGTTTACAAAGCAATACTTAAGAATTTATACAGGTTATGCCAGTAATCACAAGATATCAAGATGTTTTATGAAGAAAAAGACATTGCATTGATATAAGGAGCATCCAACTAAAGTGAAAGACATTTGTGTTGCTTATGACACCACTATGAAGCATCATTTCCAAACAATGGAACTAGTAACACTTTCTGTGAAGACTGTATTCATATTTACTAGGTTGACTTGACAAAGTCAAGCTATTGTTCTTCATTTTTATTATTCTATACTTTCATGGGCCACAGTTTTTGAGCTAGAACCACAAAACTTTACAGGATCATAGAGGAATAATGTGCCTGTGCTTTTGGGACCTATCACACATAAAGCTTTCGTACACCATTTGTTTAAACCCATTTTTTTTTCCTATAGGAAAAGAATGGTGGAATTTTGAGAAAATTCGAATAATTTTTTTTTCAAAAAATTATTTTACAAAGGACTTTCACACTGCCTCTTATAGACATTACATACAGACCAACATATATAGTAGCACATATACATATATACACACACACATATTAGCAACCACCTGGGATCCCATAGCAACAGTCTAGCAACACCTTAGCAACTACCTAGGTTAACATAGCAACAGCTTAGCAATAACAATGATTCCACAGCAATGGCTTTGTCAAGCCAATTTAAAGTCTGCTCAGGGACTTCCCCTTGTAGTTCATCAATGATAATATAATAATATATATTAATTCACATATTAAAACTCTAATAATGCATCATACGGCTATTATAATGCACCATAATTAATTATTTGATGACTTATAAACATGTAAGCCAAGTGACCCTCATTAGCCCCACAATGGGGAAATTTCACCTTCACATTTTAACCCATCTGTGCAGTGAAACACCACATACACAAGAGTGAGCACACACACACTAGGGGGCAGTGAGCACACTTGCCCGGAGCTGTGGGCAGCCCTATCCACGGCACCCGGGGAGCAGTTGGAGGCTAGGTGTCTTGCTCAAGGGCACTTCAGTCATGTACTATCGGCTCAGGGGAGCGAACCGACAACCTTCCGGTCACAGGGCTGGTTCCCTAACCTCCAGCCCATGAAGTGTCACTATCCATTATAATGTCTTTTAGACTGATAATAACTTGTATATAGTACTAAAGTATCAGCTTATTAACAGTTATAAAAACATCACGGACATTTAAAATGCATGCCTCAAATCTTGTGGAGTTGTAAAGTATCTGTACTAGATTTACTCATGTGGTTTAAGACATACTGTTACAGTGCCCTCCACAAATATTGCCACCCCTGGTAAACATGAGCAAAATGGGTTGTAAACATTTTTCTTAATTTCTTATCCTTTTGATCTTTCATTCAAAATATTAATTTATTTGAAGTACAATGATTGAAAGAAAAAGCTTAAATCTGAAATAAATACTTTCCTCAAATTCATGTGTGCCATAATTGTTGTCTTTCACACTGCATCTCATAGACATTACATACAGACCAACATACATAGTAGCACACATACATATACACACTAGAAATTCTTAAGAGTGAAATCTAACTGAAGTATATTCCCAATCATATTTTAATATTTAAAGTTCATCTGAACGATTAGGAACACTAAAATGGTCAGCTATGACTTCCTGTTTCACTGGGGAATATATATGAGATAAAACACAGGCCAAATGGGAAGAGGATGTATGCCTATATTGACCCTGACTCTGAGCTGTTATGTCTGCAAAGGGCAGCCGCTCAAGGTGTTAAATGAAAGGGTGCCAACAACTGTGGCACACATATATTTGAAAAATTAATTTATAAGATTTTATATTTTCTTTTAATAATTGTATTTCAAGTAAAGTTTGGATTTTTGTTAATATTTTGATTGAAAAATCAAAAGGATCTTTTTTGAAACCTTGTTTTACTCATATTTACCAGGGGTGCCAGTATTTGTGGAGGGCTCTATGACTGCCACTGCTGCTTCCATTACTTGTTAGATACATTAGCCATAACTGCTAAAAGTAAAGAAGCAAAATTCAGAGACTGAACATGTCTTGGTTGATCAACTACATTGTGAATAAAGAGCAAACTGGGTAAACTTGAGGTTTCGCCAAACTATCGCTTTAAGCAGCGACGCGACCCCGTCTGTCTTCATGAAGCAGCAGCTGGAGAGACTCCGCTGGTGTTCCTGTTACATTAATGATTTTATAAGCTACAGCAGTGATCTGAACACTCAGGTTGTTGAGCACGCTGGATGTCCAGGCGTCTGGACTGTTCATTATTAATGAAACGAGTGAACGCCTGAATGATTTCTGTGTTTACGCCAGGATTAGTAGCTGAGGGGAACTCTCAATGTCTCTGTTAGCCATTATGCGTCTCTATCTCCCTCTCTGTTAGATACAGACTCGTTCTTATTGATTCTGTTTGATGAACTTACACTGAACTTCCCCCCAACTGTTTTCAATATAGTTCTATTATCTATCATATTATCTTGTATATGTTTCACTATGTTCTATATCTGCCATCCTCTTCCACCATGTGTTACATCTACTGTCCTGTATGAATTCCACCATGTCCTATAGCTACCATATTTATGTGTTCCACCGTGTTCTATATCTACCATCCTGTTTGAGTTCCACTATGTTCTGTATTTACCACTGTGTATGAATTCCACCATGTTCTATATCTAACATCCTGTCTGAATTACACCATGTTCTATATCTACCATCCTGTATGAATTCCACCACGTTCTATATTTACCATCCTGTTTGAATTCCACCATGTTCTATATCTACCATCGTGTATGAATTCCACCATGTTCTATATCTACCATCGGGTATGAATTCCACCATGTTCTATATCTACCATCGGGTATGAATTCCACCATGTTCTATATCTACCATCCTGTATGAATTCCAACATGTTCTATATCTACCATCGTGTATGAATTCCAACATGTTCTATATCTACCATCCTGTATGAATTCCAACATGTTCTATATCTACCATCGTGTATGAATTCCAACATGTTCTATATCTACCATCGTGTATGTATTCCACCATGTTCTATATCTACCATCGTGTATGAATTCCACCATGTTCTATATCTACCATCGTGTATGAATTCCACCATGTTTCTATATTTACCATCATGTATGAATTCCAGCATGTTCTGTATCTACCATATTTAGGTGTTCCACCATGTTCTACATCTACCATCCTGTGTAAATCTACTATGTTCTTCTCAATGTCTGCTGCCCATGATCCTAAGTGGGTGCTCCTTTGGAGTCTTGGTTCCTCTGAGTAGTTGAGTCTCATTCTTTTAGGGAGTTTTTCCATTTCAGTCTTGATCCCTCTCAGAGGTCCTTCCTCACACTCTTAGGAAGTTTTTCCTGACTCTGCCTCTTTTGGTGACACCCATTAGAGGGCTGCTCTTATATTTTTGAACAGCAGCTTTGGAGCTAAGGCTCTATAAAAGTAAAAATGAACTGAAATAATGAGGAATGTGCCATTGTTCTGTTCTGATGTCTCAGCAAAATAATGTTTGTCAAAAACTGAATCAGTGAACCAAAACCAGAAGCAATGAAAAGAAAGTAAAGTTAATGAAAACGCTTTAGGGAACACAGTGGTTTACAATCTTTGCATTTATCTGATTCAGCATTTTAAAAAAGATGTTTCTGTAAAGCAGCCTTAGCGCGATGACTGTCAGAAAAGTGTCATACAAATCAAACTGAACTGGATGGAATTGAATTTGGGCCCTTCTGAGATCATACTCTCTTTAAGTAAATGCACATTCAAGACCATCCTGTATGTGATAAATGCCAGTCAGATTCCTTCTGAATATGAATTGTTGTCACTCTACCCCATATTTACCATTTCACCCATTCTCTCCACACCCCTATGTAAATGCTTGGCTGATTGGATCTGACCCCAGGAACACTGTCCCTAATTGGCTTTGCTAAACTTTGCATTACTGCCATAAATCAGATGCCTGTGTTAGTCTACCGGAGGGAAAATGTAAATTTTGGTCTTTACCGTATTCATCATCCTGCTAATATAACAGCGGAGTCTGACACATTATTTAAATACACGTTGGTCATAAAAACAATTTAGCTCAATAAATTGCGGGAAGTAATAAGCGTAATGCAGCGGAGATGACGAGGAGGCAGACTGTCCTTATTAGTGTGGAGAGTTATAGCACTATCAGGGGTGACCTTAAGATTTCACACACACACACACA
This sequence comes from Colossoma macropomum, assembly GCF_904425465.1. Taxonomy (NCBI): domain Eukaryota; kingdom Metazoa; phylum Chordata; class Actinopteri; order Characiformes; family Serrasalmidae; genus Colossoma; species Colossoma macropomum. Next base: position 32,942,942 of record NW_023494798.1, on the reverse strand, counting down.
CACACACACACACACACACACACACACACAGTGTCCTCTGACCACAACAGACAAACACATATCCAGTACACTCTCTGTATTGACTGCACTGCATTAGACCTGCATAAACACTAGTGATGGCTTTAGGTATCTACCAGGTATGTGTGAGGTACAAATGTCCTAGTACTAGATAATTATTTTAGGTAGCATAACATGATGATGAGTTCCAGTGCAGTCTAACTAAACTACACTGAAATGGCCAACAGGTATGTGGTACAAACTCTACAGCACTGTGGATTATTTTGAGTAAAGTAGCAGGAAGTTATACAATTTAAAAAGATATTACATGAATAAAGTATTTATAAATAAAGTATTTAAAGTTTTATACAGTATGTACCTGTTTATCAGCTATAAACTCAACTGGATCTGGGCTGTAAAACAGAGATTCTTACTGTGGTTTTACTGGGTTTTTACCATTTACTTCAGAAAACTGTCTTTGTATTCTGTGCTGTCATTTTACTCCATATAACTTACCTGCTACTTGGAGGAGTTTCTGATTTACTTTCCTGCTTAAAAGTGTCGCATTACAGTAAAATTTAGTGTATAAATATTTCTGAGATATTTTGCCGTGACGTTTATCAGTTCAACGTCTAGAAACTGTGCCATTCATTTAGACTCTTGTTATTATCATTTTTCTCAAAATAATTATGCACTACTGTGGAGTTCGTACTTCACACTTACGCAGTTAATATCTAGAACCTGTTGGACATTTCAGTGTCTCAGAACTTACCATCATGTTCCCTAAAATAATTATCTAGTACTTTGTATCACACTCTTATTTGGTTAATACCTAAAACTAAGGGGACTTTAAAAGAAAGCATTACCACTAATGTCTGCTAACATTAGCCCTATGCAATTCTGGTAGTGTGTTAGCACTAAGCTAAAAGTGATTCACATGAGCATTTCATGCCTGTTCTAGATTAAAAATGTACATCTGAAACCTGTAACAGTCAGGAATATATATTTGAGCTTTGTGTTTCAGTTTTACAGTGACTCTTCCTTTAGTCCTGGCCTAGAGCTGCCGCTGCTCTTTTCCATTACTAACAACTACCCGGAACACTGCTTAGACTACAGCATGTATTCACAGTCAGTGATGAATCTACAACTTCTAGAAAGCCAGTAAAATTGGTCCCATTGTAAATCAAAATGTGTTTACTTGATTCGTCTTTCATTCCAACTGAATCTTGGGCTGTAAAAGAAAGCAGTGATTCTTACTGTGGTTTTACTGGGTTTTTTCCGTTTACTTCAGAAAATTGTAGTCTGTGCTGTCATTTCACTCCATATAACTTACCCGCTACTTGGAGGAGTTTCTGATTTACTTTCCTGCTTAAATGTGTCGAATTACAGTGCAATGTAGTGTATAAATATGTCTGAGATATTCTGCTATGACTTTAATTAGTTTAATGTTTAGAACTTGTTATTCATTTAGCCTGCCTTGTTACTCATCATCATTTCACTCTGTATAATTATACTGTGGAGTTTGTACCTTGTACTTGCTCAGTTAATACCTAGAACCTGTTGGACATTTCAGTGTCTCAGAACTTACCATCATGTTACCCAAAATAATCATTAATTAATAATTAATTATCTGCTACTTTTATCTCATGCTTACTTGGTTAGTACCTAGAACTTTTTTTAAAAGAAAGCATTACCACGAATTTCTGCTAACATCAGCCCTATACAATTCTGGTAGTGTGTTAGCACTAAGCTAAAAGTGATGCACGTGAGCATTTTATGCCTGTTCTAGATTAAAAATGGACATCTGAAACGTGTAACAGACGTGAATACATATTTGAGCCTGGATGTTTCAGTTTTACAGTGACTCTTTCCTTCATTCTGGTATAGAGCTGCCGACGCAGTTTTCCATTCCTAACAACTACCAGAAAAACTGCTTATACTACAAAAAGTGGTATCTTGTCAAGTGAAATGATATTAAATCTAGTCAATCTATGTAATATTTCTTACTGTGAGATGGTTGTGCAGTTATCATAAGATTATCTAGCTTATGTCCAGACATTTTTACTTGTTTTAGGTCATTTTATTAAGTAATTTGGCAGATAATTTTGCTGGTTTTAAGCTCATTTCTTAAAACAAGCAAAGTTATCTCCCACTATAGTGAAATAATTTTGCTTGATAAAATTACTTAAAACAAGTAAATAAAATGTCTAGAAAAAGATAAATATTCTTAAATTAAGCTTACAACGATCTCAACTGGAGAAATATTAGATTTATTGACTAGAGATAGTTAATAATAAGATATTACTTGACAAGAAACCATTTTTGCAGTGTAGACTACAGCTTGTATTTACAATCAGTGATGAAACTGAAACTTCCAGAAGGCCTTAAAAATTGGTCCCATTGTCATTAAAATGTGACTACTTGATTCGTCTTTCATTCCTAATTATGTTGGTAGTTAATCTATAGTTCAGACCTGGAGTCCTAACCAATGGAAGAGCTCACTTGTATGGATCTACCTAGATACCACGTAGAAAACAATCCTGTCTGGACAATTTTCCATCAAAAATTTAAAGAATTTCCTCTATAATTTCCAACCAAAACTGAACAATGAAATAAGAGTGTTATTACAATACTTGCAGAGTTTAAGGATAACAAGCCTGTTAATTTTTAAATGTAAAAATGAACTAAATATTAGTATTAGTATTTTTTTTGTTTCACAGAAATCAATAGGCCTTCTCTGAAGGCTTAGAAAGCACTGAGGCTTCTCCACTGATACTATCTGCAATTCAGACACGATCCAGAGTCAGATCTTTTAGTTGCTTTACTTTTTCAAGTTTCAAGCCGTATTCTTACAATATCAACTTATTTTTTGTCAAAATTGTGGGGACAAAGGAACATTTCTTGCCCTTGTGGGGACGATCTGTATCACGTAAAATATTTAGTTATTCTGCAAAACTTGTATGTAAAACTTTTAATACAAGCCTAACTAGTTTTATTCATCAAACAAATTGAAACAAAGGAAAGTGACTGTTCAAATGAACACAGCAACATTTTTCATCACCTAAAATTTCATAATCACTTCAAACTCTGAAAAAAACTCTACTTTTCAGTCTTTTAAAGTACAACAAAGTATGGAAATACTAAGACAGAAAGAATCCTACACACTTAAAAAGTGATGGCTCTTCAAGGGTTCTTCAGTAAAGGTTTTCTATAGGACCATGAACACTCATAGAACCCTCTGCATGGTTAATGTGTTCTTTGCATCATGAAATGGTTCTTCAAATTGATGGAGAATGTGCTGTAGATGGTTCTATAAAGAATCTATAAAGGCTCTATATATTCTTCTATTGTAACAAGCCTGACAGCATAACAGTAGAAAAAACATTTTTGATGCTATTGGGAACCCTTTTCAAAAAGGTTCTACATAGAGCCATATACAATGAGGTCTCCATCAATCTGAAGAACTCTTTCACAATGCAAAGAACCTTTAATCATGGCAAGTTTTCCTTGAATATTTATGGTTCTAAATAGAACCATTTTCTTTACTAGAGAACCCTTGAAGAACCATCATTTTTAAGTGTGTACCCTGCAAAGAATATTATGTTAAAAAGTTAAATCATCTAAAATTTGAGTAATATATCTAATATTCCTCATTATTAGGTTGTTTATAAGATTATTCACCCTTTTTTGAAAGCTTGTTTTAAATCATTTAGTGACATCATCTCATTTTGCTGAAGCAAACAAGCACTGAACACCCAGAAAAGTGCTGTGCTCATTTTCATGCATACCTGAAGCCCCTAAAAACAACGTCTCCTCCTCTGACAGCCGCAGTGACAGCCCCGGCACTGCCACTGCTCTGCCTCCAGCTTATTGATCGGCCTAATTGACTTGAAGGTAATGGGCCACAATGAGAAACAAGCCCTCAACCTTCAGCATGCAAACAAACGCAGGCGGACTGTAATAAAGGACGGGCAGGCGCAGCAAAACAGTCCCATTTACATGGCATTAATGACAGAGTGGCTCGCATCCATTGATCTCCCCATGCAAATGAGCAGTAATTAAGTCTACATTATTAGGGGATTTGTGAGGTCGCTTTGGCAGGCAGCAGTTGGGGATATTACAGAGCCGCGTGTGAAAGAGAAGAGACAGTGCCTGCTGTTTGGCTGCCTGTGCGATGGCGTGTGATCTACAGGTAAATTTAAGCTCATCAGTCACCTGCTGAAGCACCACAGATACTAATCACCTCAGGGCTAGCTGCAGGTTAGGCTAACATTACTGCTATCAGAATCACACAGGTAGGGAACCTCCTTTAGTACATCACAAAACACTCACTGGCCACTTTATTAGAAATGCCAATCTTGTGCTTTCACTCACTGGCCACTTTATTAGAAACACCCACCCTGTACTTCCACTCACTGGCCACTTTATTAGAAACACCAACTTTGTACTTTCACGTACTGGCCACTTTATTAAAAACACCAACTTTGTACTTCCACTCACTGGCCACTTTATTAGAAACACCTACCTTGTACTTCCACTCACTGGCCACTTTATTAGAAACACCTACCTTGTGCTTCCACTCACTGGACACTTTATTGGAAACACACTGGTCACTTTCTGTCCACAGCACTGCTGTTGACCATATATTATTTGGGTGGTGGATCATTCTCAGCACAGCAGAGGCACTGACATGCTCACTGTTAGGTTGAGAGCGGTCCACCACCCAAAAAATATCCAGACAAGAGTGTCTCAGTGGTCAAAAACTGACCTTTGGTGAAAGGTTTGAGGATGGCTAACACAAACCATGCGTCTGCAGATTAGCTACACTCTCCAACTGTACACCAGCAAAGTGGAGGCGTTTCTGATAAAGTGGCCAGTGTGTTTAAGGTTTCCTCTGTTCTGTCAATATGAGACTTACCACTCCTTCAACTGGATGAATCTTGGGCTTGAGTCATCTTACTAACTCAAAAGCGCTGTGAAATACTCCCTGGTGAGATCAAACACTGACCCCTCCCTTTTTTGTCTCTTCTTTAAGTCTTGTTCCGCAGCACGCTGCCTTCCAAAGTCCTTTCTAGTTCAGAGAGTAATCTTCGTTTCATCCTGTTGTCTCCACTCCATTTATGTCCTCTTAAAAAGCCATTTCCTCCATATCATTACATCGTGCTAAAGCTCTGCTGGGCTGAGGTTATGGTTTTGGTAATTTGTTTTTGCATTATTGAGTAAGTAAAATGATTATGCTCCTGTGATCCATGCAGCATGTGAGCTTGGCATTTGGTACATATTCATAATTACGCTCCCTTCTCTTAAGCAAGTCCCATGACTCAAAAGCCTCTCATTAGGGTAAAGGTGATATACGGTGGGTTCAGTATAATCTGCATTAAGCACACACAGAGGGAACATTCTCCACTGAGCCAGATGCCAGGAGGTTTACTACATTAAGTGCAGTGCTTATTTATGGAAATTCACTTTCGGTCTACGTTAACTCCATGTAAGCTGTGCTAGCTCAACAGATGTAAGGATAAGTCCGTCTAATTTGCTATAAAGCTGGATTTAAAACATCACTGCAGTGTGATAACACATATAAAACTTAGACTCTGGTTTCTGAATTTACAATAATAGCCTAATTCAACTTATATGGCAGTTTTTAATGTGCACTTACTGTCCACTTTATTTGAAACCCCTCTCTTGTAGCTGGTGTACAGTTAGATCATGTCAGTGTCACTGCTGTGCTTAGAATAGACCAACATTTAAAAATATCTGGTCAACAGCGGCCCTCTTTTCAGAAATTAATCATTGATCAATATTGTAAATGGGGGCTGATAAATGCAGCAACAGATGGCCTACAAATGTAAACATATAAAGTGCACCTATATGATTGTGTTTCTGATAAAATGGCCCAAAACTATGAATATTTCATGTGGTGTTTCTATTATTTTGTAGGTTTTCGAGTTTGAGAATGTTGCTGAAATGTGCAAATCCATAAAAATAGTCCTACCTTTTATTCTCTGCCTTATGTAAGTTGCGATAATGGATGTTTTCAACGTATCACAGTTAATAACACAATAAATTGTGAACACCAATATTTTTTAGTCAAGTTGTCCAGTGGTGGTGTGCTTTACACCACTCCAGCCGACGCTTGGCATTGCGCATACTGATCTTAGGCTTGAGTGCAGCTGCTCCTTCATAGGAACCCATTTCATGAAGCTCCTGACACACAGGTCTTGTGCTGATGTTGCTTCCAGAGACAGTTTGGAACTCTGTACTGAGTGATGCAACAGAGAAAAGGTGATTTTACATGCTACACTCTTCAGTGCTCAGTCCACATCTGTAAGTTTGCATGGTCTACCGCTTCGTGGCTGAGCTATTGTTGCTCCTAGATGCTTCCATTTCACAATAATAGCACCGATTGTGTGCGTGTGTGCTCCGTTGTAAGTACAGTGGTGAAAATGGCTGCCGCTTGTTTTGTATTGTATGTTTGTATGTTTTGATGTTTCCCTGCTGGCTGACCACTGAGATAGTCGCTGAGAGCGATTTTCCAAGCATGGCTAAAAGCCTTCTTGGGCTGGCTGTTTGGGTGATGCTACATGCCACAGTTATAAAGCAGCCTGGACCGGCCGCTTGGGTGACGCTGTATTGCAGCTACGAGGCTCTCTGGACTGGGGACCTGATTGACAGGACATCACAACCCAGGCTGGCTGCTTGGTTGATGCTGCACTGCAGCTGCGGGGCTGCCTGGACTGGTAGTGTTAAGCTGCATGAGCAGCGCTATGCCCGCAGCTAAGAGGCCTCTTGGGCCGGCTACCTAAGTGACGCTGCATTGCAGCTACGTCGCTGCCTGGGCCGGCCACTCGGGTGCCGCTGCACTGAATCTTTGAGGCTGCCTGGACTGGTGGCGTTCGGCTACAGGAAAATGCTACCCCTTCATGGCTAAAGACATTTTTGGCCTTCGAGGCCTCCTGGGCCAGCCTCCTGTGTGATTCATCGTAGTTGCAGTGTGAGACTTTCCCCCCACCTAAGGGCTCATTCTGAGCTAGCAAATTGACTTTATACTGTGGTCAGTGAAATCCCCCTAGCTGTAGGAACTGTAGAGTGTGTGTGTTCTGTCTTGTTTAATGCATTGTTGATTATGTGTTTTGTTACTTTTTGATTGTAAAGCGTCCTTGAGCATGGGAAAGTTGCTATGTAAATAAAAGTGATGATGATGATGACCAGGACAGATCCAGCAGGGCAGAAATTTCACAAACTGACATGTAGCAAAGTCCCTATAACAGCGCCACATTTAAATTCACTGAACTCTTCAGTGCGACCCATTCTACTGCCAGTGTTTGTCCATGGAGATTGCATGGCTATGTGCTTGACTTTATACACCTGTTAGCAATGGGTGTTGCAGAAACACCTAAAAGGAATAATTAGGAGGGGCGTCCACATACTTTTGTCCACATTGTGTATCAGTATTGTTGAAGAAAAAATGCATAGCTCAACCGAGGGACCTCCAAAACTCCAAAAAAGATGAAAATGGGCTTTTATGGCTACTGTTAAAAAGGATTAATGTGTGGACAATCACTAGTGGCCCTGCATGAAGAGGCTAATGCATCTAAGTCACTTTAAAACCTGCTTCCTCAATGTATTCAAGCAGGGGCAGCTCTGATAACAGAGCTTCATTTGACCTGAGCTTCAGATTTATGGCCACAAACACTACAAAGAATCAGATTAGCTTTAATATACTTAGAGTCCGTACGTGTGTGTGTGCTAACTCCAGCTCCATCTCTCCTTCCTTCTGTCATCTAAAGAGGCACTTTGAGTTCTTTTCGAGTTTTCTTTCAGTTCTTTTTCTCTTCTCTGCTTTTTTCCCTCTGCGCCAGCCCAAGCTTGACTGGGTCATTAGAGGATCAGGCTGTTATTAGGCTTAATAAATACCTGCAAACGTTTGAAGTGCTGCCGCGCTCCTGCAATGCGGCACAGCTAATGATCCCTGGACGAGGGGGTTTATGGCACAAGGTATGACTTATGGACACAGAGCGAGTGCTTCATTTAAATGTATTTCTTCTTCAAAAAGGAGATTTTTTTAAATTATTCACAGCAGAAGTCCATAAAGAGGAGGAGAGGGCAGCGCATTGCTTAGAAAAAAAACCTCATCAGCGTAAACGGCCTGACATGTAGAGTTAACTCCCTCTGACAGCCAGAGACGCTTTGAAAATCATCAATATGTCTCATATAACCACCTTATACTGCACTTTCATTTGCCTGTTATTACTGCACCGATGGCTGCGGATATGCAATCTTCACATATGTCCGATTGCTGACCATTACACGTAATCATTTTTCTTTACAGCTCACATCAATGTCCATTACATCAAATGGTTTATGCACTTTAGGACAAGCTGTTAGCCATTTATTTTCTAGACCTGATCCACAGCGTGGAGTCCAAATCGGACATCGCTTTCATTCGGAAGTTTTGCATTTCCTTAAAGGCCATTTGTAAGTGTATAATTCGCACCATGTCTGCTGTCATTACAAAGGAGTTTATGCACTTAAGACAAGCATTTTACCATTTATTTTTCAAGCCTGAAACACAGCATGATGTCCAACCCAAAGATCACAGACTTCTGATTCTGTAGGCATCCTGAAAGGCCATTTTGCAGTGACAAATTTGCACCATTATGAAGGACCGTTAAAGCACTTTAAGACAAGTCGTTTGAGTTCAAATCAGACATGAGGTACACTGGGTTCATTCCAAAGTTTCAACCTACTTAAAGAGGAATTCCACCAAGTTTTCATCATATCTGCCCAACCCAGTTATTATGTAAGATGTAAAGAAAGTCATTCAGAGTGGTTTGGTGTGAAATGCTCCATTCTAGAAAATTATGCTGAGTCAGAATTATTCACAGAAGTGATGATAGAAGCTATTGTTACGCTGCTATTAGTGCTGTCAAGGTTAAACACGTTACCACTCGCAGTTAATCTGGAAACTTTAACTCGTTAATTTCTTTAATGCGAATCAACCATGTTACCAAGTTTGACTCCAACTTCCTCCCATAATTCCCACACAGATTTACTGCAAGGCGTAAACATAGATAACATGATGACTGAGGAAAGATCCCCCAGTGTGCCGAACGGCAAGTTTCATATTAAAAAGCTTCCAGATGGGAGTTTAGATAAAACTAAAGTTCCATCTGGAGCTGGGTGACTAAAGGTCACCACTATAGGAACAGATAGTGCTTGCAATATGATCGCGGCAGCAAGGAGTCTACCATTCGAGTATACGCCCTTATACAGAGGGTCATCACAGTGGCTCTCCCTGACAGTGGGTTTGTCGATGCTTTAGGTGGACATTTCAAACACAGTCCTGCAAACAGTTCAGTAAGCCTCTCATGGTCAGGAAGAGGAGACACTCGTCCAGGATGTACCCACGCGCTGGAATTCAACTCTCGAAATGATAAAGCAGGTCCAGCACAACAAAGACACACTGAAGGCAACGCTGGCCCAGCAGAAGCACAATTTAGCCAGGCCTTTTCACTGCCATTCAATTCATGAATTCTCTTATTTATCTCCCCCCAAAATACAAGTAAATACTATTTAAACTTTATGATTAATCTTGAAGTCTATTATTGTGATTAATTTGATTATTTTTATTAATCAATTGACACCAGTAATTGCTATATTATTATACTATTATTATATTAAAATGTAATGTTGTTATATGATTGGAACAATAGTTTCAAAGAATACTTTTTTAAAAAGTATTATTTTTTAAATATTTTTATACTATTTTACTATCATCAACATTACATATAATAACACAAGTTTAGATAAAACTAAAGTTCCATCTGGAGCTGGGTGACTAAAGGTCACCACTATAGGAACATGAAGGATAGGAACACTAAAGACATGTGGTTTTAGAAAGTAAACATACATACATACACCATCTAAACCGCTTATCCTTCTGGGTCACGGTGGGGTGCTGGAGCCCATCCCAGCTGTCATTGGGCAGAAGGCAGGATACACCCTGGACAGGTCACCAGTCCATCGCAGGGCAGACAGACAGACATGCATACACAGTCACACCTAGGGGCAATTCAGCATGTCCAATTGGCCTGACTGCATGTCTTTGGACTGTGGGAGGAAACCCACGCAGACACGGGGAGAACAGGCAAACTCCACACAGAAACGACCCTGGTCACCCAGCCAGGAATCGAACCCAGGCCATTCTTGCTGTGAGGCGACAGCACTACCCACTGCGCCACCGTGCCGCCTAGAAAGTAAACATTATGGCAAAAAAACCTCCAAAAAAACAGGAAATCATATCCCAGAGTCTGCTGGGTGGATGACAGAGTGTTGCCCACAATGCCATAAAAACTGCAACCAAAAGATGAGGTGATGTTACCACTGCCATTTCCATAGAACAGGCACCATGTCTCTACAGGTATTTAATGAGTAATTTAGGTCTGATGAATAGCACACACAGTGTTATCTAAATATTGGTTAAATATGTGTTAGGAGGTGCGTCCACTGGAAATAACAATGGTAACATCACCATTCAGATCAGGTCTCCAGATTATAGTCGGGATGGTGTAGTGGATAACAGTGCTGCTCTCCACTCAGTAGTCCTTGAGCAAGACTCCTAACACTGCATTAGCTTACCTCTGTAACACGATTAGACTAGAAATCACATACATTCACACACACACACACACACACACACACACAGTCACACATAGGGGAAATTTAGTGTATCTAGTTGGCCTGACTGCATGTCTTTGGACTGTGGGAGGAAACCGGAGTACCTGGAGAAAACCCACGCAGACACAGGGAGAACATACAAGCTCCCCTTTTAAACAAATGAACAAATTTATTGGTTAAACAAATGAATATTAGGAAGGATGACTACAACAGCAGCTGATTGAATAACTCAAAAATCTTATTCTATCATGTTGCCTTGACGTTTTGAGGTCTCTCAACAGTTTTGTTGACAGTGTACAGACTCAGATTTCTTTCCAGTGGTGGTGATAGGAACCAGGGGTCGCCATGACTACAACCCAAATATAGACATTTTGTTTACTATCTGAAGCCACCAGTGAACCTACACAAGTTTTGATATGGAATGTTGATGGTGGTAAAAAAGTATAAAAGTAAAAATGTTTTATTTGGGGACTATTTTGCTCTGAATCTTCTAAACTACTGTTCTCCACTGTGAACAATATTGACATAGCATATTTCTAGAAAGGAGCACTTCACACCGAACCACTCTGAATGAATTTATTTACATCTCACTGGAAAATCATAATAACATGTTTAATAATATTCAGACCATTGGCCGGTAATAATATGTTAAAAGAAGCTGATTAAACAAATGAAGCTTATTAAGAGCTCTTACAAAAGCAGCTGTCAAGAACACTTAACACTTAATAGTGCCTTGATATTTTGAGTTCTTAGAACAGTTTCTTTTTTCCAGTGTACGTTTATCTACAGTGAAATATTTTGCGTCAATCAACTCTGTATGACTGACTGAGTTCCTGCATAATTCAATATCTGCTTACAGCTCAACTATAGAAAAAAATAACAACCGTTTCCCAGTCACAACTGTGCACCATGCCAGTTGCCATTTCATAGGATAGTTTATGCACTACACTCTCAAAAAATATGGTTCTTTAAGGGTTCTTTAGTGAAGAAAATGGTTCTATAAAGCACCACGAACACTCAAGGAACCCTTTGCATCATTAAAAGGTTCTTTGCACCATGAAACGGTCCTTCAGAATGTGTTGTAGATGGTTTTATATAGAACCTTTTTGAAAAGGGTTTCCTATAGCACCAAAAAAAGGATTCTTCTGTTGTTAAAATATCAAGCTTGTAACGATAGAAGAACCCTTTTGGATGGTATATAGGTTCTAAATAGAACTATCTACAGTGCATTCTCCATCAATTTGAAGCCATTGAAAAAAACTCTTTAATTCAACAGAGGGTTCTTTGGGTGTTCATGGCTCTATATAGAGCCTTTTTTGGTAACACTTTCTATGAATGTCACATTTGTAAGCATCTTTAAACATATTTATAACATGTTGTAATGTATTCATAAGGCATTATAAACATGGTTATAAATATTTATAAAAATGAATTACACTGAATTACACTTTATAGCCTTATTTATTATACATTATGAATTGTCAATATAATGCATTATAAATAGTGCTAATAACATGTTATAATGTCAGTGCCAAAGAAGTCAGTCCCAGCTTGGAGAGCATAAAGTAAAGACAAATACCAGGCTAACGGTGGTGAACATTACCTTTCCCACATTGGGTAAAACACTGATGGCAGCTCTAGTTTAAACTCTGACATTTGAAGCCTGTAATGTGCTTTACTGTGAATGTTTTAGTGTTTCAGTAAATCCTTCAGTAAATACTTCAACTTGAAGCCTCACTCTGAACACTGGAGGAGGCTTTAGTACAGTATGCTTCACTTTACTTAGAGCGGACTAATACCACTTATGAGGTCTTATAATTTGTTATGATCAGTACTTATAATGTATTATGTTAACAATTCATAATGCATAATAAACATGACTATAATGTATAATGCATGTTTATAAATATTTACAGCTATGTTTATAATGTCTTATGAATACATTATAACATGTTATGAATGTGTTTATAGATGCTTACAAAGGTGACACTCATAGAAAGTGTTACCCTTTTTCTTTACTAAAGAACCTTTATCTTTTTTAAGAGTGTATTTTATAAACCCAATACACAGCATGAACTACAAATCATAGATCACATAGATTATTATTCATAACTTTAAACCTACTTTGAGTGATAAGTTTGAATTGTATCTCTTTCCAATACATATGACTTTTTATGACGAGCCATTTGCCGTTCATAAATATAAACAGAGAGACAGTAATAGAGCCCAAATCAGACATAACATTGCTTCTATTCAGAGATTCAGACCATTGGCTGGTGACAAATTGGCACTTGTCTGCTCTCATTAAATGATCGTTTATTTTTTAAAACCCAAACACAGCACAGAATCCAAATCACAGATCAGAAACTTTTAACCAGAAGTTTAAAGTTCTTAAAGTGATGAATTTGTGCAGTGTCTGCTGCCATTAAGGAGTAAAATATCACAGCCAGCAGGGTGTCTGGAGCTCCTGAACGTGCCAGACAGCGGTCTAGATGGGCCGCTATAGAGCTGAATGAACCAGCTGCGTCCACTCTGACCGGCTGGTTAAAATGTGATGTTGTGGGGTCTGCGGGTTTTCGGCCAGCTGGGATGGAGATAAAGACGTCCAGCGTGTTGGTGCGGCCTCCGCGCTCACACACAGCTCATTCTGCCTCTCCCCAGCTGGCAAAAATTGAGGTTTTTGAAGGTCGTTATCAAGAAGTGCCGGCTTATTACAGTCCATGACCTTCACCCCCGGCCCCCCGGCCCGCCTGCCCACCGGCAGCCGCCTCGCTCTTATTTAGTGTGTTTGTGTGAGAGTGTGTGTGGCGCTAAAAAAAACCTCATAGCTATTTTCCCAGCTCTTTATCACTAGATGCTCTTGTCACTGTCAGTCCGACTTCATCCTGTCCCCGGGGACGGAAAAAAGTCTGAAGAATACTCCAGCAGAAAGATGACGCCAAATATTGCTAACACTTTATTTGAAGGCTACCTATATAGGGACTTCACGATACATGTAGAAGCATGCAATAACATTGACAATATTATTTTGTATGCATCTGCAGTTTGAAGGGTGCCTACATAACATCTTATATAAATATGTCATAACATGTATATGAATGTTTAAATCAACATTCATAAACATACATGTTTTACATGATATTAATATGGACTACTATGTCATTTTACTTAGGGAGAGAGAGATTCCAGAATAAAAATCCTCATTTTTTATTCTGAAAAAAACTATAAAACTATATGAAACGCCTCATTTCTGGACAACCACAATAAAAATGACCTAGTTATACCCCATTGGTCATTAAGTGCTTTGACACGTGGGCACACCATCATACTAAGATTCAGTTGAATGATTGTTCTTAAGCATATTTGAAAGTAATTTACTGTCCATATAGTAAAGTGACCCGCAAAGCAACAAGAAATTGAAAGTATAGGTGAAATGTGCCTGAGTGTCAAAGCACTTAATGACCAAAGGGATAAAGTGAGGTCATTTTTATTTTGGCTGTGCAGAAATGAGGCATTTTACTGAAAATAATACACTTTTTCAAAATAAAAAACGAGGACTTTAATTTTGAAAAATATATCTCAGTAAAATTACATAGTAGTCAATATCAATATCATGTAAAACATGTATACTCTATATATATTGATTTTAACATTCATGAACATGTTATGAAGTGTTCCTGTAAGATGTTATGAATGTGTTACGTTGATACTCAACATAAATGGTAAAGTGTTACCATTGTATTTATGAACAGCTTATGTCAGTATTTGCAATATGACATCAGCTGATAATGATAAATGACACTGTAGTTACATAAGACCACTTTTTTCATTTATAAGCACTTTTAACGCAGAAACATGCAGGTCCATAAATATTTGGACGTCCATAAAGTTATTCTTATTTTAGCCGTCTCTTAAAGCATATATGAATATATTTAGATAATGAATATGCATGTTTTAGGCTTTCAGGCTTTAATTTCTTCCAAATCGGATGAACAGTGCTTTGGAACAATTTTGTTTACCGCACAACGTTTCACCCTTTATTTCTGTCACGAAGAAAACCAGCTTAGACTCAGAGTTCCTAATATGGGCATGGCATTGACTGCAGACTGATGCACAGCTTCAGGTCTATTGTCTATTTTCTCATTCTGTTCTCCTTCTTAACCAGAATTGTCAAACAGGCAGTTTAACCCCTTAACAAGCCATGAGCCCACTGGCAGGCTCAGTTTTATTACACACTTCTACAACGTAGGAATAGCTCAGCCAGTTTACATTGAAGTCCCTTTAACAAGCCTTTGTATGAAATAGACCTGGAACATTAAGGGATTAATATTATAAGCAATTTTGCGATGGGAAGGAAACACGTTTATCTCATCATACTGGCAACCACAAACCTTCACAAAAGTACAAAAACACTATCTATGAATACCATGTTTATAAAAACCTGTTATGTTTATAATGGTAAAAAATGTTCATAAAACATGGCTATAAATATTTATAAAAATTAAACTTTATACCCATGTTTATTATGCATTATGACTTGTTAACATAACTCGTTATAAGTAGTGTTTATAACATATTATATTGTGCCGAAGGAACTCCCAGCTTATAGATTGCAGTATGATAACAAGCCTGCCTAGTCAGACACATAATTATTATACATATCATTATGGGTATGGATTTTTATTAATAGACATATGATAATACAACCATTATAAATGCTTGTAATTTGTATTGTCAGCTCTAAGTAAAGTGAGGCATACTGTACTGAAGGCTCACCAAGTATGAAACGTGAGGCTTCAAGCTGAAGTATTTACTGACACACTGTAACATACGAAGTAAAGCATGTCTTACAAGCATCCAGTCAGTAGTATTTAATCCAACCTGGGAAAATCAATGTGCACCGCTGTTAGCTTGGCTATGCCACTGCATATCCAGTAGAATGCCAGCAGAAAGTAGCATTACTGTAGTGGTGATACTCAGACAAACCAAGGCTACTTCCAAAGTGAAGGTTTCTAGTGGTTAATGTTAGAACAAATGAGGGAGCAAATAACAATAATGGCTGTCTATTAACTAGCCTCTCACTCTCCATGCCTTCACTCCACAGTAACTTGATGCTCAGAGTGATTTCAGCGGAACGGCCTGATGGGTACTTGAGTTGAAGTGATGTAATATGATTTTAGAGAAAGTGGTCGTTAACTTTGAGCTGAACAATTAGTTTGGGGCTGGCATCAAAATGTTCAAGATGTAAGCCCTAAAGGCCCAGCCTTAACAGTGCCCCTGGTGAGAAATAAAATATCGGAAAAGCCATGACGTAAACAAACGTATACATCTCACTTAACTTAGAGCTGACAAATACACCTTACAATCTCTTATATTTGGATTATAATATCATATGTCTATGAATAACAATCTATACCCATTATTACATTCTATGAGTGTTTTGAGTAGACAGGTTTGTTAGTCATAATGCTCCCTGTAAGCTGAGACTGACTTTGGTACTGAAAATATTATGTGTTATGAACACTGTAACTCTTAAAAAAGATGGTTCTTCAACGTTTCTTTAGTAAGGACAATGGTTCCATATAAAACTATGAACACTTGAAGAACCACTTGCGTGCTTAAAGACTTCCTTAAGTGGTGAAATAGTTCTTCAGATTGTTGGGGAATGCAAAGGGTCCTTTATAGCACAAAAAAGGGTTCTTCTATTGTCACAAACTTGACATCATAACAACAGCAGAACACTTTTTGTGCTATAAAGGACCCTTTTCAAAAGGGCTCTATGTAGAATCTTATACAACACATTCCCCAACAATCTGAAGAACCATTTCACCATGCAAAGAAGCCTTTAAGCCCACAAGTGGTTCTTCAATTGTGCTTGGTTCTATATAGAACTACTGTCTTCACTAAATAACTCTTGAAGAACCATCTTTTTTAAGAGTGTACTTATGATGCATTATTTTAATGAATCATAATGCATAATAAACATGGCTATAAAGCAAAATTCATTGTTATAAGTATTTATAGCCATGTTTGTAATGCCTTATGAATGCATTATAAACTGTTTTAAATGTGTTTATAGATGCTCACAGACATTTTCATAGAATGTGCTACAGAAGGTGCTACAGACAGTTCATGGAAGGCAGCATCTGTACTGATAATGGGTGACGCTGACTCCATAGATTGCTGCTAAGCGAGATGGATTTCTCCTGAATTTGTCCCCATGGTCCAGTCTGTACTGAGAAACACCTTCAGACACTGTGAGTCAATGAGGGAGTCCATCAGTATCTCAGCGGCCAGGAAGACTCTGTATTATAACACTGAATCTGCAAGAGCCTTTATAGACCTGGACAGAGAGTCAATCAAACTTATTGGAATAAACCATTTTAACTGCAAAATGAGAATTCAACATTATACTCATCCAATCACTGACAAACATTAGAACTTACTACTTCAAATAGTAAGACCAAAACTGCCTGCCCAGTCTTCAGTTTGTCATTCAATAAAATCCACCACAAGTTTTTATTTTAAAATTGCACTTTGCAAAATTCTAGTATTAATTGAAATTCTTAATGTGGGTTTTTCTAATTCGTAACCTAGTTTAAGTTATGAAATACAAATGAAGCATCTTGCAATGTGTGACCTACTACTCTATGTCTTTTGTGCAGGTCACTAGGTGTGTTTTTCACAGCTCCATTCATTGGGAATCTGCATTTTCTCAATCAGTTCAACATAATAATAAAAATAATAACAATAAGAGTAATAACTTTATTTATAAAGCACTATAGTGGGGGCAGCTCAAAGTTCTTTATTGTCATGCATCCACCAGCTCTGGCTGACCCAAGGACTCCATTTCCCAGCACCCCCCTGGGAGATCGTGTGACTATAAAACCTCCACAATCCACCAATCACTCGTCTCAATCACTTGAATATTGATCTGTTTCACCTGCTCTGTTTGTCATGCGACTAGTTTTAGTTTGGTTTATAAGCCCGGGCTTTAGACTAGATTCTTTG
Source organism: Colossoma macropomum (assembly GCF_904425465.1). Taxonomy (NCBI): domain Eukaryota; kingdom Metazoa; phylum Chordata; class Actinopteri; order Characiformes; family Serrasalmidae; genus Colossoma; species Colossoma macropomum. Next base: position 32,925,254 of record NW_023494798.1, on the reverse strand, counting down.
TGAGGTACTGGTTCACCTAGTAGAGCTACTGAGCATTTGCTGTGAGTTATTTTGTCTTTTTGTGATCTTGACCGTGTTTCTGGACTTCCAAACTTTGCGTTTTGCCTTTACCCTTTTTTGGATGTGGCTGCCGGATTACTTCCTTGGTATGTTTTTCCTTTTCTATATTTCTCTTTGTTGGATTTGAGTTATGTCTATTTACCGACTACGATTCTTGTCAAACCCTTTACAAGAAAAGCCTCATTTCTCGTTTTTTACCAAGAGCTCTGGCTGGTTCTGTCACAGTACATTTGTAGACGCTTGACAAAGTTTTACAGAAAGGAAGATAGTATAGTTTTCTGTCATAGATTAAAATTAAAGATTAAAAACTAAATTAATGCACTGAGCTTGACTGTCTAATAAAATGTGAACTGGGGTCCACAGTTTAGAAGCAGTGTAAACAAAAGAGTCTCTCCATCTTTTCTGTTTCTTTTTCAGAAGGTGTTTGCAGAAGGTCAATATCTGCAGATCTGTGATGTTGGAACATAAACAGACAGACATTCTGTGAGGTACGCAGGAGCTTTAAAACCATTTAGAGCTTTAAAAATTAGTTAAAGAAGTTTAAAATCTATCCTAAAGCATACAGGCAGCCAGTGGAGGACTTTTAAAATGGGAGTGATATGAGTGGATCAGTTTTTTTTTGTTCTGAAACATCAACTGAGAAATATCTGACACACAGCTTGTAAGCCTGTTTACAGAGTCTTGTTTTTCAGAAAGAAGGGAAATGTATAATTGTGTCTTTATCAGCATAGCGATGAGAATTGATGTAATGTGTCTTGCTAACATTACCTGGAAGTAACATGAACAAAAAGAAGAAAAGGCCCTAGAACTGAACCCTGTGGGACTCCACAAAAAAATACTAAAAATTTACATCCCATTCCATCATACTGAAGACCAAGAAACATTCCTGACTCAATCTAACTAAGAAAGCCCAAGTAGACATGAACAGTTCATGGAATGCAACACTGATACTGATTACAGCTGACAGTGACCCCATAATGAGATGGATTCCTCCAGATTTTGTCCCCTGAGAAAACCCTAAGATAAGACAACAAGGGGCTTTGATCAGAATCTCTATGATGAAGAAGCCCATGTAGTGTAGTTCCAGAGGGAAGCCCTCCAAAACTGTACATTTGTGGCAGCCCAGTGCTATTATTGTAAACAAATGTTATTTATATACGTTACATACTTATTTTTTATGCTTTAGAGTCAATGTCTAATCCCCTCACCACAGCACCAAAGTACATTTCAAAAATAAGCATTTGTGTTTCTGCCAGTCAGATCAAATTTGGCAGTAATCTCGATCAAGTCGAGTCTAAGTTTATTAATATAGCACTTTTTGCAACAGTCGTTGCCACAAAGAAAATCCTGGTCAAAGCTCGAATGAGCAAGCTTAAAGCAACAGTGGCAAGAGAAGCTCCCTCAAGCCTTGGAAGGAACAAGGACTCAAAAGGGGAACCCATCCTCCTCTTGTCCACACTGGATAGCAAAACAATAACGCAAGAGCAAAAGAGAATGGAGAAAAAGATTTTCGAATTAATATAAAATACTGAATATAGACAAAAGGAAAAAAGAAAGCAGATAATATTTAAGGTGGAACGGGAAAATTCGAACAAAAAAAATGACAAATGAGAAGCAACTTCAGCCCCGAGAACAATAAACGTTGAGAGACAAGAGCCTGTTCTACTTTTGAGGAAAAGTTTCCTGCTGGAGATGAGAGAAAAGTGGCTATAGCTGAGCTAAAGCTTAAAGTAGAGCGAAGTAAGTTTCATTTATATAACATTTTTAGCTTATACTAGGACATCAGCACATACTGAGACATATTTACAGCCAAGATGGTAAAATGGACCTAAAATTTTGTGGCTCCCAAGGTGGTTTGATATTTGGGTTGCGACCACTGGACTAAACTAACTTTACAAATAAACCCAATGTGTTCAATTGACTGTGTCGCTTCATATACAAAAGCAGGGTGAATACTGATATTCAGATCTGATTAGATCTATACTGAATATCTGATCTTCCACCAAGAGCTGTAAATTTGCACCATGCTCACAAAGCGCCGTGGCACTTTCGGCAAACGATCACACGCCGGCAGCTTGTACAAACAGGAAAATCCAACCGAGCTGGAGAGAGTAAGAAAAAATGCTTGATTCTGCATATTACAGGCCTCAGCACAGGAGCGCCTCGGCGTATGAAAAGGCGGAATCTATTCAGGGCAGTGAAAGAGAGGAAGAGACGCTCTGCTGCGGGTCGGTGACTCAGGTGTTGACAGTGAGGTGTTTCAGAGAGATTTAGGTCAGCTTGCAGGCGAGAACTGCTCAAAGAGAGGGAACAAAAAACGAGCGAGTCAGGTTTAAGCTTACCCTCACCTCTCTCTCTCTCTCTCCCTCTCTCTCTTGTGTTCTCTTTCTTTTCCTTCTCTATCTCTTTTACCTCTCTGTCCTTTTATTTCTTTCTCTCTCTTTGTCTTTTTTCAATCTTCACATGTATTTCTCTCTCCTTTTCTTCCTCCCACTCTTTCCTCTCTTTCCCTCTCTTTTCCTTTTCTCTCTCTCTCTCTGTTTTCCCCAATCTAGCTGTCCTACGTCTATCTCTCGTTCTCTCTTTCTTTCTTTCCCTTCTGTATCTCTTTTACCTCTCTGTCCCTTTATCTGTTTTTCTCTCTCTCTCATTCTCTTTTTCGTCTCTCTGTCTTTCTCACCTCTTATTTCCTCTTTCTCTCTTTCCTTTTCTATTCTTTCCTTCTAGATCTCTTTCTTTGCTGTCTGTATTTCCCTGTTTCATTTCCTTTCTTTCTACCACATCTTTATCTCTGTATCTCTCTTTTGTTTTTTCTTCCTTTTCCCCCTCTCTTTTTTTCAACCTTTCCTTTCCCTCTTTGTCTTTCTTAGATTATCTTCCTCTTTTTTCCATATGTCTTTTTCTGTCTCCTTTACTGTCTTTTTCTCTCTTCATATTTTCTCTCTTGTCCCTCTCTATCCCTTTACTTCATCACTCACTCTTTCCTCCTTCTCTCTCTCATTCTCTCCCCCTTTTTCATGTGTATCCCTTTCTCTTTCTCTCTCTCATCATCTCTTTCATCTTTTTTTTTACATTATATATTTCCTTTTTCGCACTCTCCTTTTCTCTTTTCTGGTTCTTCATCTTTTACTTGCTTTCTGTTTCTCTCTTTTCTTTCTCTCTGTCGTCCTCATCCTCTGTTTCCTCTTTCTCTCTCTCTTTCTAACCTTCCTTTTGTCTTTCCCACCTTGTAATTCCTCTTTTCTTTTTTCCTCTTTCATTTGCTCCGCCTTTTTTTTTCTCATTATCCCTTTCTTTTCTCTCTCTCTCTCTCTCTCTCTCTCTCTCTCTCTCTCTCTCTCTCCCCCGGTGGTCCCCCTCAGTGTGAAAAGCCCCTGCGGATTTATCGGGCCAGTGAAAATGGGTTTTGGGATGATGTATTATCCAGGTTTGCGTTTAAAACATCCCTCAAAAAAAGGGTTTCACCGGCAATATTGGACCTTTTTATCCGCTCTTCCGCTCTTTTGTAGGACGGACATAAGGAGTGGACAGATAACAAGCGCAGGAAAAGGCCCGGCCGCTTCCGCTAAATCAAAAAAAAGTTTAGCGGTGATGTTTAAGTGCATAACTTTCGTACTCCAGTCTCGGTGCTGTCACCCATCTGCTTTAGCTCTATCCGCTCATCTGCCGGCGGCGTTCTGTGCCGACCGCTCGGATATTCCTCTGCTGTTTTAACACCTGCTGCGGAGTGAGTGGAACTCCAGGTAGACTATGCTAATTTCTGCAAATGTCAGGAAATTCTGTTGCATTTTGCTTTTTTTTTAATAAGAAATGAGAACAGGCCTGTTAAAAGAACTGCTCAGCAGCACTGAGGCTCAGGTTTGAGTCCCAGCTGCGCCATGTGATAACACAATATACACACAAAAAGAATGGAAAGAACGCTGGTGGAACAATATGGGCAAGAACATGATATTTACAGTAATAGTTACAATATATGGACCTTAATTTTTAAAATATTTGGACAGATATATATATATATATATATATATATATATATATATATATATACGCGCATATATCGTCACTGTCGGGTCAAAATCTTGTATCTCAATATTTGTCTCAATATTTTCTTTTTCTTTTTTTGACATTCTGAAAAAGCCAATTACTCTTTATTTTGGGTCAAATTTTGTGATAATTGGACCAACAGAAATTATATATAAATATATACATATGCATCTACAAATACAAATTTTCTTTATTTCTTATCCTTTTGATCTTTTATTCAAAATGTTTATAACAAATATATATTTTTTTCAATGATTGCAAAAAAAAACACTAAATCTTATTAGATAATATATATATATATATATATATATATATTTATATATATTTTTTTTTGTCTGTGTGTGCCACAATTATTTGCACCCTTCATTTAACACTTTGTGCAGTGAGACCATTCCTCCATACAGAACCTCTCCAGATCCTTCAGATTCCGATGTCCACACCAGGGTCTCTCCGCTTCAGCTCATCCCACAGGTTTTCTATGGGGTTTAGGTCAGGGGGCCATGGCAAAACCTAAATTCTGTGGTCAGTGAACCATTTTTGTGTTGATTTTGAGGCATGCTCTGGATCATTGTCCTGCTGGAAGATCTTAACTATAGCCTAGTTTAAGCTTATTCAAGCTGTTACGCCTTTGTGTTCTTTTTGGTCAGCAGTGATTTGTGTCTTGCAGCTCTCCCAGGGATGCCATTTTTTCCCAGTGTCTTTCTTATTGTGGAAGTGTGGCCTACAGGTCTTTAGTTGATCGTCTGGGTTCTTTTGTGACCTCCTGGACGAGTTGTCGATGCGCTCTTCATGAAATGTTGGTCAGCTGGCCGCTCCTGGGAAGGTTCACCACTGTTCCATTTTTCTCTGTTTGTGGATAACGGCTCTCACTGTGGTTTGCTGGAGTCCCAGAGCCTCAGCAATGGCTTTGTAACTCTTTCCAGACTAGACCAGGTAGATTTCAATGACTTTGTTTCACATCTGTATTTGAATCTCTTTAGAACTTTTTGAGGCCTTCTAGTCTGCTTCACACTGCCAGACAGGTTCTATTTAAGTGATGTTTAGATTCCACAGGTCTGGCAGTAATCATGTCAGGGCATGGCAGTGAAATTGAGCCCAATGGTCAACTGAATTTGGTTAACTGGTTGATTAACTGCCAAATTGGGCAATTTCTTTTTCACAAAGGGCCAAGTAGGACTGAACAGCATTTTTCCTTAAAAAATTAAATCTTCATTGATAAACAGCATTTTTTGTTTACTTTGTTTGCACAGCACTGTACTGCATTTGTCCTTTCAAAAAAGGAACCCAATTATGGTAATTTTAGCTAGCGTCTCTATGGGTATCAGTATATAACATTAGCGCCAATCTAACAGAGGGGAACTTTCACTTCTTTACACTGGATTTAAAACACTTATGACAGCTCTACATAAAAAGGACATTTGAAGATATTCAAGTAACATTTTGTTTACTTTGTTTTGCTTTTTAGTGACCTGTCAGTGTTATTGATGAAGCCTCTTAGCCTTTTAGCTGTCTGAGCTATCTGCCAAGCTGGTCAATGGAGAAGCAGCTAAACAAAACCTGATTCCTATATATACTGTACTTTGCACCCCAGGGACCCTTTTTGGACTCTGTAGGTTGCCAGGATACTTCCATTCATGAGTGGATGTACAGGGTTGGTGTTCCTAATAAAGTGGCCAGTAAGGGGAAGTACAAGGAAGGTGTTTCTAAAAAAAGGGCCAGTGAGTGCAAGTACAAGGTGTTTCCAATAAAGTGGCCAAAGAGTAGAAGTACAAGGTAGGTGTTTCTAATAAAGTGGCCAGTGAGTGGAGGCACAAGGTAGGTGTTTCTACTAAAGTGGCCAGTGAGTGGAAGTACAAGGTAGGTGTTTCTACTAAAGTGGCCAGTGAGTGGAGGCACAAGGCAGGTGTTTCTAATAAAGTGGCCAGTGAGTGGAAGTACAAGGTTGGTGTTTCGTAATAACGTGGCCAGAGAGTGCAAGTACAACGTTGGTGTTTCTAAAAAAGTGGCCAGTGAGTGGAAGTACAAGTTTAGTGACCATGTGCCCCGTCCCAGAAGAGGGTTACCGGAACCTACCCCTGCCAGGCTCCTCAGCGAGCGCCTAGTGGCCAGGCTCAGCCCAAAAAGGCAACATGGGGCATGGACACTTGTGGCAGAAATGTGGAAATATGCATATTTATAAAACCCAAAACGCAATAAAATGTTGTTCACAAAATACACAGACACCCAAAGAAAGCTATATGAATACTGAGATGAGTTGGATATCCATATATTTAAATTTCTGCATCCTTCCCTATGAAATACTGGATCAAATAGATTATAGGTCTAGGCTTTAGTCAGGAAATTAAACTTTTACATGGATACTTACATATGAAGTGTTTTGCCAAAGCCCATAAATTGGATACTGTTGCAGAAAAACACAGGAACCCCTCACCATTATTGTTAAATCTGCATTATTTGGGAATATGTTGACATTTCATCCATAGACGAGCATTGATTTTACAGCACCGAAAGGCCAATATGGTGACCCATTGGCTTCACTTCACTCTGTATATATTGACACCATCAGCCATCTAGTTCCCTCTCTATATGTATATCAATGGGTAGGTCAACCTTTGTGACGCTAATAATAAAGCAATCATAAAATGTAGGTCAGAATAATAGAAGGCAAAACTACTGGCCATGAATGGATGAATGGATGTACTTCAGACAACATATTACAATATTCAGAATTCATCAGTAGCCAACTCTACATGAAATAACATAGACTCTGACTGAGAGGCAGCACACAAGAAGCATCAGTTAGCTTTCTGTACTCCTTTGTATCAGAGAAATTTCATATTTCAAAATGGTCATTTTTCATTTGTCCTTTATTTGACCAGGCAAGCCATTAAGAACAAATTCTTATTGGGAGGGAATATGGAGGGGGGGGGTGTAATTTCATGGTCTTTCCATGCTGATTGATTTATTAAAATACAGTCCATCAAATTTTAAATCAATTCAAAGTTGATTAGAGAGTGACTGGGTGAGATATTGCTATTAGTTGAAAGCAGTTTGATTTGGTGGAGATTTGAGTGCATTGTGCTCCATAATTAAATTGGAATTAGCATTAATTTACACAAGTGTAGTTTAATAAACACAAGTACATATCACTTTCTGATGGAGATTGTCAATTTAATTTGCTCTCTTTTATGTGTTTGTTTTGTTGTTGTTTTCTTTTCTTTGTATTGAGGGCCTTACTGCTTTTCAAAACTGGTCTCTGTGTACTTTATATGCATATAGTTTAAAGCTCAGTCCGAAACATTAACCATCCGAAACAACCGCATAATTTCCACACATTAGAGCAGCCAGTGCAGACATTTGACCAGCTCACTAGCTAAGCTGGCCAAAAGAGTCCCAAAACTTTAGTGTTGTTTACTCAAAAAGAATTGTTGTTTTAACACAATTGTGAAGGTTACAGGTATAACTGGGTGTGTGTATGAGTGAGTGATGGTAGGAATGCATGTTTTATTTATTTATATATATTTTTTTTGTATTTTATTTTATTTTATTTTATTTTATTGTATTTTATTCTGTTTTATTTTATATTCATTTTATTTTATTTTATTCACTACATGTTAATGTCTGTCTGATACTGTGCACTGTGAGCTCCTGTAGCTAAAACCAAATTCCTTGTATGTGTAAGCATACTTGGCCAATAAAGATTGATTCTGATTCTGAGTTTGACATCATAACAGTAGAAGAACCCTTTTGGGTGCTATATTTTTGGTACTACATAGAACCCCTTTCAAGAACCATATACATCACAGTCATCATTCTGAAGAACGCTTTAATGATGCAAAGAACCCTTTAATCATGCACAGGGTTCGCTGAGTGTTCATGGTTCTATATAGAACCTTTTTTATTATTAAAGAACCCTCGAGGACCATCATTTTTAAGTGTATACACACACACACACAGACACACACACACACACACATACACACACACACATATATATATATATACATATATATATATATATATATATATGCGCACATATTGTCACTGTCGGGTCAAAATCTTGTGTATATATATATATATATATATATATATATATATATATATATATATATATATATATATATTTAATGATTTACACATGTGTACATATCACTGTTGTCAGAACAAAACCTTTTCTCCATTTTTGTCATTTTTTGGTTTTTGACATAATTTGAAAATTAAATGAAAAGTTGTCCTTTACATTATGAGTGAAGTTCATGATGAATGGACCAAAAGAAATGGCTAAGAAAGTATTTTTATACTGATTTACATTAAAAGTAAAGTAGGTTTTTTCCTTCTCCTGTAAAGTTACCATTATGGACATACAAGGTTTTGTTCTGACAGCAGTGATATATTGATTTTTCAATATATGTACCAAGTTTCTCCATAATTCAGTGGTTGAGATGTAAAAAGAGTCATTCAGAGTGGTTTGGTTTGAAATGGTTGATCGTAGAGGCTCTGATTTCTTTACAGTGGTGGTGATAGGAACCAGGGGTCACCATGACTACAACACAAATATAGATGTTTTATTTACTATCCAAACCACCAGTGAACCTACACGAGTCTTCTCTTCTTTTATATATAATGCTGATGAGGGTGCTCCTCCACCATAAATAGATTTAAAAATACATTTTATAGGCCAAAATCTTCTCAGAACTAAAAAAAAACAATGTCTCAGACATCAGGCAGTGAATTCATAAACTTTTCCTATAATAACTTTCTGTGAGGGAGTTTTAGAGGCATTAAACTCTTCAGAGTTCTTAACACCACCACTGTGAACAATTCCTAGAGTGGAGCATTTCACCTCAAACCACTCAGAATGACATTGTTTACATCTTAACTAATTAAATTTGTAGAATTTTCAAAACCTCTGTAGAATTCTCAGAATTTTTCACCTATTTATTATTTATTTATTTATTACATTTATCAATTTTTTTTAAAACTACAGTTTAACTTCATCTTCATTAGGCTGGCTTATATCTGCCTTGTGAGATAAGCAGTCTGAAAGGTGTTACAGAAATTAAGATTTGTTATTATTATACTGTTAATGGCAAACTGACTCCACAGATTTCAGGAAAGTGAGCCTGAATTTGTCCCCATGGTCCATTCTGTCCTGAGAAACACCTTCAGATAAGGCAGTCTCTCAGCGCCGGTGTAGTATTGCGGTGTGTAGTTCGGTGTTGCTGTGTAGCGGAGGTTGACAGTGGTTAGTTTGGGCAGAAGCTGCCCCCTCAGGGCGCGATACAAAACTCATCACACCTCGTCTCACACCTGACTGCTCTGGAGGTAGACCCTGCCACCGCAGCACACAGCTCTGCACCTGCCTCATGTCATTGCCGTCTCAGCAACAAAGAAACCAGTGGCCAATAAAGGATTTAAGGAACACCTGTTTCTTTTGCTCTGTGTCCAGGAAACCATGGCGGGTCCTGAAAAGCTGGTCGACCAGACACGGACACAGAAGCAGTGATGTGAGTTCTGGCTCCTTTCAGTGAATCGGGTCACCTTTTTGGCACGTAAACAGCTCTTTATTCAGTGGCAGTGCCAGATTTTTTTAAATCAACCAGTTATGCCAATATGTCCTACATGCATTTTGTTTTTGCCAATTCATACCTTAAACTGTTTAACAGAATCTTACTCTACCTTCTAATGTACACATAACATTTTTATGGGCAAATAACAGTATTTTGCATTGTGTTTGTTAGAAACTACTTAAAGAAAAACAACAAGACACTACATCACCACAGCAATGCAGTCCAACACTCATGCTAATGTTGGTGGCATTATGCGCCTCAGTGGACATAGACCTACCACTTTTGTCATTGTCATCATTGAAAAACTTAAATATTAAGTTAAAACATTAATCTTAAGAATAACCCATCTCTCATGCTTTAAGAGGAAAATTGTGCAATAAGGCAAATGAAAAAAAAGAGCAGCAACTGGTCTTTTTTATGGAAATTGCAACAGAAGAAGATAAAGATGAAGAGGAAGAAGAGGTTTATTTTATTTAGGATCTTTCTCAAACCCAGTCACAGTTCCAACAACACTACAAATCCCCAGCTGGTAGGGAGAATGCAACATATAGTCACTTGGCTTACAGTACTGTCCACTACTGCAAATCATTCAGCTTGCAGCCCAGTCAAACTATGCTACCATGAATGAAGAGCATCCCAGTTCACGGCCCAGCTAAACTCTGCTACCAAGAGTGAAAGGCATCCCAGTTCATGGCCCAGTTAAACTCTGCTACCATGAGTGAAAAGTGTCTCGGTTCATGGTCCAACTAAACTCTGCTACCATGAGTGAAAAGTGTCCCGGTTCATGGCCCAGCTAAACTCTGCTACCATGAGTGAAAAGTGTCCTGGTTCACAGCCCAGCTAAACTCTACTACCATGTGTGAAAAGCGTCCTGATTCACAGCCCAGCTAAACTCTGCTACCATGAGTGAAATGTGTCCCGGTTCACGGCCAAGCTAAACTCTGCTACCATGAGTGAAATGTGTCCCGGTTCACGGCCAAGCTAAACTCTGCTACCATGAATGAAAAGTGTCCCGGTTCACGGCCCAGCTAAACTCTGCTACCATGAATGAAAAGTGTCCCGGTTCACGGCCCAGCTAAACTCTGCTACCATGAGTGAAAAGTGTCCCGGTTCACAGCCCAGCTAAACTCTGCTACCAGAGTTAAAAAATGTCCTGCTATACGGCCCAGTCAGGCTTTGCTACCACAGTGAAAAGTTTCCTGGTTTGTGGCCCACAGTGAAGAGTAACTCCATTGTGGCAGTAGACATATCCTGGTTCATAGCTCAGTGAAACTCTGCTCCTCAGGTGAAGAGTCTCCCAGCACACAACCCAGTCTGCTACTGCCAGTTTGTTGCCTGGCTACTGTGGCAATAAGTGAAAAAGTGAAAAGTGACACCAAAATAGAGTTTGCGATGGCCCCAATAACTAAAAATGCCAATACTCCAAATGTTTAAAATGCAAAATTGAATAATGTCTTATCTTATAGAGACAATATCAATAATTGTAAAAAGTTGTGCTCATTAGAAAAATACTTTGCAGAACAATGACTTAGAGTTACACCAAACAAATGGAGGAGGAGTAAGTTGAGAATCATCTGCATACATAACAAATGATGCATTCATAAATTTCTAATAGCACAGTGTCCTTGGTGGCAGTGTTAATGGAAGTCGCTCCTACTGTATCTTCTAGGCTTGAAAGCCCATGGGCTCGGACCATTGTACGAAAAATGCCAATGTGTCAGGATGATTATGGAGAGCAAAACAGCTGAATTAGGGGGGAAAATGTATGAAAGTTATTAGCAGTCATTTTTAACGATGATCAGTAATGACAATGCCAATATTCAGAGCAGAGCGGCAAAGATAAATTGACTCCCGTGCACTGCAAACATTGAAGTTTTCTCTCCCTGACCTTTGCTGATACTTGAGGAAAATGACTGCCACCCAAGTAAACAGTGAAGTAAAGGGAATCAATAGCTTCCATGAGCAAATACCGCCGTCTCCGCTGATTGTTTAACACGGTGACCTTATAAAAGTGTTGCGTTAAATTGCGTTATGTCATTATTAAAGTATCCTGGGGACACAATTCATGTATGCTCAAATTGAATTTGTTTGGCTGGGCACTGCATGTTGTCTACAAACCAACAGGTGAATTTTAAAAGCTGGAAGTTCAGTAATATATAAATAATTGCTGTTTATATGTGTCACGTCTTGTACGAACTCACAGACTGAAATAGACTTCATTTCCCAAGCTCCCTTGAGAGATCACGTGACTAGGAACTTCCCTTCGGAATCGGAGTCCGATGTGGACTCCATTACCCAAGAGACACATGGGGGTCATGTGACTCCCTGACACAGTCCCACACACCTGTCAGAGATCTCAGTCTCCTGAGAACTAACTGGAGCCACCTGTGTGCCTAAATCATGTGTTTAGCTAGAGCAGTATTTAAGCCCGGGCTTTAGCTAGTATCATTGCGAGGTATTGCTTCCTTGAGAACATACTGAGCGTTATTCTGGATTGCACTATTCTGGATTGCACTATTCTGGATTGCACTATTCTGGATTGCACTATTCTGGATTGCACTATGCTGGATTTCTGTTTTTGACCTTTGCTTACTTTTTGACTCTGCCTTTTGCCTGCTCCCTTTTGTATTGCTGCCTGGTATTTTGGATCTGTGTTTTGACTATTTTTGCCTGCTTTTTTGAACTCGTGTTTTGTCTTGCCCTATTGTTTTGTTCGCCTTGTGATATGATCACTTTTGTGATCTTTTTGCACTTCTTGGTTTTGACCCACGCCTGTGTTTTGACTATGTTTTTGCCTAGTGTTAATAAAACCATTCTTGTCAGTTTTATCTGCACGCATCTGGATTCTGCTGAATGGTTACAATATGTATATAGATGGGTGGCAAAGTAAAGGCGAAAGACAACGTGAAGTGTCTTATGTGTAATATACACATATATGTATGTATGTATGTATGTATTTATATATATTTATATTTATATATATATATTTATTTATTTATATATATATATATAGAAGAGCGAGAGAGAGAGAGGAGGGAGTAAATACAGGAGAAAGACAAACAGAGAAAAAATTGAAAGAATGAAGTAAGACAGAAACAGAGAGAGAAGGACAAATGGAGAAAATGTAAAAAAAAAGAAAAGAAAAGAAAATAAAAGAAATAAAAAAGAGAAAAAGACAAAAGGAGAGAAAGGGGGGAGAATGGAGAGAGAGAAAAAAAGAGAGAAGGGAGAGTGAAATAGAGAGACAGAAGAAAAAGACAGTATGAGAGAGTGACATAGAGAGAAGAGAAAGCAAGAGAGAGTTGGAGAGAGAGGTAGAGAGAAAAAGAGAGGGAGAGAAAGAGAGAGAGAGGTAGAAAGAGAGAGAGAGAGAAAGTGGTAGAGAGAGAGACAGAGAGAGTGGTAGAGAGAAAGAGAGAGAGAGAGAGAGAGAGAGAGAGATTTACTTATTTATGTAATAGAAGGTAAAAAGGCAGATGCATATTTAAATACATAAATCTGTAGTATAGGCTTAAATCACCTTCTCCCAGCACTTCAAAAGAGCCTTCAAAACCACTTTTCTAAAGAAGTTTACTGAAAGTTTTTGCACAAATTTAATTAAAACCCTCTAGAACGCACATGCAACCTTCAGCCTTCCACACTGATTGATTTTTACATTAAGTCCATGACAATGTAAAGAAATCGAACTCCAAAGGCTGTGTTTATAGAGGAGAAAATTGAAAGAAAAAAGGGAGTGGTGGTGTGCTCCCATGGTTCCTTTGGATGTATATATAATCCAATCAGATAATGAGGCTTAGGACTGCGAGAGGAGAGGGAGCTTTCGCAACGAGAGGAAAACGCAGCCTGACGCATATCGGAGGCTTAATGATTTCAATTTGCAGCATTTGCTGGGATTCCACTCACAATCCCGTGCCCTGTTTTAACCAAGAAAGAGTGAGAGAGAGGATGATAGAGAGAGAGAACACTGACTTAATTATCATGTGGAGTGAATTTGTCTCCTGCTGAGCTGTACTTAACAGAGCCAAACGCAGCACAAAGACAGAAATGTGTGCGCTATATATGAAGCTGTATCAGTGCATTACTGATACACTGTGTTTTATGTTAAACAAAGGCTGACATTATGAAAGGTTTACTGGCTTAACTCTTAATAACATTTGTGCTACTGTGTCTTTAATGCGTGCAAAAATGTAACATGTAACATTTCTAGCAGCACAATGTCAAATAGTCCAATTCAGCGCAGTATATCCTACAAACCAGGTCCAAAAAAACTGGGAAAATGCCAGTAAAGTCAGAAAGCAGTGATCTATGAATCTACTTGGACTGCATTTAAACTAAAGCTTTATAAAGACAAGATAAGTAAAGTTTTATCTCATCAACTTCATTGATTTTGTAAATATATGCTCATTCTCAAATTGCTGCCTGCAACATGAAAGATGGGGCAGGAGAAATTTAAGACTAGGAACATTGTGAAATGTTCAAAAACATCTTAAACGGGTGATGCAATCATGCTTAGGTATAAAAGAAACAATCGGGAAAGGCCAAGTCCTTTCTGAGTGAGGACGGGTCGAGGCCGCTTTGCATCAGCAAAAAATCCAATGGTTTAAAAATAACTTTTTTTCAGCCTGAGACAGCAAGACTTTTAGCTGTTTCAGGCTCTACAATGCATAATATCATCATTCAGGGAATCAGGAGAAATCGCTGTGCATAAGGGCAAGGCACCACTTCGGTTTCATTGTCGCTGCATCCACAAATAAGTTAACACTGCTATGCACAGCTGAAGTTATATGTCAACAATGTCCAGAAATGCTGCCGACTTCTCTGGGCTCGAGCTCAGAGTAGTAACATGGTCCTGGTTTTGTTACTGTGCCCGATATGAGTAAAATTTTGAACATCCCCAGTAAAGGTGAGAATAACTTAATATATCCTCGACAGACAACACGTACAATTATAGCAGTTTTTGGCCATTTTTAGTGGCAATTATTTATTTAGTTATGTATTTATTTATGTATCTATTTAACATATTGGGTAAAAATAAAAACTAAAATATAAAATGTGCCACAAGTTTTGCACAGGCCACATTTAATGTTTTCCTAAATATTTTTTCCCAAAAAATATTTTCCAAAATTTAAATATCTACACTTGGGAAATTAACAAAACATGTCATTTGATTGGGGTGCCCAAACTTATGCATACAACTGTAATTGAGCTCTGTTCTGTTTGGCTACCCTGTATTTTGCATTTAAAAAGCAGCCCAGGCTGAAACACTTCTTATAACTTTAGTGTGAATGGGCGGGGCTAACCAGCTATAGGCTGATTTTTTTTTGTTTTGTTTTGTTTTGTTTTTTTTTGTTTTTTTGTAAAAAATAAATTAATTAAAAACAAATTGTTTGTAAAGATTACTTTCCCTATATGTACTGCAGAGATCGTGGAGAATGGTACGTTTTGGATGTATGTTTATAACGTTGCATGTTTACATTGCACATCAAACAACTCTAGTGTAAATCATTTAAGTGAATAGTTGAGTCAGAAATGCTAATAGAAATTGAAAGTGAATAGTCATCGATTGGCAGTATACAAATGCTAATTAGCTTTCAGTATTTGTTATCCAAGGTTGCCTATTTGGTTGAGCTGCAGTTTCACACTAACCTCCCCATCTTTTTCATAAGATATTAAGATTTTCACCACGTGTTGCATTTTTTAAACTAATTCACATTTTCAGAATAGCTTGCTCAGTTTGCAAGATTGCAATATTTAATGCTGAATACTAAATCCTCTCCTACATGAGTCTCCAGTTACACGTTGCTGTAAAACTGCCAATGTACTTTGCCACTTATTAAATAAATTCCCTCAAAATACTAAATACTGCAGACATCCTGCATGATATAGTCATATATGAGTCTGTTCTCTGCAGTCAAGGCAAAACTCCTCACTTTTTCATAAAAAAGGTTGAAACTCATGTAGTTTATGCCCTGAAGGTTCGGGTTTGGAAAGAGCACTCAGAATGATTACAAATTTTCCATCTCCAGCAAATGGGTTTTGGATGGAACAAACCAACTTTGTGGCCAGCCCTGCTGAGTGCAAGTCCGTCTTCACTAGAGCTGGAAAAATGTGGCTTTGGGAGAGACATGAGGGGCTGGAGATGTTCAAAAGTTTCACTGAAGTGCACAGCAGAGTGAAAAATTAAATAGATAAGTTAGTAAATTGGAGCATGTTCCAGTACAGGTTCAATGGTTTAATTTAACTACAAAGAACAGCCTGTACTGCAAACGCTGTCTGGCCACTTTATTAGAAATGCCTCTCTTGTAGCTCCACCTTGCTGGTGTGCAGGCCCCCCATTCAATACCCCTTTTTCACAGCTTGTGTTGGAGCTCCCTCAGTTGAACGGTGCGTTTTTCTTCAATAATATAGATGGAATATTGATGGAAATGTTTCAGATTTACAAAATCAGAAGCAAACTGCATTTTTGTCCTTTAAGGTAAGCGAGCAAGTCAGCATTAATAAAGGTGTCTGTATTGTGTTTAAATGTTGGTCAGTTGTGCAGTATCGTTTCATATGAAGAAAGTTGTAGTTGTCTGTTTTATCTCAGCACATGTTTTATCTCATTGCTCACTAGCAGCTCAACACAGCGTCCTAGTTCATCTGATAACTATAGAAGCACATTCTTGCCAAGGAGAGGAGAAAAAAGCTGCTGTTTTCTCTTCCTTCTTCTCAAAAACATTGGCTTAGCGTCTTGAAACAATTGTAAATTTCTTGAAATACTGAATTAGTATTTCAAAGCAATGACATTTTTAAAAATATTTTGAAATACTAAAATTTTAATATCTGAAAACAGTGACTCACTGGCCACTTTATTAGAAGCACCTATGTTGTGCTTCCACTCACTGGCCACTTTTTTAGAAACACCTACCTTGTACTTCCAATCATTGGCCACATTATTAGAAACACCAACGTTGTACTTCCACTAACTGGCCACTTTATTAGAAACACCAACCTCGTACTTCCTTTAACTGGCCACTTTATTTGAAACACCTGCATTGTGCTTCCACTTACTGGCCACTTTATTAGAAACACCTTCCTTGTACTTCCACTAACTGGTCACTTTATTAGAAACACTTACTATGTACTTTCTGTTACTGGCCACTTTATTAGAGAAACCTACCTTGTGCTTCCACTAACTGGCCACTTTATTAGAAACACCTACCTTGTGCTTCCACTCACTGGCCACTTTATTAGAAACACCTACCTTGTGCTTCCACTGACTGGCCACATTATTAGAAACACCTCATGCCTCCACTAACTGGCCACTTTATTAGAAAGACTTACCTTGTTACTTCCACTCAAATCAAAGCAAATCAGCAAAACATGCAAATTGACCAGAGGAGTTCAAACTTTGGCTTATCGCTTTATCAGGAGTCAAATGTCTCGATAACCCTGTACTGAGTTTTGTGAGTGGAAGGTGTGTTTAGTTCTCTGGGTGCTGTTCACTGTAGAACTGTTCCAGGCTTTTGTAAAATGAGAGATTTGGTGCTGATGGTGTGACTCAGCGTTTACTCAGTAATCTGAGCAGGTTAAGATGATGTGAGTGTAATTCTTGACCATTAAACTCTGAGTGTTGGCTTCACTTTATCCAGTTATAATGTTTGATTCAGCAGACACGTTTATCAGTAATGATGGAAATTAAACTGGCCACCATGTTTGATGGGTGCAATTTTCATGATGGCTCCATTTAGGAAAGTGTCTGGGTCATTACATCATGGACGTGCAACACGTTTTATGCCTCATATAAAAAAATAGAGCGATTCCACCAAATTGTGTGCTCTTTATCTGCACATGTGGCACCGATTTCACTATATTATTTATCATTTTGAAGTCTACCACTGAGTGGAAGCTTCTGAAATGGTTCTCAAGTTTGACTTGAGGGGAGCATTTTTCTCACCACATCATCTGAAGAAGACATAATGATGATATTTTGTAAAGTGTGCTGCTGTAGTGAGGTCTGCAAATATATATATATATATATATATATATATGGCAAATAAAATCATCTTATGTTTGCAAAAAATTATAATAACCAGCAAATTAACTGTAATTTAATAGTTTGGTGATGACCGTTAATAATAGTTATGCATGCTATGATATAATTTGAATTTTTAACCATTTTCTTAGTGACATACAAATAATCATATTTAATTATAGAATTATTTTGAATTATAGAATCCAAATCATTAATTATAATCGTTAATTTAACTCATAAATTATGCAACTTGAAATACCGAGCATTTTCTTAGCTAGTACAATGCATAATATTTATGAATAAATTGTGTACATCCTATTTTAAACTATTAATTTACATAATATTTTGCTAATTGGTTAAGCAAAACTTCTCTCTATAAGCAAAAATGTACAAAACTTTGCTGGCACCAGGTACATTTTTGATCAAAAATCAAAATCACAAAAATATTACATTTCTTTTAGCATTTTCATGTCAAATAATGGCATATCTGAGTAGTCCAGGGTCTCTTGAAAAAAGCAACATATGGCATGTTTGACTGTCTCATGTAAATACTTTATAATACTATACTATATACTATAATTGACCCAAATACCAAGTACCCCAAATTGCAAATTACCCTAGGGTCCATCCATCCATCTAAACCACTTATCCTTCTGGGTCACGGTGGGGTGCTGGAGCCAATCCCAGCTGTCATTGGGCAGAAGGCAGGATACACCCTGGACAGGTTGCCAGTCCATGGCAGGGCAGACAGACAGACATACACATTCACACCTAGGGGCAATTCAGCATTTCCAATCAGCCTGACTGCACGTCTTTGGCCTGTGGGAGGAAACCGGAGTACCTGGAGGAAACCCACGCAGACACAGAGAGAACAGGCAAACTCCACACAGAAATGACCCTGGTCACCCGGCCGGGAATCAAACCCAGGCCCTTTTTGCTGTGAGGCGACAGTGCTACCCACTGCGCCACCGTGCCACCCTACCCTAGGATCCTAAAAGATCCTAAAAGCAAAAATAAACTCCTATTAAAATATCAACAGTATAAAACAAAAGCACAGTGTAAAATATCTTAAAATGGAAAAGGGAACAGTTGTAATGTTTTATATAGTTAATAATAATAATAAATACATTTTTTTTTAAGTTTGTTGAACCATTACACTCAAATCGTACAGATGCGCCAATAATGAAACTGATGAATAACACAAACTGTCTGTGAAATTTGTATGTGCTCATGTTATGATTAGATTTGATCGTATCACTGTTGCCGGAACACATGGTAACTTTACAGGAGAAGGAAAAAACTTACTTTAATTTTAATGTAAGTCAATGGAACCAGACATTTTTCCAAGTCATTTTGGGTCTTTTCTTTTGGTCCATTCATCATAAAGTATACACACAATATAAAGGGTAATAACAATGTTCAAATTATCATAAAAACTGAAAAATGACAAAAATGGAGATAAAAGGTTTTGTTCCGACAGCAGCGATATGCAACTTTGACTAAAGGCCCACTGACTCTATTTAAAGTGATTTCACTTGCTTCTGGCTATAATTGCAACACAAGCATTCTGAAAAATGCAAGACGTACAATTTTGATTACTTCATTTTTAAAAAATATATATAAAACAAGCTCTGATCTGGAGCATCTGTTTTCCTCCAGCGTTCTCCTCCTGAGAACCCGATCTTAAAATGTATTTCTTCCTCCCTCCCCCGGCCCCCCGATCCAGCAGCCTTGAAAAGAGCAGAGGCCATTGCTGAGTCAGGCTTTCTGCCCGTTGTGCTGCGGATAACTCCTCTCGGAGCATGCTGAGCCAGAAATTTAACACATCAGAGGTGAGAAGAGTTTTCAAACTGCCAGGCCATCCACACAGACATACATCTTTTTCCCCCTCTGTGAAGGAAACAGCTGTAGCACTGATATGTTGTATCATTTCATTACTGTAGAGCACATAAAAACATAATTGCATTTAAACGCCACAGGTTCGGATATTCTCTAACCATATGGCGCTCACATACATTTAGAATGAGAACGTAGTAGAAGTTTGACTCACATGCTGTGCTAATCACTGAACAAAGAAAGATTTTAACTTCTCGTTTAACTTTTATACAGCGCTGGGTTTTATATAACTGGCTTTGCTCTATTCAACCTATTCATTCAATCTTATGAGAAACTGTTCAACATGACTGGAGTTATTGATGGCAAATTCAGCACTATTGTTACCTAGTTTCTATTAGCCCTCTAAGGCCAATGCCAAAAGCAGCTATTTCTGCCATTTAATCTGCTCTTCCCTACAATAATATGAGTTCTCAATGCAATACATTTATTTTGATATTTAAAGAAGTGTAGAACACATGACTGAGTCTGTTCTACAGTTTCTCATTAGGCTGAATGAATAACCGACTCTAAATGTAGGTATTGTGATATAAACTGAGTCTGTTCTACAGTTTCTCATTAGGCTGAATGAATAACCGACTCTAAATGTAGGTATTGTGATATAAACTGAGTCTGTTCTACAGTTTCTCATTAGGCTGAATGAATAACCGACTCTAAATGTAGGTATTGTGATATAAACTGAGTCTGTTCTACAGTTTCTCATTAGGTTGAATGAATAACCGACTCTAAATGTAGGTATTGTGATATAAACTGAGTCTGTTCTACAGTTTCTCATTAGGCTGAATGAATAACCGACTCTAAATGTAGGTATTGTGATATAAACTGAGTCTGTTCTACAGTTCGTTGTTGTATTAGTCTTAGGCAGCATCCTGTGACATATAAAAGAGAAATGCCCCCAAATGGGTTATTTCTGTTGAAAGATATTTTTTCAACAAATTATACACCTACGGGCAGTTGTGTTTTATTATAAGCTTTATAGGCACTGTTATTGTTTTATTAAGCATCCACCTGCGATCAGTAAACACAAGGGATTTTTAAATCTGTCACCACTTTAGATGTTTTACCGCAGAAATAAATCTGAATTCCACACGTTTCACTGAAGTGGACTGAACTTTCCCGAGTAACATCTGCGCCTGCAGCTGAGATTCTCGCATCAAGCCTGCATTTTATAAAGCTATTTTGAGAAACACACATACTGCGAAGAGTAAATTCTGCTTTAAAGGCTGCATTAATTGCTCAATGAGCAATGACCTCGCTCTGCAGATACGTGCTAAATCAATTGAGGGAAAAAAACGGTAATAGCTAGAGCGCTCAATGTTAGCAATCTCATATAGCTCGGATATTGTTGTCTAATTATCTTCACTGGTGTCCCGTGGAGTGTCAGGGCGATAGGGAGATTAAATTAGAGATATTTCTGTGATGGTCATACTGCTGTGCACTAATCAGTGGGGGTGTGATTAGGGCGGAATGAACAGAGGGGGGTGTAGGGGTCCTCCTTGTGTCATGTACCCAGTGGAGGAAAATGAAGCTTTAGTCTGCTCTCTGGGGCCTCTGTGGCCCTCAAGTCCCTGGGGTCACCTGCAGGTCCAACACTCCAATTAAACCATGCTAATTGGCCAACATGCCATGATTTCTGCTTACTCTGGGATTTTTACTGAACCAGAACAGCCAGTATTGCATATATGTGAGCTACACTGCAATCTCAACTCAACTCGTTTAAAACTATGATAGATCATTTGTTCTACTCTGATTATCAAGCTATTAGGTTTATGTGCGCACTGGCCACTTTATCAGAAACCCTTTTCTTATAGCTCCACCTTGTTGGTGTATAGTTTAAGACTGCAGCTCATCTGTTGCAACACAGTTTGTATTATTCATCCTCTAGACTTTTATCAATGGTCAGTTTCGCTTTGGTCGATGCCCTAATATAACTGTCTGTTTGAGCTCAATCCATCCTAAGTTTTAAGTCCAAAAGTGACCCAAGCTCAAGAAAATTCGGACCTGAAATGACCAAAACCACCCACAGTGCCAAATAAAGCCTGACATTTCTAAAGTAAAGCACTGCAAAGTGCCAATAATGCAATTATTAAAGCATATAAAATTGTAATTTAAAAGTAATGTAAAATAATATGATATGAAAAAATCACAACACAATGTGTTTAAACTTAAAAAGCTTCATAACTATTTGATAAATCAACAATGGGTAACTCTTCAGAGCTTCTATGCCTTAATGATTTAGAAGACCTAATGATTTCTGTAAAATAAAAAAAAATAATAATAATAGAGGTCTGTAATTTTAAGTTTATTTTTGTTTCAATATAATCATTCCTTCATCATTTAAACTCTGCAATTGTAGTAACTCTCTATTTTCATTAGATTTTGCTTTGAAACTGATCCGTTCAGGGTTGTTTTCTATGTGGTATCTAACTAGATACCACTAAGAAAGCTCTCCCATTGGTTAGGACTTCAGGAGCTGAACTGAAGTCCTAATTTATCAGATTAATCACTGTGGAAAAAACATCACTCCAAATCTTCCAGTGGTTCTAGATATATCAATGACTGTGAGAACGAGTGGTAGCCTGACCAATGGGTTTCAATCAGAGGGAAAACAGTGGCAGCTCTATGTCAGGGATCTGAAAGAGTCACAGTAAAGCTGCTACAAAGTTAAAAATAATCTGTCACACACTTCATATAAGACATGGAACTTCTTTTACAAGCTTCAAATGTCAGCCAAAAATGTTCATGTGAGTTGCTGTTAGTGCTAACAAACTGTGAAAATCCCACAAGAGTGCTTTGTTTCACTCAGAAAATCAACAATGTAATTTGACCAGGTAAATTATCACATACAACTTCATCTTTTAACTGAATTGGTTCAAAAAGTTAAAAACACATTTTGGTCTTCCTTTTGCCTTGAGCAACCCTAAACCTTAATAATGTTTATTTTATAAAAATAGATTATTGAACATTCCATTTTGTCTCCTACTAAAACAATCATAACACTCCAGAAACATTACTAAATGTTTCAGTAGTGACTATTTCGGTAGTGACAAGAATTTTGAGCTGAACTCAAAAACGCCAGCCAGTATTTGACTGGCAAACACAGCTTTGAACAGCTGTACACACAAAGAATCATCATATTTTTCATTAAAACACCCAAAGGTTTACTTAATTGCAGAAAATCAGTGTTTCCATAGTGACAATTCTCAATGTTCCACACTGATTTTTGGATTTTGGGACACATTTATTTCAAAACAATGGGATCTAACTGCTCACCATGTGGCCATGAGGGACAGGGATGCAGCCTCACTTGTCACTCTACAATGTGGGGGCGTGGCTAAAATAGACTAAAACTCTTTGTGTAGTGACTTGAAAACATGAGACAACATTTTTAAATGCAGTTTAAAAAATAAATAAATAATAAGCTCATGATACATCTAAATCTTTCAACTTCACCTTAAATTAACTAAAAAAAAAAATCTTAAAAAGAACAAAAAAAATTCACAAGTGTGAATTTAGGGGTTGGGTTTGGGACAGACACCTCCCAATAGAAAGTACCCTATAAATTATGATTTTATACACATATAGCTTAGTACACTCTCAGGTAAGTGGTTACCTGTATGTGCAGTTTTAAAGGGGTGGAGTGGTCATTGACTTCTCTAAAATCTGATTGGCCACGCTACACTCTCAGAAATAAAGGTACAATCCTGTCACTGGGGTGAGACCCTAAAGGTTCCCCTCAGTCAGGGAACATAACTGAACCATAATCCATTGAAATGATATGTTCTAAGCTGTACTGACTCCACACACCCCGTCTCGTCTCCAGGCCTCTAATTTTACTGTTCTGTTTTAAAACATTCAGTTATGAAAAGGTACAAATATGAACTTTTCACCTGGAAAAACTTATTTAAGGTTCACAATCAGACCTTAAAACCACTGTTGTACCTTTGAGGGAACATTTACACTGTTTGTACCTTGACGAATAAAAGATTTGTACCTGCACAGAACCTTTTGTTCTAACAGTGTACTGTATCTATTAATGCCTTGGGTTTAAATAGATCATAACATAGTCCTTGTAAGCATCAGTACTCTGAATACTTTTGGTATTACTTTTACTAATTTGGTAGATCAGTTAATGCATCCGTATATTGTTGCTGTCCAATTATCTCCAAACTGCCAACTTTACAGGGAGAGAACAAAAACTTCCTTAACTCTTAATGTAAGTTAACATAAAGAGGTTTTATTCCATGCTATTTTGGAGCATTTCTATTGGTGTATTCATCATGAACTTTTCACACAATGTACAGGACAGCTGCTCAAATGATCTAGAAAAATAAAAATGGACAAAAATGGAGATGCAGTTTTTCTTTGGACAGTGACAATATGTACACAAATATGCTGTAACTGGGATTAAACTCAGTAGTGAAACGAATGCCGGCACGATCGATGAAGATAAAGCATAAATGTTGCATTGTTTTTATTAATGATAATATTGTGAGCAGAATCCTTACAGCTATTATCACCCTATTATCAGTTGCTTTGGCAACACTGTCTGGTTGAAGTCATGTGAGTGGTGAAAGCTGAGATAAAGGGAGACAGAAATAGACAGAGGAAGCGACGTGCATGTTCTTTACACATGAAGGCTGCATCTTCTCTCTGGGCCATCTGAATGTTCAGCAGGGGCTTTCTGGTTAAAGGCTAAGGGTGGCATTACCAGGGCGAACACAGGCGGGAGCGCAAGGCAGAGGCGAGGAGGAAAAATGGAAAAAAAAATCTCAGCTTAAATATGTACAGATGCATACCTCCGGGAGCCACGATCAATTTTGCATGCCTGCAGTAAGTGTCACAACACATTGGAATCAAACCAGGCTGCGCGCATCTCTAAGCGGCAGTAAAGAAAGTCTGCTCTCTATGGTGGGTTTGTGTAAAGGAGGGGGGGGGGCAGTCTTGCTGGGATTTTGCCGCTTACAGTGACACTCCCCTCAGTGGCAACTCGTTTCTTCAAAACATCGTCACATGAAAATCGCTCCTTTGATAAGAGAAGCCCTCCAATGTCTTAACGTCTAAGGTTATCAGTTAACGCGCTGATTTTTTGACAATCTTTGTGCATCTGAATTACTGCAGAGAGGAGAGACAGAAGCCAAGGAGATTAAAGTTGCATCGCTGCTTCCTAAGCAAACACCTCCTCACCCTTCTTAAAAAGCGAATGACACACAAAATGTAGCCCTCAGCATTCCAGGCTTCTTATGAATGCAAGGCCTCATATTTACTTCTGAACACTAACGTTAAGTTAATAACACTGGGCCTCATTCACCAACCGTACTTAATTAAGTAGAAATTTCGGTAACACTTTCTATGAATGTCACCTTTGTAAGCATCTATAAACACATTCATAACATGTTATAATGCATTCATAAGACATTATAAACATAGCTATAAATATTTATTAAATTGCATTGCATGTTATAGTCATGCTTATTATGCATTATGAATTGTTAACATAATACATTATAAGTACTGATAATGACAAATTATAAGAGCTCATAAGTTGTATTTGTCCGCTCTAAGTAAAGTGAAGCGTACTGTACTAAAGCCTCCTCCAGTGTTCAGAGTGAGGCTACAAGTTGAAGTATTTACTGAAGGATTTACTGAAACACTAAAACATTCACAATAAAGCACATTACAGGCTTCAAATGTCAGAGTTTAAACTAGAGCTGCCATCAGTGTTTTACCCAATGAGGGAAAGGTAATGTACACCACCGTTAGCTTGGTATTTGTCTTTACTTTAGCTCTCCAGTGTGAATTCTTTTTTCATAAATATTTATAACCATGTTATTAATGCCTTATGAATACATTATATACATGTCAAAATGTGTTTTATAGATGCTTACAAAGGTGATATTCATAGGAAAGTGTTACCGAAATTTCTTCTTCAAACCCACTTACACAGTTTTTACGAAGATTCTGACATTCACCAGTGTTTTCTTACGTGGGATCTGTTCTTAGGTAAGAACAGAATCTACACACACTCAGGAGCACAAAGGTGCACTGCCAAAAATGGCATCTTGTCAAGTGAAATTATCTCAGTTCTAGTCGATATATCTAGTATTTCTTATTTTGAGATGGTTCTGCACTTATTTTAAGAATATTTAGCTTATTTCTAGACTTTTTTTTACCCGTTTTAAGTAATTTTATTCAGTAAAATTATCTCACTGTACTGGCAGACAATTTAACTTGTTTCAAGCACATTTCTAAAAACAAGCAAAATTATCTGCCACAATAGTGAGATAATTTTACTTAGTAAAATTACTTAAAACAAGTAAAAATGTTTGGAGAAAAAAGTTGAATAATCTTAAATTAAGATCAAAATAATCTCAACAGGAAAAATATTGGATTTATTGACTAAATTTAAGATAATTTTATCGCTTTAAGAACACGTCATGAATCTGTCATAGATTTTTTCTTAGGACCTTTTTCTAAATTACTAAACTTAAGAACAAATTTAGGAAGGTGTTGGAGAATAAAGCCCATTCGTCTGATACAACATACTGGCCCATACTTTTCAGCTGTTTACAGCCAAATTTCACCAGCGGTTTTGCTGTTTATCAGTTTGGGTATTGATGTACATAAACGATTAAACTCACATCCACTGAGTAAAATATACTCTGTTATTCAGGGGGTCCCATGCTGACTGGCTACTCCAGCATTGTCTGGCTGCTAACTCACTCATAATAGTGGTGTTGATGCTTCAACGGCAACAAAATGCTTGGTATATCAGTTGTTCTTCTGTAGAGTCTCTGTTCTAGTGTGGTTCTGCGCTCTTCCTCACATTAACTGAGATCTTCCTCGTCTGCTCTTCTGTCTTCAGTGTGAGAAATGAGGAACAGTCACTCTTCACTCCAATCTCTTGGGAAACTGGGCGAGTTTTCAGATTTACAGATCTGCTGTGGCACACTGTAAAGTTTTCCAGAGGAATCCATAGTTACATTTGCTAGTCTAGGAAGAACCAGCTGGGTAACCCGGCTTGCTACAGTGCCACCCTGAGGCAGAGCAGTGCTGCATCTCTAGTGAGTTAAGAACACCAAAGACAGAAGCTGATTGTGGGTCAAGCAGCTAAACAACCTTTCCCCAAATTTGTACTTGAGCATTTATTTTTCTCCTAATCGACATCATGATGTCATAGTAGGTGTTTTTTTTTAATTTATTTTTTTTTCAGGGACCCTTCAGAAGTTTGATTTTGAGATATTTTGATTTTGAAAAGTCCAAGAGGTCAACTGGGGGATCCCGGACCCCTTAGGACCTCCTGTGTTTTGTACCTTGCTCACATGTGGTAGATGTGTGTGTAAGTTTGATTACTTTTTTGATCATGTTTAAAAATGCAAAAAAAGAGAAAAAAAGTGATTAAATAATCAAATATCATCAATAATATGAAAATAACATAGAAAACAATAATGACAAGATTAGGTTGGGGTGCATAATCCTGATCCTGGAGATTTACCAACCCTTATGCTGCCGACAAGTCCTCCTCGGAAGTAAGACTTTAGAGGTCGTAAGTATGACTTGATTTGTGTTTAAGTGGTTTTGGTTGGAAATAAGTGGAAATAATGTTTTTGGTTTACTGGTTTACTTCTGTGTATATGCAATATATCTGTATTTCCATGTGTGGATGGTTTCAGGCTTCAGTGTTCGTGTTGTGGCTGCTGAATAACTGATATATGGCCAGTTTATCAGCGGCTATCGTTGTTTTTTATTTTGTTGATGCCCTCAGATTGGAAACTCAGGGCTCATTGAAAAAGGTGAGTTTCCCACTAGTAAATACAGCATTGTGGTGCCATTCATGTGCATCTATCACGTAAATGCGATATTTCTGACATGACTTGAAGGCAGCATTAGCTCCCACCCTTATCTAACACACCTGATCCAGGTGATGAATGCCTTCAGGGGAAAACTAGGTGTGTTGAATCAGACCTCTTCAGGATGAAAGATCTCCAGGGCCAGGATTGAGCATCCCTGTACCATATCATTTTTAGTATTAGGCACCTTCACCGTCCCCAGTGCAATCAATCAAGTTTCATAAAAATATTTTAAAAATAATGCATTTCTCAAATATTACTCTAACTGGGCAAACCTTGTGCTGTCTGATCATTTTCCGCTAGCGTAACAAGTGACTGAATAGTGATTGAGGTGAAAGCATCCATAGCTGGAATCTGCATGCTAAAAATTCTTAATTTCCTATTATATTGAATGAGATTCAATGATTGAGATTTAATAAGATTTATGCCAATGTCATTATGCCAGTGTGTGTGTGTGTGTGTGTGTGTGTGTGTGTGTGTGTGTGTGCGTTTTATTTATTTATTTATTTGTGGCGGTTGTGGGTAATTGAGGTAGTTTAGCATGACAGATGTTGTTTCCAACCTACCTCGCCAACACAGCCCAGCCTTTGTAGCATTTTGGACTGGAAATGTGTGGTTAATGACTCCAAACAAACACTTTAGTGGTCTGACATGAATAATAAGTTGTGTGTTACAGTTTCATCATGTTGAATGGGATTTTGCCAATGTTCTGTGAAGCTTGTCCAGCCTGGACATTAACAGTAGCTACAAACTATCATCTGTGAATGGACCATAGATAGACCGATTTCAGATAACACTTTCCTTTACAGCCCCTTAAATTCTAAGTACTAACCAGGTAATTTGTAGGAATACACTCTAAAGTACTTAATTATTTTGATGGTGAGTTAAGTAAACAAGAGAGTTTAACTAAGTTACACTGAAATGTTACATCTCTGGTATTAAATAAATAAGTGTGGAGTACAAATTCTAAAGTGATGTTTAACTATTTTGGATACAGTGATGATAAGTACCAAGGCAGTCTAACTGAATTAAACTGAAGTGACCTATAGGTTCTAGATATTAAGCTGACAAATATAATATATTTGGATTGATGGAGAATGTGCTGTAGAAGGTTCTTTATAGAACCTTTTTGAAAATGGTTCTATATAGCACTCAAAAGCATTCTTCTATTGTTATGGTGTCATGCTTGCTACAATAGAAGAACGCTTTTTGGTGCTATAAAGAACCCTTTTCAAAAAGGTTATATATAGAACCATCTACAGCACATTTTCCATCAATCTGAAGAACCGTTTCATGATGCAAAGAACCTTTTAATTACACAAAGGGTTATTTGAGTGTTCATGCGTTTATATGGAACCCTTTTTGGTCACACGTTATTGGATGGTCCCCTGTAGATGCTCTACAGCTAGTTAAATCATTAACAAACTTTCTGGTGATCCTCAGTTGATTAGCAACAACATTAGAGTTAGAGTTAGGGTTAGGAGTAGATGTAGATTTTGCCTTGAGTTGAGGTTAAGGTTAGGTTTAGGGTTTGGGTTAGATTTAATAAACTCTTTCACACTGAACTTCACGCTTAGTTGAATTTAATGGGTATTTAGTTGAATGTTATTGAAAGGGGGCGGCACGGTGGCGCAGTGGGTAGCGCTGTCACCTCACAGCAAGAATGGCCTGGGTTCGATTGCCGGCCGGGCAACCAGGGTCCTTTCTGCGTGGAGTTTGCCTGCTCTCCCCGTGTCTGCGTGGGTTTCTTCCGGGTACTCCGGTTTCCTCCCACAGTCCAAAAACACGCAGTCAGGCTGATTGGACGTGCTGAATTGCCCCTAGGTGTGAATGTGTGTGTGATTGTGTATGTCTGTCTGTCAGCCCTGCGATGGACTGGCGACCTGTCCAGGGTGTATCCTGCCTTCCGCCCAATGACAGCTGGGATAGGCTCCAGCACCCCACCGTGACCCAGAAGGATAAGCAGTTTAGATGATGTATGTTATTGAAAGGCAGACTGAGCATTTACAAAGCATCTATAGTGAACTATCTAAGTTACATTCAACTTCAAGTTCAGTGGTATTTATGACTATTCAGTTGAATGTTACTTAAATATATACTGAACATTTACAAAGATTCTACAGTGGACCATCCAAATAAAGTGTTACCCCATTTTCTTTAACTAAAGAACCATTGAAGAACCATCTTTTTTAACAGTGTACAAACATACACTGAATTTCACTGTAATTTCATGAATTTAGGCTGGAAAATGAATCAGAAACTCCCCCAAGTAGTGTGTAAGTTATCTGGGGTAAAATGCCAGAAAATACAAAGATTTTTCTCTTCGTACTTCGGTCACGTACATTTTTTATGCATCATGTACCTGCCAACACCTTCACTCAAAATAATTACGCAGCACTGTGGAGTTTGTACCACACACTTATCCAGTTAGTACCTAGACCAGGGGTCCACAACCCAAATGATAAGAAGAACCATTTTGTCCTTTCAACAAAAATCAAACCACTTTGGGAGCCACAACATTTGATGCCCATTTTACCCTCTTGGCTGTAAATATATCTCAGTATGTGCTAATGTACTCGTACAGGCTAACACATTTAATATAAATGATAAAACACAGACTTACATGACTCTGCTTTAAGCTTTAGCTCAGCTATAGCTGCTTTTCTCTCATCTCCAGCAGGAAACTTTTCCAAAAGTAGAAACAGTTTCTTGTAAAATGTCTCTCAACGTTTAGCTTTTTACGAGGCTTAAGTCGCTTCTCATTTGCCAGATTCTTTTTCAAATGTTCCCGTTACATCTTAAATGGTGTCTGAGGCACCAGAATGTAACTTTTGCACCATTTAAGGTGGAATGGGAAAATTCAAACAAGAATCTGCTGAATAAGAAGTGACTTTTTAGTGTCCTTTCATCTCCAAATTATCAATGTCCATCTTAAATCTCTCTCCTTGCCTCTTCGTTAGCTACTAGCTAGGCGAGATTGTCTGCGTTGCTATGGTGACCAGCAGTCTGTTCGCCAACCTTCATGGGTAAAGGTTGGTGAATTAGCAGATATAGGCTACATTAACTCCAGTGTTTAAGACCGTTTCTGTGTTGAACGATCAGCAGAGCTTTATTTTACTGTAAAGGAGGATTATTTTATTTTTTATCTAAAAATCTGACTCTGCTGTGGAGCCACAACAGGGCAGTAAAAGAGCCGCAAGCAGTTCCAGAGCCGACCCGTGACTTAGACCTTGTTGAGCAATTCAGTGTAATTTAGTTAGATTTCCATGGAACTTTGTCATGTATCACCCAGAATCTTGGAGTTTGCATGTCATACTTACCTGATTAATTCCTAGAACGTATGCAGCTATAAAGAAAGTGTTAGGCAGTGTTATAGAGAAGCAAATCCAGGTCAAGTGGGCTACGCAGGGCCTCGAGCCTCTCCTCCATGCGATAATACACCGTTCTTTTAAAATCCCACTCCACTCCGGCTCAAGAGACCTTCACTCAGCACGGCCACTCTACCCCCTTTCTCCTCTCTGATTAGAATACACTGGCTGACGAAAGCATGCAGATCCTGAAGAGGCTGCTTTAAAGCAACGACAGCCGTGTTTTCATTCGCATTAATATTCCGATTTCAGCCCAGAGTGGGCCGCGTTCTTAGTACGACACTTGTCATACAAAACAACTTATTCCTGCTATGTGTTCTCGTTGGAAAGAGTGCATCAGATGAATATTCCGCTGCGGAATATGTTGCATAGAAATGCTTTGTTCTGAATAGTCCACTCAGCTGAAGTTTCTGTCCATGATGATGTTCCCCAACTGTTTTGCAACAGAGATGGATATTTGTTGAACACATCCAGCCCAACACTTGCTTGAACTCCTGCCCTCAGGAAGAAGATACAGGTCTGTCTGAGCAAAGATGACCAGAACGAGGAGCAACTTTTTCACCCAAGCAGTCAGGCTGCTAAACATAACTCACCAAACCGTCTTCACACTCTTAAAAAGACGCTTTTTTTCAGAAAATTCATAAAAAAAAGAATAATGAACACTCAAAGAACCATCTAAAGTGTTCTTTACGTGATGAAATTGTTTTTCAAATTGATGTGGAATGTGCTGTATAAGGTTCTATTTAGAACCTTTTGAAAATGGTTCTCTATAGCACCAAAAAGGGTTCTTCTGTTGTTATGATGTCAAGCTTGTAACAATAGAAGAAGCTTTTTTGGTGATACATTTGTTGAACCATACACAACACGTTCTCAATCTGACGAATGATTTCACCATGCAAAGAACACTTTCTATGAGGGAGCTTTTACAGGTGGATGTCTGGTTCCTATCACCACCACTGTGAACAGTTCTGACTCTGACACACCAAACCACTCTGAATGACTCTGTTTACATCTCAACTCTTTAATTATGCAGAAATTTATAAATTACCTTTTTAAAGATACTTTAACAATACATAATATGTCACCTTATTAAGTTTTTTCGGAGGTTTGTTACATTAATGAAACAACTGTAAAAAAAAAACAAAATAAACAAAACATGACAATAAAACTATACAATGGATTGACATTTAAACAGGTAGCACATAAGAGTATAGGTTCCCTAAATGGTTCAGGGCTTGAACACATATTAGGAAATAACGTGTTACACTAAAGTAACTGCTTTTTTACTATAATGAAGTAATCAACTTCCTGTAACTGAAATTCCTGTAACTACATTACAGTCACTGAATGTTATATGCATGACTCAAATTCGTTCTTTATTATTTGCTTTCATTTGTATTTTATTTAGAATCTATTGATCTACTTAGAAATTGTTTATTTATTTCATTTGCTATACATATATATATATATATATACCACATCACTGCTGTCAGGACAAAATCTTGTTTCTCCGTTTTTCCTTTTTTGACATAATTTGAAAAAAGCAGTTGCTCTTTATGTTGTGTCAAAATTTCATGATGAACTAACCAACAGAAACTGTTCTGACAGCAGCAATATATAAAATTTTGATGTATTTTGTCTGTGAATTGTATTATTATTACTATTATTATTATTATTATTGCTGTTGTTGTATGCAGTCAGTTTTCTCCATTTTCCCAATAAACTGTACAGACTGAACTCTTGAGCAGAAGCTTAAATGCTGCTGAAACGTTACCGGTGCTGCTATCATACAGCGCGGACAGAAAGTCAGATATGTATTTCCTTTATCAGGCTGGTCATACATGCATCTCCTGTCCTGTTCAGTGCAGTGCTGTCATTATCAGTCCACACCGCTGCTCCACACAGGACAGCAGATCATTTCTGCACCTTCCCTTATCAGACTGATCACTCTACAGCCTTCTTACATACAGATCTGACCTAGAACACGTTCTCTACACAGCACCCGCAATCTGTGATGGATTATTCCTCTCTTAATACTCCAACATGACAGCATCCACCTGGGAACAGAGAGAGACAGAGAGATAGAGAGAGAGAGACAGAGAGAGAGAGAGAGAGAGAGAGAAAGAGGGGGAGGGTGAGAGAAGGGGGGCAGATGGGGAAAGAAAAGGGGAAGGAATGTAAGGGGATGAAACAGAAAGAGAGAAAGAGATGTAAGATAAAAAAGATAAAAAGGAGAAAAAATTACTTCAGAGAAAAGAGGGAGGGAGAGAGAAAGAGAGAGACAGAGAGAGATGGAGAGAGGGAGAGAGAGGGAGAGAGGGGGAAAGAAATGGGGAAGGAAAGTAAGGGGTGAAACAGAAAGAGAGAAAGAGAGAAGAGAGGTAGAAAATAAGAAAAAAGCAAGGGAAAAGATAGTTAAGAAAGAATTAAAAAGAGATAAAAAACAGTAAAAAAGGAGTTGGAGGGAGAGAGGATGAAAGAGACTGAGAAAGAGTGAGAGAAAGGGAGGGAGAGGGGAAACAGGGAGGTGGGGGAAGAAGGATAAAAAGGAGAAAAAAATTACTTAAGAGAAAAAAGGGAGAGGAGAGAGAGAAAAAAGAAAGAAAGAAAGAAAGAAAGAAAGAAAGAAAGAAAGAAAGAAAGAAAGAATGTAAGAGAGGAAGAGAGGGAAAACTGAGAGAGAGAAGGGAAAGGGAGAAAAGAAAAACAGAGAGAAAGGGAGAGAACAGAAAGTGAGAAAGAAAGAGATGGAGAAAGAGAGAGAAGATAGATGGAGAAGAAAAAGAAGAAAGAGAGTTAGTCCTCCCTGAAACGGTCCCTCTCCCTCAGTGCTCTATCAGACGCTCTATGGACTTTCCAGTACTGGACTTGCTGATGTCAGCAAAACTGGAACAGTCTCACTGCGGACCCCCTTGACTCTCATTAGACGAGACAGAATGAGGCTGCTTTACATATACACTCTCTCACACTCGTTTTGTCACCCCCTGCTTCCTCTGTTCTCGTTCCTCCTCTTCATCCCTCATTCCTCCACTGCTTAAACGTTTATGGTCAGTAAAGAAAGCTCTGCGTCCTGACGCTCTCGTCCCACCATGCAGGACTTGGAGACTGTGCCAAGTGACCGAACCAGACATGCAGACTCATAGTGCAGGTCCAAAAATGGTGGAGATGCCACCATCTACTCTGTTATCACTTTAAAAAAGTTGGTAACACTTTCTATGAATGTCACCTTTGTAAGCATCTATAAACACATTCATAACATGTTATAATACATTCATAAGACATTATAAACATAGCTATAAATATTTATAAAAATGCACTATACGTTATAGCCATGTTTATTATGCATTATGAATTGTTAACATAATACATTATAAGTACTGATCATAACAAATTATAACAGCTCATAAGTGGTATTTGTCCGCTCTAAGTAAAGTGAAGCGTACTGTACTAAAGCCTCCTCCAGTGTTCAGAGTGAGGCTTCAAGTTGAAGTATTTACTGAAGGATTTACTGAAACACTAAAACATTCACAATAAAGCACATTACAGGCTTCAAATGTCAGAGTTTAAACTAGTGCTGCCATCAGTGTTTTACCCAATGTGGGAAAGGTAATGTTCACCACCGTTAGCTTGGTATTTGTCTTTACTTTACGCTCTCCAAGCTGGGACTGACTTCTTTGGCACTGACATTATAACATGTTATTAACACTATTTATAATGCATTATATTAACAATTCATAATGTATAATAAACATGGCTATAAAGTGTAATTCAGTGTAATTATTATTTATAATTATTCATAACCATGTTTATAATGCCTTATGAATACATTATAACATGTTATAAATGTGTTTATAGATGCTTACAAAGGTGACATTCATAGAAAGTGTTACCAAAAAGTTTTCTAAATTTCTGCATAATTAAACAGTTAAGATGTGAACAGAGTCATTCTGAGTGGTTTGGTGCGAAATGCTCCTCTAGAGAAACTTACTGAGTCAGAACTCTTCACAGTGGTGGTGATAGGAACCAGACGTCCACCTCTAAAAGCTCCCTCACAGAAAGTTATTCCATTACACTGCCTGATGTCTGATGTCTATGTATTTCTGATTTACCACTTTTATCAACATAGTAAATAAAATGGCCATATTTGTGTTGTAGTCATGGCGACCCCTGGTTCCTATCACCACCGCTGTAAAGACATCTGAACCATTTCACACCAAACCACTCTGAATCACTCTGTTTACATCTCAAACACTGAATTATGCAGAAATGTCCGTCCCAGTTCCCTTAACTAAACCTCTTTGGACTCTGTGAAGAGGAGTGTTCTCAGGTTGCTTGCTGTGTATTTTCCAATGTCATCTCGCATTATAGGAGAAAATTCACAAAAACTTGTGTCACATGGATTTAGAGTAAATACTTTTGGTGAGACTTTATTTTGAGTGGTCATTTTAGATGAAACAAACACTCAACAGAGTCTCAGGAACATGTCAAAAACATATGAAGGTCAGGATTAGGTTTTGGGTTGAAGTTAAGGTCAGGATTAGGGCCAGGGAAATTGACGGTTTACAACTCAAATTTCCTTCCGGAGCAATAAAGTATTTATCTATCTATCTATCTATCTATCTGTCTGTCTGTCTGTCTGTCTGTCTGTCTGTCTATCACTGCTTTCTGATTTTATTTGGGTTGTATTTATGTAAGCAGAGATTTTGAAAAATGACCTTTTAAGCAATAATGTATTTCCTTTCTGCATCATTATAACCTATTGCCTCAAACAGAGTCATGCTGTAGAAAAATAGATCAGACTTATTTGGATTCTGAGTCATACAGTTTGATGAAGTCAGTCATTGATTTTACTTCCTTTGACAGCTCAGAAGTAAACGTTGGCTTCCTCCATTTGTATTTATTTATGTTCTTCTTCCTTTTACTTTATTTTTGGACCCATAATATGGCCAATTCGACCCCTGATGAATGCGGCCTCTACGGCCCACACAACACGAACCACTTCATTTTCCCCCAGGCCACAAATCAACTTCATTTGCTGCCGCTGACTGAAGAGGATATTTTTAAACAGCACATTGTATTTTTGGAAATGCAGCCACATGTGACATGACCTGGTCATGATAAAGGTCTGATCAAGCTGGTCAGCAGGAACACAGAAGAAGCTGAGCCTTCCTCTTACCTTGGGTCATGAGCCAAATCTTTCACAGAGACTTCAAATGATATTTTAGTGAAGAATCAAATTTACACAAAAGTACAGACACAATTCAGACTCCAAAATACCTGCTATTACTGTCATGTGTGACATCACATACTTCAGTCCATGTTTATAGATAAGTGAGTCATGCAGTGTCAGAAACCACACAGTCAAGTCTATTAGAGATACTGAACAACTTCACATGGTTTCAGGTGAGTATGTCACGATTCAGACATGCAGTAGTCGGTGGGGTAAAAGCTTCCATTACTAATAAGCTGCATTAGCAAACTTCAGACTCCAAACACGTCTTAGCTGATTGACTACACTCCTAAAAAAGAGGGATCTTCAAGTGTTCTTTAGTGAAGAAACAGGTTCTATATAAAACCATAAACACTCGAAGACTAAAGGGTTCTTTGTGTCATGAAATGATTCTTCAGATTGATGAAGAATGTGCTGTAGATGGTTCTATATAGAACCTTTTTTGAAAAGAGTTCTATATAGCTCTCAAATGGGTTCTTCTATTGTTACAGCATTGACATTTTTATAATAGAAGAACCTTTGAAAAGAGTTCTATATAGCACTCAAAAGAGTTCTTCTATTGTAACAATGTTAAGGTTGTAACAATAGAAGAACCCATTTGGGAGCTCCATAGAACTCTTTTCAAAAAGGTTCTATATAGAATTATCTACAGCACATTCTTCATCAAGCTGAAGAACCATTTCATGATGCCAAGAACCCTTTAGCTCTTTGCACAGTATTGCGACTGTGTACAGAGCACACCAGGCGTTATTTACCTGTTTGTTTTTCGACCTGCCCTGTTTTTCGACCCTGTGGTTACGTCGTTGGCTAACTGTACTGTTATAAAGCTCACACTTTCACTTTCATCTGCTGGCGTCTGACTCGCTAGTGGAGAGAGACACACAATTACTGTTTATTTGCTGAATTTAACATAGTGGGATTTTTTACAAGTGTAAAGAGGCACAATTATAAAACTAAATTGGATTAAAAAAAAAACAGGAGAAGCAAAGAGCGACAGAGAGCGAGAGAGAGAGAGAGCAGATAAAAAGAGAGAGATAGAGAAAGAGTAACACCTCTCTATCATCCCCCATTATCTCCACCTATCCTAAATCTCTTTTACCAAACCATATCCGTCATTCCTGACCATAACCATATAACCTTCTCTCCCTCCTCTCATATATCCCATACTCTCTTACCCATATCTCTCTATCTCTATATATATATCGCGTAAATGTCCAAAAGAGAGTCTCATACAAAAACATATATAACACCTATCTACATCT
This sequence comes from Colossoma macropomum, assembly GCF_904425465.1. Taxonomy (NCBI): domain Eukaryota; kingdom Metazoa; phylum Chordata; class Actinopteri; order Characiformes; family Serrasalmidae; genus Colossoma; species Colossoma macropomum. The sequence continues at coordinate 32,887,963 of NW_023494798.1, read as the reverse complement.
TTCCCAACAATCGATATTTTACCCATCTCTTTTTCTCCATCCCTCCCTGCACTCCTCCCTACCTCCCTCTAGCTCTCTCCTACCCCCCTCTACCCCCCATATCTCCACATGACCTATCTTCCCCTATTTTTCCCCCTCTCTTTCCTCCATTACACCTCACCCTCCCTCAATCCATCACATCCATCAGATCTCTTCTCTATATCTACCTCATTACCAATCTCTATCTTCATACCCCTTCCTATATATCCTCCCACCCTACTCTCCCCATTTCCTATCCCACCCTCTCCTTTTCCCTCTAGTGCTCACAGAAATCCTCCCATACACCACCTCCATACCTCCATAAAGAAAGAGAAATAGAGAGATAGGGAGTAAAGGAGAGAGCACACAAAAAAGAGAAAGAGAGAGATACAAATGGGATGAGGAAAAACAAATAAGTGAGAAAGATAAAAGAAAAGACACACACAGAGAGAGATAAAGAGAGAGGGGGGGGATGGGGAAGGATAGAGGAGATAGAAAGAGAGGCATGGACAGAGAGGATGAGAGGAGACAGAAGAGTGAGCAAGAGGGAGAGGAATAGATAGAGAGAGAGCAGGAAAGAGAAAGAGTGTGAGGACAAAAATAAAACAAAACATAAAGTAAGGTCTGAGCAAAGTTTCATATTTATTTTTCATTTATATTTATTTCCATATATATCAACATATTAAAAACTGAAAACTGTGCACTAAAATGCCATATTTATGTTGCCTGTAGATGGTTTGTTAACATGTCTCAGTATCAAAGGCCCAGCCTGTTTATTTGTAAGGGATAAAGAGAGGCTTTGAAAATGATTGTGTAAACATGAATTATGTTTTTGGTGCAGAAAACCTCACGATGTCTTAATAAAATACAACTAAAATGATGGATATCAGCTCTTTCAGTAATCTTGGACTATTTTTAGAGTAATCACGTAATGAGAAATATCAGATACAGTATATTGACTAAATTTAAAATAATTTCGCCAGCCAAGAGCTCATTTCTCACAGACCGAAGATGCTCACTGTAGGACTCTCCACTGGCTTATACTCTCTCTCCTTCTCTCTGTGAAAGATGAAAGTGAGTCAAGGCTGCTATACACAAGTACACGGCTGTAAATCTCTGCAAATCTCTGCATAACCATGTTTGGCAAACACAAAAAACTATGAAGCGTCTGCAGTAACCAGATTAGAGTAAGTGCTTTCCTCATCACGAACATTTCCTGCAGCCAATGCTGTCATCATGTGTAACGTATAGGCTCATTCTCAAACAGAGACGAGCAGCGAGGCGTGAAGAAACAACAAACAAACTCAGCACCGCACACGTAAACAGCATGTTTACATCACCGGCGAAGACCGATCTGCTCAAATCCAGCTGAGAAGGCACAAAAGCTCGATGTTAAGGTGCTAAAGTGAAGAGAATGAGGTTAACTTGCTGTGTAGTGCATCGTCTTCACCTTCGCCGGCACCACGCTGGCAGCGGCGAACGCATTCATTCTGCATTGTTCCTTATTTGTTTTACCCATTTCGTTCGGTTAATTGAATAAACTTGTCCTCTTTTGAGCCGAGCCGTTTACACTCCCGCTGACCTTTTCCTTCCCTTTATGAGTCTCGCTATTAGCGGCCCATTTCTCTGGCAGCTATTTTCTCTTCTCCGGCTTGTTTACATTCGGGCAGAAGGAGCTTCTAATCACCACGGCCGAGATTAACTTCACAAAAAAGAGCACGGAAATTTCTTTCCTTGGCCCTGTTTCACCAAACACGGGGATTTGAAGACAAAGGAACGTCAGAAAAGCTCCGAACTGGCACAAACACAGTCACCCAAGTTCAGTTTAATAAAATATCTCTGGCCTGCTGCTCAGCACTGACTCATTCGCACGTTCGCTTTCTGCCGTGTGACAGAAGGCGACGAAGTGGCTGGAGATAAATGGTTCGGAGATAACGATCGGCTCCGGGTCCCGGCGACAGTTTGGCTTCTCACCATTGGCCTGCCTTGTTCTCGCCGTCAAAGAGATTTATCCGTCAACTCGTCCACAAAACGAAGCGAAGGGCTGAGAAATAGCATGTAAAGACAAACACATGGAGAAAGCGGTGCGTTTTTATAAGGAAACAGTGCTGAAGAGAGAGCGAGAGCCGGGCATTTATCTTTCTGACAGGGTCATCTAGTACGTGTGAATGACTATTTATGGAAATGAAGGAGCCTGACAGAGACAGATTGGAACAATGAGTGCGTCCCTTTGAGTTCCTCTAATGACTTTCCTCTCTATCCGCAAATCTGACTGCGTCATAAAAAGAAACTTCTCCGTATAGAAACAATTGCGTTTCAAAAACATACAAGAAAGCAATGCAATAAAGCGTTTGCGTTATTGCAACTTGCAGTACAAAACAACTGAATGTAATCAAAAGCAAAACAATACCACGTAATCAATATTTAATATGCGTTTGGAGTTCCCGCATTTCAAATGCCGTCCCTTTATTTTTTTTTTCCAATTTGGCTTCATTAATGTGGCGTCTGCTGAAATCAGCCTCCGTCTCCACGCAGACCCGCGCGATCACTTTTCATTTTCCTCGTCGAGGCCTGCCGTGCTGTTGACACTGCATATTAGAGAAGATCTCAATCCACAGATGGGCTTAAACTCTCCCACCACCCCAGCCCACTCAGGACTTGTCCAAACAGCACCGCGGCAATGCAAGGATTAGTGCTGATTTTACCAGTAAAGAGCTCAGTAAATGGAAATATTGGCTATTTTGGTGTGGTTGTCATCTAAAAGCTTCGGTTAATGCCCTGCAAATATGCAGTGATAGTAACATTTTTAACATTTAAGTGGCCCTCTGTAGATGCACTGTACACTCTTACTTTGTTTATAACCAAATAAATATTCAATGTGATCCTGAAAAGTTGAGTTAGGTAATTACATAGTAATAAACACAGATCAAGCCTAACATTATGACCACCTCTTTGTTTCTACACTCACTGTCCATTTTATCAGCTCCACTTACTATATAGGTGCACTTTGTAGTTCTACAGTTACAGACTGTAGTCCATCTGTTTCTCTGATACTTTGTTAGCCCCCTTTTACCCTGTTCTTCAGTGGTCAGGACCCCCATGGACCCTCACAGAGCAGGTACTATTTGGGTGGTGGATCATTCTCAGCACTGCAGTAACACTGACGTGGTGGTGGTGTGTTAGTGTGTGTTGTGCTGGTCTGAGTGGATCAGACACAGCAGTGCTGCTGGAGTTTTTAAACACTGTGTCCACTCACTGTCCACTCTATTAGACACTCCTACCTTGTCAGTCCACCTTGTAGATGTAAAGTCAGAGACGATAGCTCATCTGCTGCTGCACAGTTTGAGTTGGTCATCCTCTAGTCCTTCATCAGTGGTCACAGGACGCTGTTGGCTGGATATTTTTGGTTGCTGGACTATTCTCAGTCCAGCAGTGACACTGAGGTGTTTAAAAACTCCAGCAGCACTGCTGTGTCTGATCCACTGAGACTCTTTGGCTATTCTTGCTTTTGACCTGGGGTCAAATTACAGAAAATTCCTAAGTCTGAGATCACATCTTATCTGCTTTTTTGTCATAGCAACTTCAGTTAAGACTGAAGTTAGGACAGAACAACAGTTCTTAAGTCTATAATTTTATTTTATTTCTGGATAAGAAAATGGTATTACAGAAACATCCTAAGTTGCCAAAATATCCTAAATATTTTCTTAACTTTAACCCCAGATCTGTCTTACCTGTTTTAACCATTTGTTTCTATTGTTTTTTGCTGTGATAGGCAGCACAGTTCACTATAGCTAACATAATGACACTACATTTATCTACATTGAAAACGGTGCTTTGACTTGTGAGGTTTTTTTTTAACAGCATTTTAAGAACTCGGACGCTGCAGACTCGATCTCCACCATCCCCTCGTATTACCTTTGGGTGTTAAACTTTGTTATAAACTTGTCAGGTAAATTATTACAGTGATGGTGGTGAATAATGAGGAGACGGAGCTGAACATGTGTCTGTTTATTAGGAGGAATAACGTTAGCACACTCGGCTAAAGCGTTTGGGAAATGGAGACTGAAACTGTGGAGTGGCGACTCTCTGATAAACAGCACGAAGCGCTGAAACATTATTCTTAACTTTCAGTTTATCACGCTTTAGTTTTATATGACCTTATTTTACCTCAGTGACGGTAGCTAACGTTAGCTGTCTGGCTAACTAACTTGATTACGTGTTTACAGTAAAGTTTCAGCTCTGCGTGTATGGTCGGTTGCTAGGTAACAGACACGACAGTTGATTGTCGACTTTGATCGAGAAAGTTAAGATTTCCTAACTTGAGATAAGAAAAGATGCTGTAAGATAAGATTCTTAAATTAAGATCAGATTTGCTTCTGTAACACGAATTTGTGAAAAATCTTATCTTGACCTGTCAGATCTTAAGTTAAGACAAAAAGATAGGGGTTTTCTGTAATACGGCCCCTGGTCTGTAGTTTGTTCCATTCTGGAGGCAGCTGCCTAACTAGTCACTGCCTTAAAAGGCACCTCTGTCTTTGGGCAGCACTTTAACCGAAAAGGAACCTTAACAGGCATCGCATTCAGAACAGTGCTTCAGAGCCATCATACGTCATAAGGTTCACTGCACTGCACACGTCTCATCTGTTTACTCACAGTCGGTTAGCTGGTTAGCCTACAAAAGTCTCAAAAGAGTATAGAATCAAACCGGAAAATTACTTATAAATAAAAAAGCGCTACAAAACATTGAACAGCCAATATTTTAAACTGGACTCTTGCTTGTTTAGAACAGCCAGCGCGTTTACGCCATGGTCCTGGAGGAACATCATTTTGCTCCACTGTGTACTTCATACAGATGGACTGACAATAAAAGCCTCTTGTCTTTTATATAGCTAGCCCACTAGCTAAGCTAACTTACATTAGCTTCACCTAATGAGTTGCAAACACAGCCTATTAGGTCACATTAGACAAGCAAACTGCCTAAATTATACCACAGGAACAATTTCTAGAGATCTATAAACAAAAATAAGTTAAATACTTAATACAAATCAATCAAAACAGTAAAGTCAGAAGACAAGACATAACAGTAACACTTTCTATGAATGTCACATTTGTAAGCATCTATAAACACATTTATAACATGTTAATGTATTCATAAGGCATTATAAACATGGTTATAAATATTTATAAAAAAAAAGAATTACACTGAATTACACTTTATAGCCATGTTTATTATACATTATGAATTGTTAATATAATGTATTATAAATAGCGTTAATAACATGTTATAATGTCAGTGCCAAAGAAGTCAGTCCCAGCTTGGAGAGCGTAAAGACAAATACCAAGCTAACGGTGGTGTACATTGCCTTTCCCACATTGGGTAAAACACTGATGGCAGCACTAGTTTAAACTCTGACATTTGAAGCCTGTAATGAGCTTTATTGTGAATGTTTTAGTGTTTCAGTAAATCCTTCAGTAAATACTTCAACTTGAAGCCTCACTCTTAACACTGGAGGAGGCTTTAGTACAGTACACTTCACTTTACTTAGAGCGGACAAATATGACTTATGAGCTCTTATAATTTGTTATGATCAGTACTTATAATGTATTATGTTAACAATTCATAATGCATAATAAACATGGCTCTACCGTATTATGCATTTTTATAAATATATATAGCTATGTTTATAATGTCTTATGAATGCATTATAAAGTGTTATGAATGTGTTTATAGAGGCTTACAAAGGTGACAGTCATAGAAAGTGTTACCGAAATAACTTACATTCGAAACTCCTCGGTCAGCAGAAACAGTTGCTTCATCTGTCATGTTTATCAAATTGAAGCAACGGAACTCTCGGCCAGTGAACAGTATTGTGGGATTGTCTTTGCTGGGAAGAATACATGCAATGCTGCCTTCATACTTGGTCATAATAAGGCAACTTAGCAGGCAGCTGCCTTATGCTGCCTTCCGAATGGGACAGCCTTCGTCTCTGGAGTGTGCAAATGCTGCCTTAAAATGCTGCCTACTTATACAGCTGCCTCTCAATTGGAACGCACCACTGGTCTTAATCCTACTGTTTCATATCATTTTCCTTCTAATAAACTTTATGGTTTATTTCACTGGTTCATCAACCCAGCATTACAATTGGTCTCACTTTATTTGGATAGTCCACTATAGTTGCCTATAGATTATCTACAGATGTTCAAATTGCTAACAAACTATCTGTTAAAACCCAGTTGATTCTAAACAGTGGTGAGGGCTGAGTTTAGGTTTTGGGTTGAGATTAAGGTTAGAGTTAGGATTAAAACCAGGTTTAGAGTTGAAGAAAATCATGGTTAATTTAGTAGATATTGATTTGTATGAAACTTGAACGTAAATCAAGTATCTACAAAGCATCTGAAGTGGACTATCCAAATACAGTGTTACCTTACAATGTATTTAGTTTGAATAACACTAGTTAATTTATCTGTTACCACTTGAAGTCATTTTTAGATTGAACTGACAAGCCTAATTTTTGCAAGACCAAAAAACCAACCCTGGCACAAACTTTAGTTTCACTAGTTGGTTTATTAATTGATGTTGTCATAAGGTCACCAGCGACGTCTTATTAATTTTTGTCTAAATACAATTAAAAAGCTCTTTTTATCTTGAAAATGATTGAATGACACTTTGTCTCCCTTCTTTTTTTGAGTGTTGTAGCACTGTTGGACAAAATGCCTGCCACCAGAATGGCTGTGTGATTGACAGGCCTGTAGCTTCAGGCACGCGCTCGGCTGGAGGAGCTCGGCAGGATTAGATAATTGCACATCTCCCTCCATAATGAAATCAGCAATGACCTTAACCAGGCAGAGTGGGATTGGAGCAGCAGGTCAGAGAGAGAGACCTCAAGATGGATGGAGAAGAATAAATAGACACAAAGATGGACAGCTGGATACTTAAAGAGACTAAGCGGATGGAAGGATGGATGGCTGAAGATCAACTGACCTATTCAGGCTTCTCCCGCAAATGCTGTTTCATAGCGAATGCTGGTGAAAATCTCCCTCAACAGAAAATGTAGAACACGACTTTTTATTTGTTTATATCACAGTACCTTCATTTATTTATTCAACCTAATGAGAAACTGTAGAACAGACTCAGTTTATATCACAATACCTACATTTAGAGTCATTCATTCAATCTAATGAGAAACTGTAGAACAGACTCAGTTTATACCACAATACCTACATTTAGAGTCATTCATTCAATCTAATGAGAAACTGTAGAACAGACTCAGTTTATACCACAATACCTACATTTAGAGCCGGTTATACATTCAACCTAATGAGAAACTGTAGAACAGACTCAGTTTATATCACAATACCTACATTTAGAGTCAGTTATACATTCAGCCTAATGAGAAACTGTAGAACAGACTCAGTTTATATCACAATACCTACATTTAGAGTCGGTTATTCATTCAATCTAATGAGAAACTGTAGAACAGACTCAGTTTATATCACAATACCTACATTTAGCGTCGGTTATTCATTCAACCTAATGAGAAACTGTAGAACAGACTCAGTTTATATCACAATACCTACATTTAGAGTCGGTTATTCATTCAACATGGTGGAGCTACGAAATAGGGGGTTTCTGATAAAGTGGCCGAGGAGAGTAAGACACATATACCGTAAATTTAAATCAGACTCCACTGTGCTGTCAGAGGCAGATGTTGATTGAGTGGCCACTTCAGAGAGATGGACCAGTTTTGGAAGTGCTGCCAGGAAAACAACGAAAAACAACCAACCTCAAGGGCTTCCAGACCCCCCGACAGGTCTGAGCCTGTCACAGAGCCCCCCAGAGACCTGCTGCTTATTTAGGACCAGTTTTAGCACTCTATCTCTATCTTTCCTACCTTAATCCAATCTCTCTCTCTCTCTCTTTTCTCTCTCTCTCTCTCTCTCTCTCTCTCTCTCTCTCTCTCTGTTTCTCTGCCTATAATATCTCTTTCTTTCTTCTCTCTCCATCTCTCTGTCATTCTGTCCCTTCATTCTCTCTTTCTGTCCCTTGTTCTCTCTTTATTCTTCGGTCTGTCTTTCTTTCTCTCATTTGTTCTTCTTTCATTTTCTTTTTCTCTCTCATTCTTTCTTTACCCCTCATTCTCTGTCTCTCTTTTTCTGCTTTTCTTCCTCCCTCTCCCCTTCATTCTCTTTTGTATTACCTCTTTCTCATTTCTCTCTGCTTTTCTATTTCTCTCTTTTTTTCTTTGTCTTTCTTTCTTTCTTCCTTTCTTTCTTTCCTCATTCTTTCTTTATGTATTTTCTCTTTCTCTCTTGTTTTCACTCTCTGTTTACCCTATCTCTCTCTCTCTTGCTCCCCCCCTCTCTCTCTCTCTATCTCTGTCCCTCTGTCTCTCTCTCTGTATACAATATCTCTTTCTTTCTTCTCTTTCCACCTCTCTCTTTCTGTCCCTTCATTCTCTCATTTTCTCCTTCGTTGTCTCTGTTTCTCTCTCTGTCTCTCATTCGATTTCTCTTCATTCTCTGTCTCTCTCTTTCTCCCTGTTTTTCTTCCCCTCTCCCCCCCTTCATTCTCTTCCTTATTATCTCTTCAATTTCTCTCTCTGGTTTTCTATTTCTCTCTCTTTCTTCCCTCATTCTCTTTCTCTTTGTATCCTCTCTTTTTTTCTCTCTCTCTCGCTTCCTCCCTCCCCTCTTTCTCTCTGCCTCTCTCTCTCTGATTCGTGATTTTCGCTTGTATTATATATTTTACCTCTCTCCTCTCTCTCTCCTCTCTCTCTCTCTCTCTCTCTAACTTTACCGTGTGGATCTTCCTAGGTATGAATTACAAACAGAATCCTGAACGGTAGAACAGAGAACGCCAAAGCACTGAAACCCGGCGGCGGAATATGTGGATCATTATCCGCACTGTGGCTTGTTTTTTCGCTACCCAGTCTGTTCCAAGGCCTGATGCAGTTTATCATTTAGTAATGACACAGAAAAGAGTCAGACTGACTGTGTTAAATCAAACGTTGTAGGACTGAGGAGTGAATGTCTGGACTTGTCAACAGATCCTGGGCATGTAAGGGGTTAAATAAGTATATATTTTTTCCTTTTTTTCAGTATAAGTGACCTCGCTGCCTTATAAATAATGCAATGAGCCATAAGAGGTTGTGCATCATTGCGGTGTTCTAAGGCATGATGCAAAGTGGAGTAAATCCTACGTATCCGTGATAAAAACACTGTTACACATGACTAAAACATCTTACTAAGTCTCAAATGGCTCCCTGCTCCCTACTTAGTGCACTACTGGCTCCTGCACCTAAACAGGGCATAAAATAGCTAACAAGTAGTCATTTGGGGTTCAGCTACATGTACAACTGCATACTGGACAAATAGTGCATGGTGTGGATGCAGAAGTCAGAATTTCAAAAACACTGTTTAGGCACTATGGAGCTTTTTGAGATTCAGCTCAACCCCTTAAAATCCCAGGCTTATTATTCAGTAACTACAGAGACTTCAATGCAAACTGGCCCAGCTAATCTTATTACAGAAGTGTGCAATAAAACCTTGAGCCCGCCAGTGGGTTGGCTCAAATCTGACTAAATCACAGACATTTGAAGTGTGTAAGACATTCAAACGACACATTCTTCAGTCTTTTATATTAGTTTTACCATCACATAGTAAGAGCTTTAGTAAAAGCCTGGAATATTAACAGAGGAGTTGGTCAGGCTGCTATTTTTTTAGCCTGCTAGTTAGCTAATTGGCCTATCTCTGGTTAAACCCTAGAACCCTAAAATTTTGGGATTTTTGTTTATTTATTTTTTTTTTATTTTGGGTCAATTACAATTACAATTGCAATTCTAAAGTATTTACATGAGACAGTCACATGTGCCATATGTTGTTATTTTCAGCAGACCCTGGGCTGCTCAGATATGCCATTGTTTGACATGTAAATACTAACAGAAATTTGATATCTTATAAATTTGGGTCATTTTTGATCAAAAATGTACCTACTGCCTGCTAAATTTAGCATTTTTTTGCATATAGAGATCTTGAAAACAAGCGGTACCTCAGATACTTTTTCAGAAATTGTTAGTCTGGAGTGTCTGTGAGCTGAAACAGCAATAATTTTGATGTTGATTCATTCTGTTGGTTATTAAGAGTGAAAATAAACAATTAGCATAAGGCGGCCATGTTTCTTTTTTATGATTTTCTGTCCTCATACACAGCAAGACAGGCTTTATTTTTTATTATAAATTGAGTTGCAGATATTTTTAATACTCAAAATCAATGTAAACTGAAAGACAGAGCTAAATATTATTCATTTTATAATCATATTTGTCATATTTATTGTTATCAAAATGTGTTTTAGGGCTTGTTTGTGTGATTTTTAGGGAAAGAGGGAAAGTGCACTCATTGTGTTGAATGGGACTCTGCAGTTTTATTGCCTTTTTTCACTATTGTATTGCCTTTTTCTGAGCATTAAAATGGAGGTAAACACAGGATCTGAACGCTGGTTCTCTGAACTGGAGTACTGACTGGATCATGGCTAAAATCTCCACACAGTCACTCTGGACACACAGGGTAAGTCCTAATGGTCAACATGATGTGTGATTTGTGTTGCTGTTTTTGAGCTTCTCAGCCTCTCAGTTTAAACAAAGTCAGGTTCTTACTTCAACAATTCACTCCATGGTACCTGCGAGCAGCATTAAAAAGCCCATGGATAGGGCTGCCCACCGCTCTGGGCAAGTGTGCTCACTGCCCCCTAGTGTGTGTGTTCGGTAGTGTGCATGTATGTGGGTGTTGCACTGCAAGGATGGGTCAAATGTGGAGGTCTAATTCTTCTGTGTGCAAAACACAGTAGCTAATGGTTCTGAATTCTGAATTAACAGCACATGGACTTTTTGTGACTTGGTGCAGTAATATAGAGTTCAGTTGCCGTGAGGTGGTATAAGGTGTGTGTATATGAAGTTTTTTACATCAAACACAGCTCAGAGTTTGGGACTAAATAAATTTTACAGAACTTCAAATAATGATTTAATAAGAATACAACGCACCGATTATTAGGGGGGCTAACCCCTTAAATAGCCGGGGCCCACCAGCAGGCCCAAAGTTTTATTACACACATCTATAATCTAAGAATAGCTCAGCCAGTTTGCATTGAAGTCCCTGTATTTAGTAAATAATAGTATGTAATAAGCCTGGATTTTAATGGGTTAATGAAATCTAAACATTTTAGAGCCCAAATGAGGGAAAAACACATTCTTATGTTTTCTTTTTTCAGTGCTTAAGTTCCAAAACATACAATTCACTCCAGTACATACAGAAAAAAAAGAAGAAAAAGAAAAAACAGAATTCACATCTCAGATATTTATGTTATATGTTATGATCTATGTAAACTCAAAGGCATTTATTAAGATAGCAATAAGCCAAACATATACAAATTCATCATTTATAAGGTATTTTCTACTGGGAGGTGTCCTAAACCCTAACTCCTGAATTTACTGTGAAAATAATAAACCCATTCTTTTGATTTTTTTATTTCCAATGTTGTTTTAAAAAGATCTTTTTGATTTCTTTTGAAGTGGAAAAATTTACATTTAAAATGAGTTTATTTTAAAATTATATTTAAAATAAAATTCTGTCCTTCATTTTCATGTCACTACTGAAACACAGAGTTTTAGTCTGTAGGCGGAGTCTTATTTTAGCCACACCCCTGCATTTTACAGCAGGAAGTGAGGCTGCATCCCCGTCCCTCATGGCCACATGGTGAGCAGTTAAAACCCTTTTTTTGAAAAAAATGTGTCCCAAAGTCTGATAATCAATCTGAAACATTAAGAATTGTCATTACAGAAACACAGATTTTCTGGAATTAAGTAACTATTTTTGTGTTTTAATGAAAAATATGATGATTGATTTATATGAAATATGATTTTTGTGTGGACAGCTGTTCAAATCTGTGTTTGCTAGTCTTGTACTGGCTGTGTTTTTGAGTTCTCCTCAAAATGTGCTAAAATTGTCACCACCGAAACACTCACTACTGAAACATTTGGTAAAGTTTCAGTAGTGTTATGATTGTTTTGTTAGCGACTAAATGGAATGTTCAACCATTTTTTTTTTTATAAAATAAACATAATTAAGTTTTAGGGTCACTCAAACCAAAAGTCCAAGTCAGTTAAAAGTCTGAGATGTGTTTTCAGCTCTGACTTTGAGCCAGTTTAGTAAAATAATCCATATTTATCATAAAGACAGAGTGAAAAACAGGTTTAGGAGAAAGAGAGGTTTGAAAATGGTCATATAAACATGAACTTATAAATATTGTCTATATATAAACCCATACAAACAGCATAATTGGACCTCAGGGGAAACAATAAATTACATGACAAAACATAGAATATGAGCGCTTTAAATCAGCAGAGTTACTTACTTTGTTAAGTTAATCTCACTATTGATTCATTCCACCACAGTAACAGTAAAAGCCTATTTATACATTTAACCTTTAACTTTAAAACAGTTCAGCTTCATCAGATCACATATTTACATATTTTTTTAGATCACAGATAGGCATACTCAAAATAAATGCAACAGCAGAAGTAAGAAACCATATTATTCATGAAGAAGAACAGATGAAAGGGTAGAAATAGCCACTTCCTTTTCCCAGTGCAGGCTGGATCATCGGAAGCTGTTTTGTTGTTTATTATATTTTCCTCAGCGGCTCAGTCTGGGAGTAACTGCGCTCCCTGTTGAGTTCTGAGATGATATTTTACATTCGGAAGGCGGGAGCTCCCCCTGACCTGCTGTTTCATGGGTAATTTGTGTAATTGTGGCTTGGAGAGTAGAAGAGGTGAGTCACCTGTCAGATGCACATCAGGACGACACATAAAGAAGGGAGTGAAGAGAATACGAGCTGGAGCCACGATCCTGATGTGTGTCTGTCTGTGAGTGTTTATTCTACAGAAAACCTTCAAACGTTGTAACAGTAGCTTTAAACGAGACCGTACAGTAACTGGATCAATGGTGAACCATGATTAATAGTCAGAAAAGCTAAAGTGATGTTTTCTCTCAAAAAATTTGAACTCACCCCACTGAAAATCAAAGTATGATTATGTGATTCCTCTATCACTTGCTGGTTATGTGTAAGGCCTCCTGAAGTCCTAATCAATGGAAGTGCTCATAGTAACACTTTCTATGAATGTCACCTTTGTAAGCATCTATGAACACATTCATAACGTTATAATGCATTCATAAGGCATTATAAACATAGCTATAGATATTCAGAAAAATGCATTTCATGTTATAGCCATGCTTATTATGCATTATGAATTGTTAACATAATACATTATAAGTACTGATCAAAACAAATTATAAGAGCTCATAAGTCATATTTGTCCGCTCTAAGTAAAGTCAAGCGTACTGTACTAAAGCCTCCTCCAGTGTTCAGAGTGAGGCTTCAAGTTGAAGTATTTACTGAAGGATTTACTGAAACACTAAAACATTCACAGTAAAGCACATTACAGGCTTCAAACGTCAGAGTTTAAACTAGAGCTGCCATCAGTGTTTTACCCAATGTGGGAAAGGTAATGTTCACCACCGTTAGCTTGGTATTTGTCATTATTTTACACTCTCCAAGCTGGGACTGACTTCTTTGACACTGACAGTATAACATGGTATCAACACTACTTATAATGCATTATATTAACAATTCATAATATATAATAAACATGGCTATAAAGTGTAATTCATTTTCATAAATGTTTATAATCATGTTTATAATGCCTTATGAATGCATTATAACATTATAAATGTATTTATAGATGCTTACAAATGTGACAGTCATAGAAAGTGTTACCATGCTCACTTGACTGAATCTGCCTGGATACCACAGAGGAAAAAATCCTGAATGGATAGTTTTCCATTGGCTTAACTTTTAAGCTCTTTTTAATAGGCGCTTTTAACAAGAAACAGAAATGCGTAAACACTGGGTAAAACTTATTCCGCTAGTGCCCTACGGACAGTTACTAACCTCAGAAACACAGGCGTTCGTATCACTTCAGCTCACCACAGAAAGGTGTCTCACTTTATCTTCATCGTAGTTGCCAAGGTTGAAATTCCAAGATGTGTTCAGAACAGTTTGAGAACCAAACACACAACAATGTGGGAGTTCAAGCTAAATAAAGGATGTAAAAACATTGTGGAAAAATTCCTTCACAGCTACTAAAGTACAGTAACATCAGCTACATCTACAACGTCTACAGAGTGATAAATTGATGGGTAGGTGAAAATAACTGCAACCAAAATGCTAGATTAGCCATGTTAGCTGGAGATGTTGAAACAGCTTGCTAACAATAAACTAGTTGGCAAAAAGCTAAACACACACACATGCCAGCAGGGGGCACGCTGGGTCAACATGGTCCATAGTGCCACTGTAGACGTTTTACACAAACACCAAATGAACATCTACTCCCTGCTGAGCACTCACTCTCTCAGAAACTGACAGCTTTTGAGGGAGAAAATGAAAGCTGTTCCCCTGAAAGCGGCTGCAGCAGCAACTTTAAAGCACAGACTGCACATTAACGTTAGTCAGCAGCGCTGAAATACAGACACAGAGGTTCTTTTACTCCGTATGACGAAGTTTATTTCTTTCTTAATTGCACAAACTCGTTTTCCTCTGCTCATGGTCAGCGGACAAACCCCTGAAACTGAGATGAGGCTATTTTTGCTTCAAACTTGAACACTTGAGTGAGCTGTACATGCTCTACCCATCATCATACCCTGCAATGAGAACTTCCAGCAGAAAAAATGTGAAAATGTGAAAAGGGCCTACAAGCGCATTACTACTTGACATGACTGCTTATATAATAATAAGTATTACTAAAGTACTTATAGAGTATAAATATAACAAGAAAGATGATTCTATTAGACAGAAATGAGCTAAAAATAACATGTATAGTGGCATGTAAAGGTTTTGGCACCCCTGATCAAACTTTCTCTTAATGTGAATAGCTAAGTGAATAAAAGAAGACCTGATTCTCAAAAGGCATAGTGATATCTTTCTTTAAATATTTTAAGCAAGATTGCTTTTTTTATTTCCATCTTTTACAGTTTCAAAACAGCAAAAAAAAGAAAAGGGCCCAAAGCAAAAGTTTGGGCACACTGCATGGTCAGTACTCAGTAACACCCCTTTTGGTAAGTACCACAGCTTGTAAATGTTTTTTAAGAGTCTCCTAACTCTTGTTTTGGAGATTTTCACCCATTCCTCCTTGCAAATGACTTCTAGTTCTGTGAGATTTTTGGACCATGTTGCATGCAAGGCTCTTTTGAGGTCTTTCCACAGGTTTTCAAACATATTTAGGATGGGGGACTGTGAGGGCCAAGACAAAACCTTCACTTTGCACCTCTTGAGGTAGCCCATTGTGGATTTTGAAGTATGTTTAGGATCATTATCCTGTTGTAGAAGCAATCCTCTTTTCATCTTCAGTTTTTTAATAGATGATGTGATGTTTGCTTTCAGAATTTACTATATGTGTAATTGAATCTGTTCTTCCCTCTACCAGTGAAATGTTCCCCGTGCCCCTGGCTGCAACACAAGCCCAAAGCATGATCAATCCACCCACATGAAGAAGAGTTATTTTCATAAAATTCTGCAGCCTTTTTTTTTCTCCAAACATATCTTCTTCATCAAACTTCATCAGTCCACATGACTTGTTTCCAAAATGCATCCAGCTTGTTCAGATGTTCCTTTGCAAACTTCTGATGCTGAATTTTGTGAAAAGGATGAAGGAGAGGTTTTCTTCTTCTATTCAATGAAGCCCATATTTGTGCACATATTGCTGCACAATAGAACAGTCCACCACCACTCCAGAGTCTGCTAAATCTTCCTGAAGATCGTTTTTTGATTTGCCTTTTCTAGCAATCCTGCCAGCAGTTCTCCCAGAAAGCTTTTTTAGCCTTCCAGACCTCAACTTGACCTCCACCATTCCTGTCAACTGCTATTTCTTAATTACATCATGAACCGGGAAAACAGCTACCTAGAAACAGTTCACTATCTTTTTATAGCCTTTTCCTGCTTTGTGGGCATCAATTATTTTAATTTTCAGAGTGCTGAGCAGCTGCGCATAGGAGCCCATAGCTGCTGATTGTTGGGATGAGGTTTCGAGGAGTATTTATATAGTATATATTTATTTACTATATATATAAAGCTTTGAAGTTTGCATCACCTGGACTTTCTTAATCATGATTATGAACAAGCCATAGTGCTAACAAGCCAATTAAGGTCTGAGACTTTGGTAAAAGTCATATGAGAGCTCAAATCTCTCTGGCTGAGAGGTGGGTGTTTGCACAATTAAGAGGAGAGTTGTCTCACTATCGGCAATCAACCCCACCCCCTCCCCTGCTCGCACAGTCACTTTGCCTCCCTGCTGAAAAAACTAGATCTGCCACTAGTTGTAGGCATTATGGCTGGATGGCTGCCATCACTGTGATGCAGCTGTGTTTGGTACTGGAGGGGAAAGCACTACAGGTGCTTGTGGATCTGCTGCCAGAACAACATGACTACCTAGCAGCAATGACTACGGCCCTCCTGCAACATTTCGGGCAGGTGTCAGAGGCATGGTTGGTCAGGCAGTGGCTTTACATGCTGTTGCTTTAATATTTGAGTTGCGCTGCTATGTTGTGGCTGTGCTTTCCCATGTCCCTTGGTGTTAAACTAGGGTGTTGGGAATGTCCACCCTTATCTTTTGCTCTTAATGACTTGCCCCTCATTTCCACCTATGGTTTGACGGCCTATTTTACATTAATAACATTATCTATCTGGCTCCCATCTGAATTCACCAGCCCACAGGGGGAGGATGACATTTCAGACTGCTTGTCCTCATGTGTCCAGTCCAAAGTGCTTGTAGATTTTTAGAAGCACCTCACACCTTCAATATACCTCATCAGAAGGGGGTTTTCTTACTCTGTAAATCAGAAAATCCCACTCTCGGGACTACTGAGGTACCACTATAGAAGAGAATAGGCATGTTTACAGCAGGTGTAGCAAGGGTTAAATGTTTTATTTTGGCTGAAGTGCCCCTTTAACAGCAGCACTTAGCATTTAGCATTTAGCGTTTAGCTTCAGTCCTACAGAATGCACTGTAAACACCCCAAAAAGACAGAAAGAGTGTGAGTATTCTAAGTCAGTGGAGTAAAAAAATGGTCATACCGCAGGGTGAAAGGCTATCTGTCTCACTCCACCTGTCTATTAGCCTTTCATTAGATTTATTTGGCCGCACATTACCAGCCAGTGCAATGGAGTGCACCACTCCCAGCACACCAGCATGACTCATCATGAAATAACTCGGGGGCTTAGCAAGAAAAAACTCAAGTTATATCACCGTGGCTCGCTAGATGGGTGACAAGAGTTAAA
Source organism: Colossoma macropomum (assembly GCF_904425465.1). Classification (NCBI taxonomy): domain Eukaryota; kingdom Metazoa; phylum Chordata; class Actinopteri; order Characiformes; family Serrasalmidae; genus Colossoma; species Colossoma macropomum. The sequence goes on along the minus strand of NW_023494798.1, from coordinate 32,870,562 downwards.
CAAGCTATGAATTCATCTTCCTCTCGACTGAGCTGATCCTGCACCACTCTATTACAAAATGCATTACATGCGAATGAAATTCTTTGACTTTTTTAAATCAAATAGCCCAGTTCTCTTTATTCCTATTCACGCACCGGGATACACTATCAGACTAGCAATGGATTTCATGGACGCAGAGCTGCTAGTAGGCAGACAGGCATTGGTGGCAATGCCAGCATGTGCCAGTCATCATGGTCATTATCTGGCACTGTCACATCCCCTAATCCATCATCCATGTGTCTGAGGGCAGTAGATGATTGGCGTTTTGCTCATCAATGTAGCCATCATTCCTTTCCATCTCCTGTCAGTTTGCATCTGGCCTGCGAGCCCTCAGCCCTGGGTTCATCTCCAGAGAACATGAAGAAAAAGAAATGCTTCTCCTTCTTATTGTGGATGTAAATTGTCAATAACAAGCCAACGTTTCGCAATTCTTGCACCACTGTAGATAATAATGTACAGCTGTGCATTAAGTTTTTGGACACACCAAGCATTTGAAAATGTTTTAATAGAAATTGTCATGTTTTCTTTGTCAGTTTGCAATAATATAACATATTGATCCTTAAAAGTTGTCCATTATTACTGTTGTCTTGCTATACAATGTGTAATTACATATTTAGTTACACTGTCTCAACTGACCATACAGTTTCACTCTGTAGTTCTATCTGTAGTCCATCTGTTTCTCTGCATACTTTGTTACCCTGTTCTTCAATGGTCAGAACCTCCATGGAGCAGGTATTATTTGGGTGGTGGGTCATTCTCAGCACCACAGTGACACTGATGTGATGGTGGTGTGTGAGTGTGTGTTGCGCTGGTACGAGTGGATCAGACACAGCAGTGCTGCTGAAGATTTTATAGCCCTCAGTGTCACTGCTGGACTGAGAACCAAAAATACCCTGCCAACAGCGTCCTGTGACCAGCGTCCTGTGACCACTGATGAAGGACTAGAGGATGACCAACACAAACTGTGCAGCAGCAGATGAGCTATCGTCTCTGACTTTACATCTACAAGGTGGACTGACAAGGTAGGAGTGTCTAATAGAGTGGACAGTGGGTGGGCACAGTCCACTCCTGTAATTGGTGGATGTAATTGGTTTACATTTTGTATGAAGGTGACCAATGGACAATCACCAAGGACTGACCCATTACATCAGAAACCTTTCATTCTTCTTGCCATAAAGTTTGAGTTCAAGATCACTAACTAAAATATTACTTAAGCTGTCATAACACCAAACATTATAACATTTGTCATGGCACTTAACAGTAATGGTAGCATGACATCGTCATGTTACCCAACAAAATCTGTCATGACAGCATGTGACATCTGTTATGACACGGTAATGACATAGTTGTATCAATGTTACACTGCAGGGTTCAAGTAAAGTGTTAGTGAAAATTGTCAAATAATTTTTTAGGCAAATTTATTTAGAAGATTTATGCTTTTTATGTATGTGTTTTCTTGTTTAACCAAAAAATAACTGTGAAAATCAAATGTTACTTGGAAAATTTCTAAATTTCCCCAGATTTTTGATTATGGGCGATGTAATTATGGAATTCCTTGAAGGCAAATACAAAACAATTCCTGACAGATTTTATTTGGCTTCATAATCGTGAGAGTTAGACAGCAATGCGTCTTCAGACACGAGGATTGAGATTGAAACGGAGAGTGGGAGATTAATTGGATTCCGTGTAATGCCCTGCTGATTGGAGAAGTGTTAATGTAAAGTTTAACTCTGCTTCTTCGGCCGTAATGTTTAAATCTCAGATTTGTCATCACGCACGCCAGGCAACCAATTTGCAGTCAGATGTAATTAGCAGCAGAGCCTGTGACACCCAACAAGTGGACTGACCCGAGGGCTCGGGCAATATCAACACACTCATCCTAATATTCACAATCTCCCTGTGCATTTTGATTGCATAATTATGATTAATGAGCATTGGAATAAGCCACAGCTTCCCCTAGGATAATTCATTCTCACTGTTTTCATGCACTTTTTATCCATGCCCACATTTCATTTCAGTATGAGGACTGTATAAAAGTTCATCTGTCCAAAAGTACTCTCTTTCCAGGCTAACCAAACTCGGACGCTGAATTGTTTATGTATTTCCAACACAATTGAACCACTTAATTCGAGTATGGGCCTCGTCTGAAAGCTGCCAAGGTGAGGTTCTTCATTTTAAATAAGACTAAGCCTTATTTTTCATAATTTCATAACTCAAAAGTTGAGATGTAAACAAAGTCATTCAGTGTGGTTTGATATGAAATTGTTTATTGTAGAGAAGCTTACAGACCAGGAGCTGTATTACAGAAACTTCCTATCTTTTTGTCTTTACTAAAGATCTGATAGGTCAAGATAAGATTTTTCACAAATTTGTGTTACAGAAGAAAATATGAGCTTCATTTAGGACTCTTATAGCATCTTAAGTTAGGATATCTTAACTTACTCGATGCAAGTCAATAATCAGCTGTTACCTAGCAACCGACCACACACACAGCTGAAACGTAAACACGTAATCAAAATAATCTAGTTAGCCAGACAGTTAGCCACCATTACTGATGTAAAAAGGTCAAACAGAACTAAAGAGTGATGAACTGTAAGTTGTGAATACTGTGAGAGCGCCCCCTGCTGTTTATCAGAGCGTCGCTGCTCTCCGGTTTCAGTTTCCATTTCCCAAACGCTTTAGCCGACCGGACTAACATTATTCCTCCTAATAAACAGACATACATTCAGCTCGGTCTCCTCACTATTCACCACCATCACTGTGATATTGTAACATAAACATTAACACATGAAAGTAATACGAGGGGATGGTGGAGATAAAACACTATGATCGCGGCTTTTAAAACACTATCATTAAAAACCCTATTAAGTGTAAAAGTAACATCATTATGCTGGTTATATAGTCACTATTAATGTTATTTTGATTACGTGTTTACAGTTCAAGCTGTGCGTATATCATTGGTTACTTGGAAACAGACATAACAATCGATTATCAACCGAGTAGTTGAGATACGATGTTGAGTCAAGATATAATAAGATTTGCTTCTGTAATACAAATTTGTGAAATTTGTGATTTTTTTCAATTGTCCTTCAATGAGGTGGGGTGATATATATATATATATATATATATATATATATATATATATATATATATATACATAGATAGATAGATAGATATAGATATATAGATATATAGACATATATATCTGTTGTCGGAAAAAACCTTGTATCTCCAAAATGGTAACCTTACAGGAGAAGGAAAAAACCTACTTCACTTTTGATGTAAAATAATTTTTTTTAAGTCATTTTGGGCCATTTAGTCCATTCATAATGAAATTTACATACAATGTAAAGGGTAACAGGTATTTTCAAATTAACTGAAAAATGTCAAAAATGGAGATACAAGGCTTTATTCTGACAATAGTAATATATAGTAATATAGTTTATATATATATATATATATATATATATATATATACATATATATGTATTATGCAAAAAAGGAGTTTGCAGGATGGTGGTGAAAAAAGTACACACATTAAATCTGTTTGTAAGTCTGAAACAGTTCAGTAGAATGATGTAGGCTGGATTAACATTATACAGTATATAGTGGTCTATAATAACTTTATGTGCTCTATAATAACTTTATGTGCTCTATCCAGTTTTCACCTGAGCAGTGGAACCAAAGTGTAAAGCTACGGTTTAAATCTAGGACTCTTGTGTTCTGGTTTGAACCTCAGATGTACCATGTGCTGTCCCTGGCTGCCAGCATTCTGACGGGTGGTGAAGTAAAGCTGAAACCTTTTAATTAAATCCAACTTTATTGTCATTACACCAGTACGGCATAATGAAAAGCTTTCTCTCTGTTCTTTCTCTCTCCACTGCGATGCGACATACTGAGCAGCAGATATCTGCACAGTCATGCAGCAGAGTGGCATGATTAGCTTTCTGCAGGCTGCTAACACACTTAATAAAGCTGTGTGGCTCCTAGTGTGAAGCGATGGCGTGGCAGGTCACATACTGACATTCATCCTACCAGATCAGCAGGGTGAATTAAATATGACTTAGTGCAAAAAACCCGAGGAAAGTGTGTAAAAATAAAATCGCTCATAAATAGAACATATTGTTGCTCACAAGACCTTGCAGCTCAAAAAGGCTAATTTTATAAGAGAAGGAAAAACATAATTTCAGTCTTAATTTCAGTGTAATGAGATTTTATTGGACTATTTCTATTGGCCCATTAATCATGAAATAATGTTTAAATAGCATAAACGTTCTAAATTTGGACTGTATAAACATTACCTTTCAAAAGTTTGGAATCACTTTTCATATTAACAATAAAAACATTAAAAATTATACAATGTAGACTGAAGGTGTTTAGAGATATTTTGTGCAATATTTCAAGTTTTTATGAACACTAAAAGTTGCTAGTTGATAGAAAACATGTAACACTGTAATAATAGCTATTTATATCAAATCAAATCAAATTTATTTGTATAGCGCTTTTTACAACTGATGTTGTCACAAAGCAGCTTCACAGAAATCCGTTTAGAACAAAGTTTCAACATGAAATGTAAATCCTCCAGGTGAGCAAGCCAGGGGCGACAGTGGCAAGGAAAAACTCCCTCAGAGCTGAGGAAGAAACCTTGGGAGGAACCAAGGCTCACATGGGGGGACCCATCCTCCTCTGGTCAAACTACGTACAAAATTATTATACTACTAATATTAATAGTAGGAGTAGTAATAGTTAGGAGGTAGTAATAGTTAGGAGACTTCAGTGTAGAGTGGGCAGCCAGTCCAAGGCAGGTGGCGGTGACTGGGTTGTGGGTAACTGGTCTGAAGCGGGTAGCCGGAGAGCTCTACAAACAATCATCCAGCAGTGTCCGGCCGGACAGGTGGGCAGTCGTTTTCTCAGAAGAAAGGTAGGGAAATGGAGTTAGTTTAGTTCTGTATGGGTGTATGTATAGTAGTATGTAAAACATTTCCAGAGTGTGGCTAACGACTCCGGCAGATCTGACTATAACAGCTTAACTAAAAGGAGAGAACCAAAAGAGAACCAAAGTGATCGCGTGCGAGCGGCGGGACGACAGCACCAGTCTCAGTTTACTATAATTCCCTGCGTCCATAGTCATTTCTTTGATCAAAACAAGGTTCACTGCATGTTAAATTTTTGTTTGAAATTTATTCCTGATACTGATTTTATTTTTTACAATTTTAAAGTTCAATTTGATTATATATTTTGCAGCTTTCTGCTAATTAGTTGAAGAACTGGGAAGTTGTAGAGTATCTTAGTTTAATCATTTTATACATTTATTCTAAAGAAATTACTTTTATTAAGACTCAATGGAAAAGAAACAGGAAAAATATATATATATTAAAAATGAAAAAAAGTAACTGAGCATGTGAATATGACTGAATGTGGAAAATGAGGAAAATATGTAAAATTGTCCATAAGTCAAAGTTTCTAAACCTAAAAAGTGGTTTGTATAGCATATCACTGCTGTTGGTTGAAAACAACAGTGATATGCTATATGCTCCATTTTTGTCGTTTTTCAGTTTTGGACATGCCTGTTGCCCTTTACATTGTGTGTAAATTATGATGTTATGATAAAATATGATGAATGGACCAAAAGAAACAGCCAAAAATGACTTGGAAAAAAGTCTGGTTCCATTGACTTACAAGTAAATTAAGTTTTTTCCTTCTCCTGTAAAGTTACCATTTTGGAGGTATGAGGTTTTCATCCGACAACAGTGATACACTTTCTGAATACATTCTAAATTGATATATACCTTCATTCTATGTTTTCTATGCAACTTCAATGATATTTTCCCTGAGTATGTGAAGGAATTTGGGGGGGTGATGCAAATTTTGTGCGCAAAAAAACATGCTGATCATAAATAGTGGGTCATATAGCTGCAACAAAAATGGAAATGAAGAGACAGGATACACAAGTCAAACATTTTATTGTAACCCATAATGAAAAGAAAAGGAATCTGTAAGAAGGTATGAGACAAAGAATGAAACAAAGGAGGAAAACTAAAAATAAAGAAAAAGAAAATCAAAAGAAAACAAATGATTAAGGAGGATGAACACAGCAAACACAACACAAACAAACAGGGGCATAAATACGCTGAGGACAGACAAACACTGGGAGTAAAAACAAGAGGGTGGGACTATAGAGAAAGGTGAGACAGATAACCAGGAGGCGAGACAAGAGAGCAGACGGAAACCAAAATAATAATGAGAGCACATAGCCAGACACACAGGGGAAGGTTAAAAAGGCAGGGAAACAGAAACAGAGCAAGATCGTTACAACAGCAACTTGCCCAATGTTGTACTTGAGTGAATGAAAAAAATATAACTTAATAAAAAAATAAGGGAATGTGTGTAAAATAAAAAAAGAAGATTGAATGAAAATAGTGGCCTAACCCTAAACCTAAACCCCACTCTAACCTTAATCTCAAGAACCTAAACCCAGGTCCAGTTACATTCCAAGCCTAACATCCTCAAGATAACCCTTAGTTTTCTAACCTTACCCTCAACCCAAAACCTCAGTCCAAGTTAAACTTTGTAGTCACTTTTCAGAATAAATACAGGTACTTGTTACATTTTTAGAAGAATGTTTTAAAATACTTACTCACTAAATTTAAAAAACATACAATCTTCAATAGAAACACCATTTATTAACCGTTTATTAACTACTTTAAAATCAACAAATGGCATGTAGCATACATACTCCTTAGATGAATTCTAAATCAGTCTATCAGTTATTGATCTCAGTGTTACTGAGCTCTGCTAAAGCCTGAGTAGACTGATAAATCAATGTGATGATCAGTTATTGATCTCAGTGTTACTGAGCTCTGCTAAAGCCTGAGTAGACTGATAAATCAATGTGATGATCAGTTATTGATCTCAGTGTTACTGAGCTCTGCTAAAGCCTGAGTAGACTGATAAATCAATGTAGTGATCAGTTATTGATCTCAGATTTACTGCGCTCTGCTAAAGCCTGAGTAGACTGATAAATCAACGTGATCAGTTATTGATCTCAGTGTTACTGAGCTCTGCTAAAGCCTGAGTAGACTGATAAATCAATGTGATGATCAGTTATTGATCTCAGTGTTACTGAGCTCTGCTAAAGCCTGAGTAGACTGATAAATCAATGTGATGATCAGTTATTGATCTCAGTGTTACTGAGCTCTGCTAAAGCCTGAGTAGACTGATAAATCAATGTGATCATTTATTGATCTCAGTGTTACTGCGCTCTGCTAAAGCCTGAGTAGACTGATAAATCAATGTGATGATCAGTTATTGATCTCAGTGTTACTGAGCTCTGCTAAAGCCTGAGTAGACTGATAAATCAATGTGATGATCAGTTATTGATCTCAGTGTTACTGAGCTCTGCTAAAGCCTGAGTAGACTGATAAATCAACGTGATCATTTATTGATCTCAGTGTTACTGAGCTCTGCTAAAGCCTGAGTAGACTGATAAATCAATGTGATGATCAGTTATGATCTCAGTGTTACTGAGCTCTGCTAAAGCCTGAGTAGACTGATAAATCAATGTGATGATCAGTTATTGATCTCAGTGTTACTGAGCTCTGCTAAAGCCTGAGTAGACTGATAAATCAATGTGATGATCATTATTGATCTCAGTGTTACTGAGCTCTGCTAAAGCCTGAGTAGACTGATAAATCAATGTGATCAGTTATTGATCTCAGTGTTACTGAGCTCTGCTAAAGCCTGAGTAAACTGATAAATCAATGTGTTCAGTTATGAATCTCAGTGTTACTGAGCTCTGCTAAAGCCTGAGTAGACTGATAAATCAATGATGATCAGTTATTAATCTCAGTGTTACTGAGCTCTGCTAAAGCCTGAGTAGACTGATAAATCAATGTGATGATCAGTTATTGATCTCTGTGTTACTGAGCTCTGCTAAAGCCTGAGTAGACTGATAAATCAATGTGATGATCAGTTATTGATCTCAGTGTTACTGAGCTCTGCTAAAGCCTGAGTAGACTGATTAAATCAATGTGATGATGAGTTATTAATTTCAGTGTTAATAAATCCCTTTGAGGGATGATCAGACTAATAATCTCTTCAATGGTTTGCATGTTTGCGAGTGATAGGTTTAGCATCAATATTGTACTGGACTACTGCTCTGGGGATTGTGGGAGCAGCAGTGGTTTAAAGTAGGTGATCTTAAACTCTAACTCTAACTCTAACTCTGAGCTTAAATTCAACCCTAACCCTCATCACCAAACATAACACTTATTCTAATGTTAAACCTAAACCTCAACCCCTAAACCTAAGACTCACTCTAAGCTTAAGCTTAACTTCCACCCCAAACCTCAGCTCCACATCTAACACTCACTCTAACCCTAAACTTTACTTAAATCCTAAACCTAAGCCCCAAATCTAACACTTGCTCCAACATTAAACTTAACTTCAACCCTTAACTTCAACCCCAAACCAAAACCCCTAACACTCACTCTAATTCAAACTTAACCTCAACCCAAAACCTAAACCTCAACCCCAAACCTAACACCACTCTAGCCCTACACCTAAACCTCAACCCCAAACCTAACACTTACTCTAGCCCTAAAGCTAAACCTCAACCCCAAACCTAACACTTACTCTAGCCCTACACCTAACCCTCAACTCCAAGTCTAATACTTACTCTAGCCCTAAAGTTCAACTCCCAAACATAACACTTATTCTAGCCCTACATCTAAACCTCAACCCCAAACATAACACTTACTATAGCCCTACATCTAAACCTCAACCCGAAACCTAACACTTACTCTAACCCTAAACCTAAGCCTCAACCCCAAACCTAAACCTAACATTCATGCTAACCTTAAGCTTAACTTCCACCCCAAACCTCAACTCCAAATTTAACACTCACTCTAACTCTAAACTTCAATCCTAAACCTAAGCCCCAAACTTAACACTCGCTCTAAACTTAAACCTCGACCCTAAACATCAACCCCAAAGCTAACCTTAATCTTAACCCAAAAACCTAAACCTAACCATAGTCTCCACCCAAAATGTAAACCTAAACCCCAAACCCTAAACCTGAACAGTGTAAGCTCATCATGAATGTATGCTGTCTCGGCAGTCAGCGGTGTTTTGCTCGTGCTGTGCCTGAGTGAGGTGTTTGAGCGGTTAACCCCCAGCAGATGTCATTAGTTGGAGTGGAGGCATGGTGCCAGCCCCTGCTACCATTTACAACCGCAGCACCAGTTGTTCCCCTCATTAAAGCGGGCATTATTCAGCCCTGCGTCTGCTGCCGACTTCACTGGAATTCCAAACCTGTAGTTTAACTTAATGACCTTCCAATTAGACACAGAAGCAATGAATCTCATGAATGTGAATGTTCCTTTTTTTCTAAACCACTCAATCATTTAATAATATAGCTTTACAGAAGCTACGTATGAAGACACAGTTCATAAAAATTGGTAGACAATGAACAGGCTCTGGCTTTTAGTGGTGGCCCTCATTTAAAAATGGAGGGGATTAGATAATGTGTGTAATGGAGAATGGCACAGGTCCATTCATCTGCTGAGTGTAGTACAGTTTTAGCAGTGATAGAAGTACATAAATGAATGAGTTGTACATCAGTGATCTTCATTCTCGTAATGATTACAAACCTCATCATGATCACTTCTTTACCAGATAGCCAGACGTTAAACTAGGGCTACACTTTATATGGATGGTCCGCTGTAGATAATTTGTAGATGTTCATTAAATATTGGTCAACTTAATAGTTACTATATATTTACTAAATTTGTCTAAACCTTACATTCTCTCTATCCCAAAAATCTAAACCTAGCCTTAACCAACAACCTAAACCTAAACCCCAAACTTAAACTTAACACTCACTTTAACCCTTAACATAACCTCAACCCAAAACTTAAACCTAAACCACAATCACTAAACCTAAATCTAAACCTCTATCCAAAACCTGAAACCTATCTTTAACCTTAATTCAAAACCTTCACTTAACGTATTCTAAAACCTAAGTCTAAACTCAAAATCTATACCTGATCTTAACCTCAAGCCAAAACATAAACCTAAACATACCCATAACTTCAACACAAAATCTAAACCCTAAACCAAAACCTACCCTTAACGTCAACCTAAAAACTAAACCTAAACCCTAAACCTAAACTTACTCTTTATATTATCGTAAACCACAAACCCAAACCTTAACCTACTCTTAACTTTAACGTAAAAACTAAAACTAAACCCTAAACCTAAACCTACTCTTTATATTACCATAAACCACAAAGCCAAAACCTTAACCTACTCAAATTAAACTTAAACCTAAACTACACCCTTAACCTAAACCCAAAACCCAAACTGCTTTAACTTAATCTCAAAACCAAAACCTACTCTTAACATCAAGCTAAAACATAAACCTAAAATCTAAATCTACCCTTTAAACCCAAACCTACACCTACCCTACCTTCAACGTAAACCATAAACCCAAAACCTAATCCTGCCCTTAAATTCAACCTAAAACATAAACCTAAAACCTAAATGTACCCTTAACTTAAACCCCAAACATAAACTTATCTTTAACATCAGCAGAACCTAAACTTCCACTCAAAGCCTAAACCTACCCTTAACATCAAATCCAATCAATTTTAAACCCTTACCTTAAAACCAAAACCTAAACCTGCCCTTAACTCAACCTAAAAAACTAAACCTAAACCTAAACCTACACTTAACTGTAAAACCAAAACCAAACTAAACTCACCTAAAACAAACCTAAATGTCAACCTAAAATATAACATAAAACCTAAACCTACCCTTAACTTAAACCCTAAACTAAACCTAAACCTACCCTTAACGTCAACCAAAACCTTAAACCCAAAACCTAAATCTATCTTTAACTTCAACCTAAATCTAAACCTGCCCTTAACTTCAACCCAAAACCTAAACCTAAACCCACCTTTAACTTCAACCCAAAATCTATACCTTCCCCTAATGTCAACCTAAGCCTAAAAGTGAAACTAAACCTAAACCCAAACCTAAATCTAACACTCACTCTGACTCTAACATTCCAGAAATGGACATTAATGATAACTATCTAAGTATCTGTCTGTCTGTCTGTCTGTCTGTCTGTTAAAACAAAGTATGGCCACTTGAGAAGTGAATTAATACTAGATTATGAATTTCAGTATTCAACTTGTAAATCAGTAATAATTATTTTGATATTTGTTTGAACATAGTGCTATAATTCCGCCTATAAATGAGTCACCCTTGTCATGGCTTTAGAAAAGATGAGAAATACTTATTTCTGAAAGCTGTAAAGTTCATATATGTAGAAAATCAAAAATAAATAGTAAAAAAAATCTGATCAGTTTTGTTTTTTAATTTTTGCTCTATTTCTCTCAGCCATGTTCTCCACATGTCCTCCCTTCTGCTGAAAACAGGAAAATAAATTAGCAAATTAGATCTAATTATATAGGCATGATAGTGACTCGCAAGTGACTTTGTAAAACCTTTTTGTCATTATTTTTTAATTAACACAACATGATAACTTTCTGAATTAAAATACAAATCCTCTGCACTTTTTTTTCAGTTGACATCTGCAGATGTTACATAATAACCACATTAATTACATTAAAGCTTAAATATAGACATCATAAGATCTAATGAAATAAGTTCAGCAGCTTTAATGTGAGATTAAAGAGAATAAACACTATGTTGTCTCTGCTAATTGCATCATCTTGAACCAGAGCAAGAAAAAAACAAAAGCAAAGCAGAGCTGTAAGTATGTCTGTTCATCCAGAACGGCATCTAATTAAAGTTGCAGCAGGATTTTTTTTATACTCAGAAATCATCAAGGGGTCATAACAAATCAGCCAGAATGACTATGTAGAGTCGCTGGCCAATATTTATTAATGTTGTGCTTTATTATTTCATCTCTAAAGCAGCTTTTTTTCAGCAGGTCCTCATAAACACAGCTGGGATTAATTTATTACAATTAATTATGGCTCAATACCACTTTTTCAGTATTTGACCTTGAGTATCGACTGATACTGATATGTTTTTGTTTTATTAATAAAACATTAACTTTATTCTTCTTTAACTATTCTTTGGTAGAACGACTTGTGTGCTTAGGGTCGTTGTCTTGCTGCATGACCCACATTCTCTTGAGTTTCAGCTCAGACAGATGATCCTGACATTTTCCTATAGAATTTGCTGGTATGATTCAGAATTCATTGTTCCATTAATGATGGCAAGCCGTTCTGGCCCAGATGCAGCAAAACAGGCCCAAACCATAATACTACCACCACCATGTTTCACAGATGTGATAAGGCTTTTATGCTGGAGTGAAGTGTTTTCCTTTCTCCAAATAAACCAAAAAAGATCTATTTTGGTCTCATCCATCCACAAAACATTGTTCCAGTAGCCTTCTGGCTTGTCCATGTGATCTTTAGTAAACTGCAGATGGACAGCGTTGTTCTTTTTGGACAGCAGCAGCTTCTCCTTGAAACCCTGTCATGCACACCATTGTTGTTCAGTGTTCTCTTGATGGTGGACTCATGAACATTAACATTAGCCACTGTGAGGCCTTTAGTTGCTTAGAAGTTACCTGGGTTCCTTTGTGACCTCGTGGACTATTACATTGGTGTGATCTTTGTTGGTCGACCACTCCTGGGGATCGTAACAGTGGTTTTGAATCTCCTCCATTTGTAGACAATCTGTCTGACTGTGATTGGTGGAATCCAAACTATTTAGAGTTTTGTAACCTTTTCCAGCCTGATGAGCATCAACAACTCTTCCTCTAAGGTCTTCAGAAATCTCATTTGCTGTGATTTACTACCACAAACATGCCTTGTGAAGATCAGACTGTGACAGATCCCTGTTCTTTAAATAAAACAGGGTGGTCACTCACACCTGATTGCCATCCCATTGATTGAAAACGCCTAATTCCACCTTCCAACTATCTGCTAATCCTAAAGATTCATATACTTTTGCCACTTACAGATTTGTAATATTAGATCATTTTCCTAAAATAATTAATGACCAACTCTAATATTTTTGTCTCATTTGTTTACTTTGGTTCCCTTTATCTACTCTTAGAACTTGTGTGACAATCTGATGAAGTTTTAGGTCAAAAATATGCAGAAATATGGAAAATTCGAAAGTGTTCTCAAAATTTCAAGCAACACTGTATAATTAGTACAATTAATCATATTATTTGAGAGACAATGGCGATGTACGGCTGGAGCAAATGAAATGTGTTTCTTAAATCAGACATTTTGAAACGACTGTCCACTCTGTCATTTGCAAACACTCAGATTGGATCTGCGTGTCCAGATATCACCAACCTATCTGCTTGGGTTGCTGTGGTAAAGATGTAGGTGTCAGTAACTACGTAGCTATGCTGGCAATGCAGATTTCAAACACAGATGTAAGAGAGATGGAGGTGCATCAACTTTCCCCCCAAATTCTTTGGCATAAGCATGAATCTTTGGCACTCTTCTTGAATCCCAGCACGTCCATCACTCTAGATTTGATGATTTTTGTCAACGTGTAATTTTTCAAAGTAAATTTATTATACAATTGGACCAGATTTAAAAATTGGACCTGATTTTCCTCCTATTTTCTGTTCAGCCTGATATCAATATAGGGTATCGGACTGATGCTATTGTGATACTTTGACACTGTAAAAAATGGCTCATAAGATCAACCCAAATAAATACTTCATGTGGTGACGAGTAATTTAACTAGTTTTATTCAAAATATTTAAGTATCTGTCGAGGAAATGGTGATGGCTCACATTTGGGGTGAACAATCATCTCACATCTAAGTCATAAAACCAAAAATACGGACATGAAAATATACTCATATCTAAACAGTTGAATAAAAGTAGTTCAATTGCTTTGTTACTACCTGAAGTATCTTTATTAGGTTGATCTGATGAGCCATTTTTCACAGTGTAGTTTGGTGGTGGTGTGTAAGTAGCGTTGGCGTGGATGAATTAAACTCAAGTACACAAACAAGCTCTTTCTGAATAGATTTATATTGTCTGGACACAGTCACAACAGCACCTAACTCTTCTCTTCTTCTTCTTCCCCCAAAACTCAACTAGTCAACAAGTTCAACTAATCAATACAGAGCAATTATACATCATCCATTCTAACACATATGAATATGAAGTTTTGTTCTAAAATAAATTTCAACTTATAACGTCCAAACAGTTCCATTCTAACACTCCAACAATGAAATACTGAGCTTGCGAATAATATTAGGCTTATGTTCAGATTTGGGATGTTTTCTCTCCTCCCCACAGTCGTTTCATCATCGCATCAGCTCTGTGTATCAGTTACATCCCAAAATCAAACGCATAGCAGTGCCACGACCCCCATAAGCATTCAGACGTGGGCTCTGTGAGCTTGTTAGCAGACTGCTGGGACAATAATCGGACAAATAGCTGCTTTGACTTTACTTGTTAAAAGTTCCTTTACCTTCCAAATCCCTATTTAACCCCAGCAGTCACCCGTGTTATTTCTTCCCTCTCTGCAGTAAACAGAAGTTTCAGTTCTTGTGCAGGAGAGCGCCTGTGACCTTAGGCTTCTACAAAGATTTGAAAAATAAATAAATAAAAAAAGCAAATAGTTTGCCTTTAAAGTTTCAATTCCAGTTTCCTGCAGATTGTTCGAATTTTTCCACGCACTTCAAAACACATACGCGCTCCCATACACTCCACAGGAGGCTGGAAGACATAAACATAAGAGATTGTGAAGGGTATTAGAGTTTATTTCCTATTTAAGCTTCTGTCGAAGAAATGGTGATGGCTCGCAGTTAGGGGTGAACAACCATCTCACATCAAAGTCATAAAACCAAGAATATGGATATGAAAATATACAAATCGTTTTTTTTTTTTCCACCCCTCCTCCCCTTTGAAGACAAACGCTCATGAAAAATATCCACTGTTCGGGGACTTTTATGGTTCTCTAAACACTAACTCAAAGAGAGAGTGGTTTACATTATCTTTCATCACTTTAATCATGTGATTCATGTCTTATTTATGCGTGTAAAGACGGAGTGGGGTGGAACGCCTGGGCTACTGCAATCTCCCGGATTCAAACGCTCGTTTATTTTTCCATTTCTTTTTTTTTTTGGCGCGCCATGCGATGCTTTGAGCTTTGTGAGGGTCTTCGCTCTGAACAGCTGCCAGCTCAAATCTGGCCTTCCAAAATTATTTCCACATTAAAATTTTACATTTTGTACTTCATTGCAAACTTTCACCCCATCATATAGTGGAGAATTAAACATTTATGCTCTGTAGAATCAACAGTTGAGTCTGTTGTTTTCATACTATGAAATATTATAGATGCTCCACTTTATTGACTTTCTTCTCTTTCACCTTCAGCTATCACATTATTCACTAATAAGAGATAAATATTAAATATATAAAACCTTCAGTGGATGTTTTTTGCCATTCACGATGCAAAAAGGTTATCTATGGTTACATGATGCAATGCAGAAAATCCTGATGTGTTTTTCCTTTATATTTATATTCATTCCCATTTGAACACAAACACTCCCACAAACAAAAATACCCCACAGCCACATCAAGACCCATTTAAAATGTCAATTGTATTCTATAGTACAGCTATACAAAAGTAATTGTACAGCAATACAAGCATATAAAAGAGCTTTTAAATGATTTATACGTCTAAATAAATGATACATTACATAAATAAACTGCAATCATTTGCAGATGAATGTGACATATCATAGGCATAAAATAACTTATAATCCATAACTGAATTATAGGCAGACTTCATTTGTTTATTTATTTATTCATTCATTCTGTGCTTTATGATTTGTCCGTTATTTTGGTTGCTATTTACACGAACACATATAAATATGAAAGCTTTGATTTGATGTCCTTGGCTTCTGCAGTTTCTCATGTTTTTCCATAGATGTGATGTCTTTGCACTGCGTATGTGTAAATATGTGTCTATATACAGTAGGGGTGCGGGAAAAAATCGATTCTTAGATGCATCGCGATGCGGATGTGAATGATTCTGAATCGATTCATAAATGTCAAAAATCAATTTTCTAAATATTTATTTTATAACGTAATGTTGATGGAACGCAAAAGGCGGAACTTGGAAGTGGGTAAGTGCAGCGCCCAGACAGTCTGTGGCGGCACATAACAAAAACACTGCTGGATGAGCGAGAAATCCGACCGGCTCCCTCTGCGTTAAAGCCAGGTTAGATCAGGAGTCACAACACAAATGATAAGAAGAGCCATTTTTACCTTTCAGCCAAAGGGAGCCTTCTAGTTCACTTGCCACATCACTTCCATTTGTTTTATTAATAAAAGGTATTGGAAGTAAATTCATCATGGATCATTACAAATACTTTGCTTTAAAACTACCAAGTCCTCACACAGTGAGAAAATAGAAATGATGTATAGAAAAAAAAGATGCATCGAGATGCATCGATAATCATTTTATAATCGCATCGCAGCCTCTGAATCGTAATCAAATCGAATCGTGAGGTGCCTAGAGATTGCCACCCCTAATATACAGTGCCTTTCACAAGTATTGGCTTAAACAGGCAAAAACAGGCTGTAAAAAAATATACTTTATTGCTTACCCTTTTGATGTTTCATTCAAAATATTTAAAAAAAATCTAACCTTTTTTTGAAGTACAGACATAAAAATTGTTGGCAGCCCTTCATTTAACAATTTTTGTGGCCTCTTTTTGCAAAGATAACAGCACTGAGTTTCTCCTATAACACTTAATGAAACTGGAGAACACACAGCAAAGGATCTGATCCCATTCCTCCATACAGAGCCTCTCCAGATCCTTCAGATTTTGAGGTCCACACTGTGGACTCTCCTCTTCAGCTCATCTCACAGGTTTTCTATGGGGTTTAGGTCAGGGGGCTGGGGGTGGATATGGCAAAACATTGATTTTGGGGTCAGTGAAGCATTTTTGTGTTGATTTTCAGGTGTTTGAGTTTGAGTTTGTTGGTTCCTGACTGCAGAGGCTTCTTCTGGCAACCCTGCCAAAAACTTGTGGTTATACAGGTGGTGTTAGATTGTACTTTGGGACATGTTGTGACCGCAAGACCTGACTAATGTTTGCAATTCCCCATCTGATGATGATGCTTGGAGATTCTTTGTCCACTCGAACCATCCTCTTCCAGGGAGATTCTTAACATCTGCAGTTGTTTTAAGCTCCTTATTTATTGCACTGATGGTGGAAATTTTCTAGCTATTTTCTTTTAGCCATTTCCTGATTTGTGCAGCTCAACATCCTTCTGTTACACATCACTGCTGTTTTCTCTGGTCTTTCCCATAGTGATGTGTGACAGAGGGAATTTGGCCTGTGTTTCATCTCATATATATTCCCCAGTGAATTACAACATCATGGCTGAATATTTAAGGGTTCCTAATCATTCAGGTGAACCTAAAAACATCAAATATCAATGGGAACATACATCAGATAGGTTTCACTCTAAAGAATTTATAGGGTTGCCAATACATTTTTTTCATGGCAAAATTTGTTTTTTTTTGTCTTTTAATATATTTTAAATAAAGGTTTGATTTTTGTTTACAGTTTGATTGAACGATCAAAAAGATAAGCAATTAAGAATATTTTTACAGCTCATTTCGCTCATGCAAAGCAGCATAGCAAGGGTGCCAATATTTGTGAAGGGTATTATATGTGTTTGTTTTTTACCCACAATGTTCCCTTGGGGATTAAGAAAGTTCATCAATCTAATATCAGATCTAATCTGAGTGAATACTATTGCATGTATGACTACATCATAGTATTAAGTACTAAATAATATAGTATTAGAAACTGTAATATAGTATTTAGTAAAGGATGGTATAGTATAGTTAACTATAGTGTAGTATTTAGTACAGATTGTTATACTAAACCAATGATGATTCACCATAGTAAACTATAAGATTTAGTACATAATAGGACAGTATAGTAAACTGTAGTATAACATTAAGTTTAGGAATGTATAGTACAGTATATAGACTATAGTATAGGATAATATTACATATAGAGTGGTGTAAGATTGATATCATATTGGACAATATAGTTCAGTATAGTAGGGCTGGGTTTCTCAAAAACATCTTAGCACACAGATGATTCTTAAATGGAAGAGTGAGCATCACATTAAACACTTTCTCTACCAGTTAAGATGATCTAAACACTAAGAGGCATTTGGGGAAATGAGCCTAATTCAGTATAGTACAGTATAGTATAGTATAGTATAGTATAGTATAGTATGTGGAGGAGACCAGGGTTATAATGAGCCGCTCTTTATATTTCATGATTTTATAGAAAAAACAAATGTGTTTTTATTCCAGACAAAAGCTGCTGTATATATTTAGGGATGTTGTGCATCCATAGAAATTAAAACATTATGATTAGCTATTACAGTTTTTTATGGCCCATAAAATAAGTTGGTACTTTGGCACAACTTAAGTAAATTGAGCCCTGGGAAGGGAGCAGTTGAGCCCAGTGGGAGAAAAAGTGCCACGCTTATATAACCTACCTACATAAAGAACAAAATAAAAACACTCCGGCGACTCTATTCTCCAGTTCATATCACTAGAAGTGGAAGTACTTAAAAAAAGGTGGTTGTGTTTGTCATGAAATTTATAGATATGATTTATAAAGAATAAAGTAACTCACTGACCTGCTCGTTCTTGCTCTGTCCAGTTCTCAACAACAGAAATGTAATTTCTCTGAGCCAGCACTTCAAGAGAGAAAGTCCATGAAACTGGCTGGCAACACTGCTGAAAAAAGACTGTTAGAACCATTGGGATTAGAGACCACTAGTTTCTTCTAGGACACCTTTAGATCCCATTAGGAAACCATCAAGTGCATCTGGAGTCAGTCCCAGAATGCCTGTCAAAGAATTAGATTCCTCTACACCGAGATATCAACCAATCAGGAAAACATAGAGTACCATAATTGACTATGGGACACCAATTACACAAACTTTTAATGGCTCTCTGTGATCTTTTTCATGAGTAAAGTCAATGTGATTGGCAAGTTCACAATCTAATCATCAAAAATCTGATTAGTCTTTGCTACTCTGTAATAACCTGGTCAAGTTTCTCAATGTATCGTATTTGAGTCATTCTGTCTGCCTTTTCGTCCTTCACAGAGTGAATGGACTTCCCCTCTGACACTTGATTGGCTGCTTATCTCAGTTTTTACAGTGGACTCCCTATTGCCTTTACTTTTGTGGTTTCTTGGCATAATGAAAATTCTGCAATATCACTACAATACAAAATTCATGAATGTGTTTTACCTAATTATATTTAAGTGAATATCGCTGTTGTCAGAAGAAAACTTTGTATCTCCAAAATGGTAACTTTACAGAAGAAGAAAAAAAAACGACTTTACTTTTAATGTAAGTCAATGGAACCAGACTTTTTTCCAAGTCATTTTGTGTCATTTCTTTTGGTCCATTCATCATGAAATTTACATACAATATAAAGGGTAACAGGTATTTTCAACTTATGTCAAAAACTGAAAAACATCAAAAATGGAGATATGAGGTTTTCTTCCGACAACAGCGATATACGTTTTATTTTAACTGGGTTGAGTCGTTGGCTCAAGTTGGCCCGATACTATTGGCATGACAACCACCATTTTGAGAAAACTGCTCCACACATGAACTCATGTACATAGTTTATATATATTTATATATATAGTTTATAGCCTACTATCCCAAGCCTACTATTTCTTTTAACATGCAAGAATGATAATATCTTAACCTTAATAATAATTTCCCTCATTATCTCCATGTTAGCCTGAAATGATTTTTAGTATAGTATAGTATAGTGAAGTAAAGTATAGTATACTGAAGCACAGACAAATGCACCTACTGTACTCCATTTTCCTCATCATCTCTGCTTTACTCTCAAATTATTTATATTGTGGTTTCATAGATTTTTAGTATAGTATAGTGTAGATTTATAGGATAATAAAGTATAGTATAGTATAGTACAGTACAGCATAGTATAGTACAATAAAGCAGAGACATGCATTGTAGTAGTATCGATTTATAGTATAGTGTGGATTTATAGCATAGTATATTATAGTATGGTAGGGTATAATATGTATTATAGTATAGTACAGTAGAGTAAAGTATAGTGTAGTATAGCATAGTATACTATGGTATGGTATAGTGTAAAATGGTATGTTATTGTATAGTATAGTATGGTATAATAAAGCACAGACATATGCATCCACCGCACTCCACATTTCTCATCACCTCTGCTTTAGTCTGAAATCATTTATATCAATCCTCGTCTCATATGTGTTTACGGGTGTCAATAGCTGAATGATCATTCATGTAGATGCATGAACACCCCCCGCCCCAACACACACACACACACACACACACACACATTAGAAGCTGGATTTCCTGGCATCATGTTTCTGACTGCATTACTGCAAATCCACTCTGCAAGACGAACAGTCTCAGTTCCACATGTTCTGTTGAAAAACAGTAAAACACAGATACATTTTCTCTCTGTTCTTCTTTCTCAAAACTTTTAAGCTCATTAAAACTCAAAAACAGACTTCCAAAAAAAGCTGAATAATTTGTAAATAAGACAGGGCAGGTGAGGAGGAGTAGCGCGTATTAATAATAGTGCTTTTAACTGCAAAACTGCAAAATACACTGTTGGTGAATTTATGTTGCAATCAACCTTTTTACTAAAAATAAGTTAATTGAGCAAGAACCTGCATCGTAAGTTTTATTGACTTACTATGTGAAGTTCGTTAAAAACACATATACGTGTACAGTGTAGTGATATGGTATAGCTAAAACAGGAATACAGTAATGCTAAAGAAGGAATAAAGTGAATTAAATCAGGGATGCAGTAAAATTAAAACAGGAGCACAGAAAAAAACTAGAGCAGAAATGACAGCTGTGGGTCTGTCTTTGTCATTTCCCATCACTAATAACATAACTATAACACAGCTTTACACGTTATTGCATTTTTCAGTGCATTCAGTGAATATGGGTCAGGTTTTGTGCTGGTGTGTGTGTGTGTATGTGTGTGTGTGTGTGTGTGTGTGTGTGTGTGTGTGTGTGTGTGTGTGTGTGTGTGGAGTGGTCTCTGTGTGCAGGCTGTCCAAAGAATGAGAATCAGGTGCTAAGTGCTACTGCCACGCTGCTAAAGAGAGGGTTCTCTCTCTTATAGTCACCTTACTGCAGGGAGCCGTGAACTAGAGCTTTAATCAGGTCTGAAATTTTGATTCAAACCCCAAATACAGTCCGAGACCTCTCTGTCCGAACCCGACCTGGCACACAGCATTGCACTTTGAATATGAACTCAACCCAAGCCAGACAAAACTCTGGCCAAACTGACCCAACTCGAACTTCATCATCAGATTTTGAGTCCTGACCACAGTATAACAAAATTCTGCCTGAAACTGACCTGAACCAGCCCATCATCACCCAAAATGTGAGATAAAACCTGACAGGACAGCGCCAATCACAATATAGTGGTAATAATAGTGTCAGTAGGTTGTGCACCAATAAAATATAAAATAATACAAAATAAGTTTGACTTCTGTTTTAATGAATTTGTTTGTCAAATAATGCTTTTGAACAGCGTTATGAACTTTCTATAGCGGCATGACCAGTAGCACAGTTCTAGGAAAGGTAAGGCACCAACATGAGTTCAAGTCCCAGGACTTGCTGTGCACGATGTTTGCTTCACCTGTTTAATGTAACTCTTTAATGCTACACACTCCATCCATCCATCTTCTAAACCGCTTATCCTTCTGGGTTGCAGTGAATGCTACACACTCAACATATATAAATATTTTTGAACAAACGAAAAACAAGGATGCTTTTAGCTGCACTAAACTGTCCTCTTCTGAACTGATTCACTGTTTATGTCCCGTTTTCTCTGGACCTTTGTACTGAGTGGATTAACATCTTTGCACATCTAAGGAAAAGCAAAATAGCAAAGTCCCTGGCCACTTTATCAGAAACATCTCCCTTCTAGCTCCACCTTTCAGATGTACAGTTAAAGTCAATTCCAAAAGGGGTAGATTCTCGGATTCCAGGCATTTGGAAAGACACAAAGTGTCAATTTCACACAGTGAAATTAACTAAAATCCCTGTCATTCACATCATTAATCATAATAGTGTATTATTAACTCTATACACTGTTATATATTGTTTTGTATTGCTTTTATATTTATATCTCCTTACATATGCCTTGATTTTGGTCAGAAACCAAAAAGAAGGGTAGAGAGTGACTGTGCAACAACAGCTTATGTTGGAAGAAAACCTTTTATCTCCATTTTTGTCATTTTTCAGTTTTTGACATAATTTGAAAACACCAGTTGGCCTTTTTACGTTGTATGTAAATTTCATGATCAGCAGACCAAAAGAAACGGCCCAAAATGACTTGGAAAAAAGTCTGGTTCCACTGACTTTTAAATATAAAGTAGTTTTTTTTTCCTGTACAGTTATCATGTTGGAGATACAAGGTTTTCTTCCGACAACAGTGATACATCTTAAACCAATAATAATGTAATTGTATTTCAGATAAAAACAAATATAGTGACAGGAAGTCCTGCTCCAGAAGAGGCACCCAGGAGCGATGAATCTTGAAGAACTGAAGCCGGCCCACAAACTCAATATCTCGGGCAAGACTGAGCCTCAACTCAGTGAATCTTGAAGAATGGCGGATGCTATATAAAATACAGTTATAATACACATCAACCAAGAGGGCACTTGTACAGTCTGAGGGGCAGCGGCTTAAACCCCCCCAGGTCTGTCTGTGCACCTGACAAATAAATGGGCTTTTTAAATATAATTTTCTCAGATGCCTAAAACTTTTGCTAAGTGATAAGCAAACCTTGGATCATATATGTGTTTTTTCAGTTTTCGACATAATTTGATACCTCTTGCCCTCTACAATGTGTGTAAATTTCATGATGAATGGACCAAAATAAGCAGCTCCAAATTGGAAAAAATTCTGGTTCCATTGACTTACATTAAAAGTAAAGTATGTGTTTTCCTTCTCCTGTAAAGTTGTCATTTTAGAGATATGAGTTTTTTTCCCAACAGCAGCGATATATATATATATATATATATATATATATATATATATATATATATATATATATATATATATATGCTTTTACATCTTGTGTTTATGTACTGAGGGTTTTGAAGATGAAGCCCAGTTGTGTCTTTAATATAAATCTGCTTGTATCATCTCTCTTTGTTTTTTAACTTCTCTCTTCCTTGTGGGATCAATAGAAACTCAGATCACACGCTGACGGGATTGTGCAGGACCCAAGTAAGGGTGAGCTAAGGGTACTCAAAGGAGAACAGAGAGAATTAAGGTTTTGCAGAGAGCAGCAGATAGAAGGTATAATTATCCTGGGGGGAAGTTAAAACTTTAAAAACGAACTCCCACTGTTGTACTGTGGCTGTACGTGTGTGCATAAGACTTATATACATCCTGCCGTTTTTATCATTTCATAGAAATTGCGGCAGAAGGTACGTGAAGAGAAAGACAAGAGGAGAAAACTTTTCAGCTGTCATCTCAAGGTCCTATCTTTGTCTGTAACAGTTCAGATAGAAATCAGAAGAAGGACTTTTTGAGGCTGTGTTTGTGATATATTGTATGTTGTTTGCATGTATGTTATATTATATAGAGGGAAATGCTCCCCTTAATGACCATTTACTTTTTATAATTAATTTAGTATTGATTATGCCCTCATATTTAAACTGCTATAACTCAAAGAACCATTTAAATGCCTAAATAGTTCTTTTCATGGTTAATGGTTCTCTCTGTTGTATTGGGTTCCTTAACTTTAAGGGTTCCACTGATGTGAAATTCTTTCTACAGAAACTTACAGAGTCAGAACTGTTTACAGTGGTGGTGATAGGAACCAGACGTCCACCTCTAAAAGCTCCCCTCACAGAAAGTTATCACATGAAATGGTTATGAATTCACTGCCTGATGTCAGAAACATTGTTATACAACTGTTTTGAGAAGATTTTGGCCTAAAAAGCATTTTTAAATCCACTTTTGGTGGAGAGGTTCAGTAGTCTCCAAAGAAATATGATTTATTTTTGATTTATCACTATTTTGACCATCATCAATATTCCGCATAGAGCTCAGAAGACTTGTGTAGGTTCACTTGTGGTTTTGAATAGTAAGTAAAATGGCTATATTAGTGTTGTAGTCATGGTGACCCCTGGTTCCTATCACCACCACTGTAAAGAAACCTGAGCCTTTAAGTTATTCTACAATGAACCATTTCACATCAGACCACAAGAGCAAGCGGAATCCCCCTTTAAATAAGCAGTTCTAGTCTGTTTGGGTTTCCTTAAGGTTTCCATCATCACTTTTATTTGAATAGTATTTTACAACCAATGAACAAATAAGACACTAAACAGGAAGCCAGGTAAATAAGGGCCAAGCTGTTTTCCAGTGTCTGTGGGAATCAGGTGGAGTCTGGGAAATGAATTATTACACATTCTTACTATAAATTCTTCCATCCAGAAGAAACAAATTATACAGTTATGGTTCAATTTATTAATATCTTTCACTGAAATTGTAATGAAAGTTGACATTTTACATAAACATTTACTGGTGAAGTTCAGCAGCTGCCAACTGGCTGCTGTTATCCGTGCATTTAAATTAGAAAGAGAAAGTTTGTGGATGAAGTTTTAAGTTGGCCTTACAAAGCTAACAAAGTTGACTTAGCTGTTGATTATTTTGTATTGTTTTGATAACCTAATACAATAATGGTTGATTGAAAGTTGTGGGTTGTTTACAGGTTTTCTGTTTTTTTTTTCAGTTTATGGTTTATTTTTCGGTGATTGTTGTCATTGTTTGATTATTCAACCCCTGAAAAAACATTATTGAATTATTCTTATTACATACTAAGGCTTATTATTCAGTAACTACAGGGACTTCAATGCAAACTGGCTGATCTATTCTTAGGTTATAGGCCTGCTGGTGGGACCCGGCCTTTTGAGAAAGCTATAAATGCTTTGGTTGCTATAGTGTTCCAGGTAGTTGTTAAGGTGTTGCTAGGTAAAACATTACCGTGGTGAAAATGGATGATTATCAGAGGAGAGTTTCAGTAGAGGTGTTTTTATGGTCCTTCGAGCCAGATCTGTTAATCATCATAGATAAAGCAAGAAAGTTTCAACTGTTGACATTCAGGATAAATAACAAAAAAGAAACAAGAAAAAAAGAGTAAAAACAGATTTTACATAAAATAGATTATTTTATTATTTATTCTGTCACAATGCAGAATGAGATCATTTTATTTGTCGTTGTACAAGTTAACCTCTCTTAAAAACAGAATAACCACCCAAAATGTAGGTTTTAAAATAAGAGAAAGACTGAAAAAATATGCTTTAAGATGCTTTTTGAAGGTAGCGAGTGATTCAGAGACTCTGAGCTCCTCAGAAAGAGAATTCCAGAGCTTTGGGCCAAAGTGACTAAACCCAGCTCCTCCACTCCCCAGCCGTGTTTTAGGGACTTCCAGCATATTGCTACCAGATGACCTAAGTGCCCGAGTAGGAACATATCTGACAATCATTTCATTACGGTAGAGTGTTTTTCTCCCTTCTGTTCTGAGAAAATCACAGGCTGAATTACCTGCCGTTCTGATCATTTTAGTCCTGTCTGGATACACATCTTCACCTTCTTCTGGGCAGTTGTCGCCTCGTGTTGGGGAAAAAAAAGACTTGTTACTGCTGCAGCTCGTCGTATTTGGTCCTAGCAATCTCCCCCAGAGATTTAACAACTTCTGGGTTAAAAAATTAATGCTTTGACAGAATGACTCAATCATTTACTTGGTCTGGGTGCTAAAGCCGCTTATGCTCATCAAATCAATGAGAAAAGGGAGATCCCGCAGGCTCATTAAAGGGGCGATTATGATGGCAGCCACAGGTACCATTACTTTCTATTCACATATACACAATAGCATCATAATATTCTAGAAAAATTCAGAAAGTGAGAGGTCTGAATAGGACTAATGATGAGAAATTCTGTCAATAAAAAGGGTACATGCAGACCCCGTGTACAGCAAAATCGTTCAAATTTTCAAAATTAATGCAGAATTTAATCATTGAGTCTGATTTAGATGTCTTTACAGCGGTGGTGATGGGAACCAGGGGTCACCATGACTATAACACAAATATAGACATTTCATCTGCTATCCAAAATGACCAGCAGTTACCAGTGAATGTTGAAAATGGTAAAATAGAAGTAGTAAATCTGAAAATTATTTTGCCTGCATGTACCTCTCTGCCTTGAGATATTTTTAAAATATCTAAAACTTTTATATAAGAACCAAAAGCTTATTTCAAATATCATAAAACAAAATACATGTTTTTAAACTTTTTATCTACTTTCTCTGAGGGGGCTTCTAGAGGTGGACGTCTGGTTCCTATCGCCACCACTGTGAACAATATGAAACGTTTTGCTACACTCTTAAAAATGATGGTTCTTCAAGGGTTCTTTAGTAAAGACAATGATTTTCTATAGAACCATGAACACTCAAAGAACCTTTTCATGCTTAAATGGTTACTTGCATGGTGAAATAGTTCTTAAGATTAATGGAGAATGTGTTGTATATGGCTCTATGCAGAACCTTTTGGAAAATGGCTCTATGTGGAACCAAAAATGGTTCTTTTTGTTAAGATGTCAAGCTTGTAATAATTAAAGAAATGTTTTTGGTGCTATATATGCACATTTTCAATCAATCTGAAGAACGATTTCACCATGCAAAGAACCATTTGCACCAGCATGCAAATGAGTGTTCATGATTCTATATAGAACCATTATCTGTACTTATTTCATATCAAATCACTCTGAATGTTTATTTGCAGCTTAACTGCTTTATTATGCACATTTTCTGAAAAGATGGTGGAATTCCCCTTTAACACCTTCTTACTATACGATAACTAGAAATCCTCTCTTATTTTGAGCTGACTGGTGATTATTATTTAGGGGTTTGACATCAAAACAGTATACAGTACATTATGGACCCTATGATCAGGTCAGGGGTCGTGCACAAGATTATGATGTTTTGATATACAAAGAAAAGTGCCAGGAAAAATATTTAAATTCACTCCAGTTGCTGTTTAGTACACTACAGATACAGTAGATACAGATTAAGTTGAAAATTCTGGAGTCTTTCTTTAAAGTACGCTTTTCTGCTTGTCAAGTATTTTAACCGCAAGCAACCAGGCACAGCTAAGCTACCCGCTGGAGTGTCTGAGGTTTGCAGGGGTGATGCAACTTAAGCAATCAGAGTGACAAAGTTGACAAAAGTCTAATTTAGTGCAGACTGTCACTTGAAATGGTAAAGCAACAGTATATGGTTGATTTGCTGGCCCTCAGTTTGAGGCACAGAACCATGCAATGCTTCCAAAAAGACATCTCCTGAGTCTGAGAGGGAATACAGACATAGTCAAAACGTCTTCACAGGAGATTTAGCGCTGCAGTGATTTAGAACATATCTGCCAAAAGTGTTCATTCAAAACAAGCAAAGTGCCTTCCAGAGCGACTGGCACCTTCAGTAAAGACCTCTGCGTATAAGATCAAGCTAATAAACAACTCTTCTTTCATAGCTGTTGATTCATCTTTATCAAGAGTGCCAATAATTCTGAATGGCGCTGAACACAGTATCTATCTTTGCGAATCACAAGCCATTTCTACACCCATTTAAACTACTTAACGGCATGTTTAGGCACAAATTCAAAAAGTAGGACAGAAATATCGGTATCTGTACATATGAATTAAAAACGTGAATGGAATATTTAATCTGTGATTAACTCATCTCTACAACATTAACAATATGTTTATGTTAAATAAGTTTATGAGATTAGATCAATATTGAATGAACTGCATACTTAAATATGACCATAACAAATGGTTGACTATGATAACTGATTGAAAAAACTCATCTAACGTCTCATCATTGACAGTATTTTGATAAATTATAGTGATATAATTTTAGGATGTTTAAATGGTTATGCTAACTCTGGGAGCACATCACAATGTCATTTGTAGCAATTAGTTATGCACAAGCAATGTTTCAAATCTCTACTTTTCATCTACTTTTAGGGACCAACATCAGTACTAAGCTGAGGTGGATGCTAAAAGATAAACATGTGTGGTATATTTGCATAAGTACTTTCTACAAATCAATGTTTAACCAGTAATACTGGAAGAGAAAAGCTTGTGAACAAACTAAATTAGCATGACAAAGCCATTGCTATAGTGGTTGCTAGGGTGTTGCTATGGTATCTCAGGTGGTTGCTAAGGTGTTGCTAGACCTTTGCTATGCAATCCCAGGTGATAGCTAAGGTGTTGCTTGGCTGTTGCTGTGATATTCAGGGGGTTGTTAAGGTGTTGCTAGGCCATTGCATTGGCATCCCAGGTGGTTGTTAAGACGTTGCTAGGCTATTGCTATGTTATTCAACGTGGTTGCTAATGTTTTGAAAGGCCGTTGCTATGGTATCTCAACTGGTTGTTACAGTGTTACTATGGTATCTCAGGTGGTTGCCAATGTGTTGGCAAGGTCATTGTTAAAATAATATTCTGTTAATATTCCGCCATTTATTTTCTACAGGAATAAAATGTATTTGAATAAATATTGTACGAAAATCATATCTTGCAAGGTTTTCTTGTTCTAGCTTGAAGGCTGAGACCTGTAAAAACCATACAAAAAAGCATAAAATTATAAAACGAAAAACAGCAAGTTAGTTTTCTCAAACTACGTTAATTATGCATAATTATCCAGAATATGCCACAGTGATTAAAAGCATGGTGTAATCTGTGTTGGTTCTAAACTTTCAGTCCATTTGTGTTTGTAATATTTTATTATGATTGCTATTATGATGAACATTTATTGTTGTGTGTACACTTGCTTTGCTGTAACAAAAAAATCTTTTGCATTTTTGACATATCTTTATCATTTTTGAAAACAAAACATATAGGAAAAGAAGTAGACACTCAAATTATTTGAAAAACAATATAAGTCGAATGTAAATGTCATTCATTCATTACGTAACTGTTTATGTAACTAATTATGTAGCTGAATCTAAATGATTATGCAATGCAAATCCAATGCATCACAAAATGACAGTAATAACTGTAAGCATGAAATCTGATGGAGCATGCATTTCACATACTGAGCACAAAACATGGGGATGAAAATGAATAAATAATGCACTTACAGAAGGCCTGACAACTTCATCAGCCTCCAGCAACTGGAGGCTACAGTATGCAAACAAATCTTAAGAATGAGTGCATGTTTAAAACATTACAGTCTGGTCTCACATTCATTAGAATTGTTATAAACATGTACATTTATGAATAGTTAAGGTAAGATAGGTTGTACCATTTTTGACCCTTAACAAAATGTAAGATTATTGGTTTGTTATGTACTATTAGAGATTCGGGCAGCTTTGAATTTAACACCCAGAGACCTGAACTGTTTAAAGCCCACTATTTATGCTTAATTCAGATTAAATGTCACTAAAACTATAACTCAACACTGCACATGCTGTAAACTGTATCATATCATTTGTGGTGTAAAATAATGTGATATTCTGAGTTTCACAGCTTGCCAAAGTCAGCATGATCGATGAGTCCAACCTCAGTCTTGAAGATCCTCTGCCAGGCATGTTTTCGGCTATACCTCATCCAGCTCTTCAGCTAATGATCAAACTTCTGTGAGTTGGATCAGGTGTGTTGATGAAGGGAATATAGAAAACTGTAGGGTTTTATACGGGATAATACAACTTAAAATATTACATCAATTTACCATTTATATATAAACAGCACGGGCAGCACGGTGGCGCAGTTGGTAGCGCTGTCGCCTCACAGCAAGAAGGGCCTGGGTTCGATTCCCGGCCGGGTGACCAGGGTCGTTTCTGTGTGGAGTTTGCCTGTTCTCCCCGTGTCTGCGTGGGTTTCCTCCGGGTACTCCGGTTTCCTCCCACAGTCCAAAAACATGCAGTCAGGCCAATTGGAGGTGCTAAATTGCCCCTAGGTGTGAGTGTGTGTGAATGTGTATGTCTGTCTGTCTGCCTTGTGATGGACTGGCGACCTGTCCAGGGTGTATCCTGCCTTCCGCCCAATAACAGCTGGGATAGGCTCCAGCATCCCACTGCAACCCAGAAGGATAAGCGGTTTAGATGATGGATGGATGGATATAAACAGCACTGTGCAAAAGTCAAGTGAATTGTTTAAAGCCATTTATCTGGGCATTATTTGTGTATCTGCTTGTTAAAGTACCATATATCATTAAAATAAAAACAAACATAAACAGTGAAAGGCAAAAGTAAAATGTCTTGATTTTAAAAATAGGAGTTTATATATTGCAGCCCTGCGATGGACTGGCGACCTGTCCAGGGTGTATCCTGCCTTCCGCCCAATGACAGCTGGGATGGGCTCCAGCACCCCACCGCGACCCAGAAGGATAAGCGGTTTAGATGATGTATGTATGTATGTATATGCAGTCTCACAAAAAAAGGTACTAAACTGTCACTGGGTCAGTGCCCCTCTTGTCACTGGGGTGGGACCCTCAAGGGTTCATCTCAGTACCTTTAGTCAGGGAACATAACCGAACCATAATCCACTGAAATGATATGTTCTAAGCTGTACTGACTCCACACACCCCGTCTCGTCTCCAGGCTTTTATTTTACTGTTCTGTTTAAAACATTCGGTTATGAAAAGGTACAAATACGAAATTTTCACCTGGAAAAGCTTATTTAAGGTTCACAATCAGACCTTAAAACCACTGTTGTACCTTTGGCGGAACATTAACGTTGTTTGTACCTTAATGAACGAAAAATGTACCTGCATAGAAACGTTATTTCTAACAGTGTGCAAGCTGGTTAGAAGAACAGGTTTGGTTCCAGATTTCTCCTGGATGCCTCTTACCATCACATGAATTTGTGAAATTCCATCAGCAGCACCTGATTTAACACAATGAAGTACTGATTAGACAAAACAGGTTTTGGGTGATAACTACAAATAACACTGAGCTTCCTTGAGGAGCAGTTTGGAAACAGTTAAACAAACAAAATGACTAATATAAAATCATTACTTTTTGCATTTATTTACTTTGAATAGACATTTATGGAACAAGGTTCTTTCCAATTTTTTTTGGTTTATTCAATAGAAATTTCAACACAATGTGAAGGACAGCTGAAGTTTTCAAATTCTATTAAAGTAGACGTAAGGCTGTGTGACCATGCCAATATGTTTTCTCATGTTAGAGTCTCACTAATATTACATAAAATTCTGTTACCATGGAAACCCATTGCTGCAGCTTTTCCAAAGTCCATCAAAAAAGCAAAATTTATATATAAAAAGTGCCTTTATGGTCACTGGCTTAAAAACAGCTTACGAGGGAAAAAAATGAGATTTTCAACAAAATGAATGCTTGGTTATTGAAGGTTAAGGCTGTGAAGTTATTTGCTTTTATAAGTTAAAACACATTGTTAATAGCATATGACATCCACTGCAACTTATCCAGAAAGTTAATATTTATTGCTGTACAAACTTTGGTACAAGGTTTTGTCTTGTGAGTGTCAGTGAGATGACAGTAAAGGGACAGACATTGTGTAAAATTGAGTCACATGGAAAAGTTCAAACACTCCTGGGCAAATAACATGTTTTGTTGTTTTTCTACATGAAAATAAGTTAGTCTTCTAAAGGGAACAACCTTTTCCTACAAATTTCTATTTGTTTGCTGATAAAAAAATAAAACATATAATTCAAAATTTGTCATGTTTTTTCTGAATATGTTAAATTCAGCCGATAAACAGTAACAGTGCTTTATAATGCGCTTCAGTGTTCTCTGTAGAGGATGTGTTAACTTATTTTCACTTGGAATTTCTAAATTCTCAGTAGGAAGTTTCAAGTGGAGCACTCCCACCATGTCCCACCAAGTATAAGCAAAATAAACAAAAACAAACTCACCTTCTGCATCTTCGTTCTTCTTCTCTGATATTTTTCAGTGAACGTCATATTTGCTCAGTGGCTGTCTGAATTCCGAAAAAGCAAACACAACAAAGGCTTTCTTTGAGGTGTCCATTTTGGTTTTCCAAATGTTTTACTGGAATGCGATCGACTCAGGTGTGACGTCATTACCAGCTCCGATATCCGACTTCCAAACCAAACGTCCCATTAGAAAATCAACAAAAAAATAGTTGACTGAATTCCAAATAAGCAAACACAACGAAGGTCTTCTTTGATGCGTCCATGTTGGTTTTCCGAATCTTTTACTGGAATGCAATCCCATTCCAGTGTCATTCCCAGCTGTGAATTCAGAGATTTCAAATCTCTGAATCTGGATTTGGAAATCTCCGAATTCTGAAGTTTTCCAAATCTTCCATGTTGGTTTTTCAAATCTTTTACTGGAACTCAATCCCATTCCAATGTCATTCCCAGCTCTGACATCCGACTAACTAAAATGAAACGCACCATTAGAAAATCAACTAAAACAATGTAATTCAACCAGTTCCCATAGATTCTTCCAGAGATTGGGCCCTTAATAAAAACAATAAATCTGTCCTTCCAAACACTAACAAGGAGTGAATGTGTACTAAATCTTTAATACGTGAAAACTTTTCTAAACAAAAGCCAAAAGCTGCCACTTAAGTGCCCACAATCATAGTCAATCATAAGCCAAAACTACCAAAACATCCCCAAAGTGTGTCTGTCTAAATACTTTTAGAACCCTCTGTGCAATAAACTACATATAAAAGCAGCCGAGCGACAGTGTATGGGATCCTGATCCTGCAAATGAATGTCTAAGCTGAGAGGTATTTAAAAGTGAAGTAAGTGTTATTATAGTTTCCCGGTGCCCGCGCTGTGCCCGCTCAGTGCCCATCACTGCTCCTCATTGGGCTCTGTGTGCTATTGTGTATTGAAACGCTGAGATTTAGCACTCAGTGTTCTCTCTGACTCTCTTTGAGCCTGTCATATAAACCCTGCCTCGCTCTTTTCTCACTTTGAACGAGGAAGCGAGGGGGAGAGCGGAGGGGAAGAGACGTTTGGTGTGCGGGAGTCGTTTACGCTTCGCTCCTTTTAGGAGAACATGCAGAATAAAAATCCATCTATTGACTCCCTGAAGTTTTCCTCAGCGTTACGTCTGATTACCTGAAGGAGCTGAGAGAAAGGAACCGTCTCATTAGTGACTTCGAGTGTTTCACTTTTTAAACTCGGGGTGAATCGGCACACCCACGCACACACACTTTTATTCCTGTTGCTGCTGAGATCTATAATGAGCACTAAAGAACAATATGGTCGATGGTATTCAGAGCCTGGCATCACTGTAGCAGTGAAACAGCAGCAGTTCAGCAGACAATGTGGTGTCACTTTATCACTTCATAATAAAACTCTCTTTATGAACGCTTTAAAAGCAGTTTATTAATGGTTACTAATTAGGTCATATACACAAACCATTAATAAGCAGTGTTAACACAAACATGAAAAGGGCTATAAAGACCTGCTGCTTGCCAAATAGTGAGCCCACGTTCTTTTATGCTGTTAAAGCTCAGATCTTGCTGGTCTGTTTAACCCTGCAAGGAAACAGTTTTAAGCATGCCTTATTCATTCTTCAGTAATTACAATTAATTATTCAGTAACCCCTGCCAATTATTCAGAAACTACTATGAAATGTTCAATAACCACTATGGATTATTTAGTGACTACTATAAATTATCCAATAACAACCATGAATTATTCAGTAACTACTACGAATTGTTCAGTAACCACTATGAATTATTCATTAACTACTATGAATTAATTATTCAGTAACCGCTATGAGTTATTCAGTAACTACAATGAATTGCTTAGTAACTATTACAAATGATTCAATAACCACTATGAATCACTCAGTAACCACTATGAATTATTCAGTATCCACTATGAAACATTCAATAACCACTATGAATTATTCATTAACTACTCTGATTTATTCAGTATCTACTATGAATTATTCACTAATTCCTATGAATTATTCAATAACAACTATGAATTTTTCAGTAACTACTATGAATTAGTCAATGCTCTCTATGAATTGTTCAGTAACTACAATGTCTTATCCAATAACCATTATGAATAATTCAGTAACCACTATAAATTATTCAGTATCTACTATGAATTATTCAGTAACTATTACAAATTATTCAGTAACCACTATGAATTATTCAGTATCTACTATGAATTATTCAGTAACTATTACAAATTATTCAGTAACCACTATGAATTATTCAGTATCCACTATGAAACATTCAATAACCACTATGAATTATTCATTAACTACTCTGATTTATTCAGTAACTATGAATTATTCACTAATTCCTATGAATTATTCAATAACAACTATGAAATTTTCAGTAGCTACTATGAATTAGTCAATGATCTCTATGAATTGTTCAGTAACTACAATGTCTTATTCAATAACCATTATGAATTATTGAGAAACCACTATAAACTATTCAGTATCTACTATGAATTATTCAGTAACTACTGTAAGTTATCTGATAACCACTATGAATTATTCTGTAACCACTATGAATTATTCAGTAACTACTGTAAGTTATCTGATAACCACTATGAATTATTCTGTAACCACTATGAATTATTCAGTAACCACTATGAGTTATTCAATATCTATACACTTTCTTGCAAAAATGAAGCTACAGTACCAAAAGAGTCCTTTTTGGTCCCATGTAGAAAGATTTTTCAAAAGTTCTTTACAAAACATGTTCAATAGGTTTTCCATCATGGTGAAAAACATTTTAACCATTTCTGCTTTCAAACGGTTCCTTGAGTGTTCACAGTTCTAAAGAGAACCACCACCTTTAAATCAATGTTTAATTCATTTATTGTTATGAGAGTGGAATTGAACTGAGAGGAAATTTTAGTGTGGATCCACATGAAGAACCTTTCAGTGAAACATATTCTCTTGCCTTTGTATCATACCTAAAGAGCACTTGAGAAACAGCTTAGTGTTGTCTGAGAAAGCATAGCGTCGTAAGGAAGGAGCGCGCAGGCCCGGCTGAACAAGAGATTATCTGAGCAGCATTAGTGTGAAGCCACAGCCACTTGTTTTCTCACCATGTGGTAGCAGAAGGAAATAAAAACCTTAATTAAAAAGTTATTAAAGACCAGTAATCGCTAGTTTTTGCGTGTTCTCGACCATACTTTCTTGCCCACTGTGATAAATCCTCTCCTTCTCCTGCTCCTCTCTCTCTCCCTCTCCAGTCTCTGGCTCCTCTCCATGGCCCCACATTGATGAAAGCTCATCAGGACTGGCTGCCTAAATTAACACGCATCTGCTCATTTTATTCCACTTTCATCAGTGGGGTACTGAGCTAGGTTGTGCCTCCGGGGTTGGGGGGTGGTGGGAGGGAGGTGGGATAGAGGAGTACAGAACTGCTGGGGGTGGGGGGAGGGTGGAGGGGGGCGTTTTTTTTGTTTGAAGCAAACTTCAGCTCTCTTGATCAGCCCAAAGCTTTTTGATCAGAACTTTTTCTGATGCCTTTAATTACTCTGTGTCTTCCTCTCCATCTCGTTCCTTCTTTTTTCATCTCATTCCACTTCGTTCGCCAACCTCTCCCTTATTTCTCTCTTACTTACACGCAGTTTTAACCCCTTAAAAGTCTCTATGCTTCAGTTTCTCTTCTTTAGAGAAATGTCATAGGACAGGGGTCAGCAACATGCGGCTCTTTTACTGCCCTGTTGCGGCTCCACAGCAGAATTAGATTCATGGGTAAAAATAAAATAATCCTCCTTTGCAGTAAAATAAAGCTCTGCTGATCATTCAACACAGTTTGACAATAAACGCTGGAGTTAATGTAGAACTGCTAATTCACCCTTTAACCCTGAAGATCAGCGCAGACTGCTGGTCACCATAGCAACACAGATAACATTGCCTAGCTAACGAAACGGCAAAGAGAAAGATTTAAGATGAACATTGATAATTTGGAGACAAATGGACTTATTTGCATTTATAATCACTCCAGCTGGTTTCCTGACGTTTAATCTGCAACGAGAAACTGACAAACACTAAAAAGTTGCAAAGATGAAGTCAGTTTCCGTTCCACCTTAAATAGTGCAGCAGTTACATTGTGGCAACTCAGGCATCATTTAAGGTGGAACAGGAAAATTCGAACAAGAAGCTGGAAATGAGAAGCGACTTCAGCCTCGTAAAAAGTCAAACATTGAGAGGGATTTTACAAGAAACTGTTCTACTTTTGTGGAAAAGTTTCCTGCTGGAGATGTGAGATACGTGGCTGCGGCTGAGCTAAAGTGTAAAGCAGGGCAAAGTAAGTCTGCGTTTTGTTTGTATATATATATATATATAATATATATATATATATATATATATATATATATATATATATATGGCTTATACTAGTCCATTACCACAAGCTGAGACATATTTACAGCCAAGATGGTAAAATGGATATAAAATATTGTGGCTCCTAAAGTGGATTGATTTTTGTTGAAAGGACAATCTGGTCTTCATAACATTTGGGCTGCTGCCCCCTGTCATAGAGGAACCACTTTTGTCAGAGTGTCTGGCTGTATCCGAAATGGCATTGTTCCATACCACAGCACTACTCAAAATGTGACCTAAAATATCAGATCTTCACTTAACTCATGAAAATTGATCAAGAGAACTCAATAAAACAAATAACATTAAAGTTTTTCATTTATTTATTTATTGGAATAATTAAATGTCTGATTGCCAAAGTTTGTGAATCTGTGCTTTCGGTAACTGGTGCGATGCCCAGCAGCAATGATTTCATCCAAACAGTTCCTATAACTGTTGATCAGCTCTGCACATTGAGTTGAATGAATCTTAGCCCACTCCTCCTCACAGAACTGCCTCAATTGAACTGCCCATTTTGTTTGTCTTATCCGTCCTCATAACATTATTTCAACGGTCTTCTGGATCATCCAGGTGGTCTTCAGGAAACTTTAAACAGGCAGAAATGTTCTTCCTGGAGAGTAGTGGCTCTCCCCATGATACAGTTACATACATACTGTTTTAATGTATTTTTTATTTATTATGTTTATTATGTTTATTTAGTATGTTTATGTATGATTGTGAACCCATCAACACTGACATCAGCCAGTATAAGAGAGGCCTGCAGATCCTTAAATGTTACCCTGGGGTTTTTGTGATCTCCCAGAATATTCTACACATCTCGGAGTCTTTTTTGTTGGATGACCACTTCTGGGAAGGATTACAGCGGCGTTGAATTTTATTCACTCTGCCTGATTGTGGATCAGTGAAGTCCAAACCCATGACAAATAGTTTGGGAACCTCTTCCAGCACTAATGAGCTTTGGCAAATAGTTTTCTGAGGTCCTCCGAAATCTCATTTGACTGAGGCACGGCTCAGACTTTGATGGGGAAGATTCAGGTTGATGTTTTTACAGGGTAGGTGTAGGTTTAGTGTTGAAGTTAAGGTAAGGGTTAGGTTTAGGATTAGGTGTAGGTGTAGGTTTAGGTTTAGTGTTGAAGTTAAGGTTGGGGTTAGGTTTAGGAGTAAGTGTAGGTTTAGTGTTGAAGTTAAGGTTGAGGTTAGGTTTAGGAGTAGGTGTAGGTTTAGTGTTGAAGTTAAGGTTGGTGTTAGGTTTAGGAGTAGGTGTAGGGTTAGTCTTGAAGTTAAGGTAAGGGTTAGGTTTAGGATTAGGTGTAGGTGTAGGTTTAGTGTTGAAGTTAAGGTTGAGGTTAGGTTTAGGAGTAGGTGTAGGGTTAGTCTTGAAGTTAAGGTAAGGGTTAGGTTTAGGATTAGGTGTAGGTTTAGTGTTGAAGTTAAGGTTAGGTTTAGGTTTAGGAGTAGGTGTAGGTTTAGTGTTGAAGTTAAGGTACGGGTTAGGTCTAGGAGCAGGTCGAGGGTTAGTGCTGAAGTTAAGGTTAGGTTTAGGTTTAGGAGTAGGTGTAGGTTTAGTGTTGAAGTTAAGGTACGGGTTAGGTCTAGGAGCAGGTCGAGGGTTAGTGCTGAAGTTAAGGTTAGGTTTAGGTTTAGGATTAGGTGTAGGTTTAGTGTTGAAGTAAAGGTTGAGGTTAGGTTTAGGAGTAGGTGTAGGTTTAGTGTTGAAGTAAAGGTTGAGGTTAGGTTTAGGAGTAGGTGTAGGTTTAGTGTTGAAGTTAAGGTAAGGGCTAGGTTTAGGATTAGGTGTAGGTTTAGTGTTGAAGTTAAGGTAAGGGCTAGGTTTAGGATTAGGTGTAGGTTTAGTGTTGAAGTTAAGGTTAGGTTTAGGTTTAGGAGTAGGTGTAGGTTTAGTGTTGAAGTTAAGGTAAGGGTTAGGTCTAGGAGCAGGTCGAGGGTTAGTGCTGAAGTTAAGGTTAGGTTTAGGTTTAGGAGTAGGTGTAGGTTTAGTGTTGAAGTTAAGGTACGGGTTAGGTCTAGGAGCAGGTCGAGGGTTAGTGCTGAAGTTAAGGTTAGGTTTAGGTTTAGGAGTAGGTGTAGGTTTAGTGTTGAAGTTAAGGTACGGGTTAGGTCTAGGAGCAGGTCGAGGGTTAGTGCTGAAGTTAAGGTTAGGTTTAGGTTTAGGATTAGGTGTAGGTTTAGTGTTGAAGTAAAGGTTGAGGTTAGGTTTAGGAGTAGGTGTAGGTTTAGTGTTGAAGTAAAGGTTGAGGTTAGGTTTAGGAGTAGGTGTAGGTTTAGTGTTGAAGTTAAGGTAAGGGTTAGGTCTAGGATTAGGTGTAGGTTTAGTCTTGAAGTTAAGGTTAGGTTTAGGTTTAGGAGTAGGTGTAGGTTTAGTGTTGAAGTTAAGGTAAGGGTTAGGTTTAGGAGCAGGTTGAGGGTTAGTGTTGAAGTTAGGGTTAGGGTTAGTTTTAGGAGTAGGTGTAGGTTTAGTGTTGAAGTAAAAGTTGGGGTTAGGTTTAGGATTAGGTGTAGGTTTAGTGTTGAAGTTAAGGTAAGGGTTAGGTTTAGGATTAGGTGTAGGTGTAGGTTTAGTGTTGAAGTTAAGGTTGAGGTTAGGGTTAGGAGTAGGTGTAGGTTTAGTGTTGAAGTAAAGGTTGGGGTTAGGCTTAGGATTAGGTGTAGGTTTAGTATTGAAGTTGAGGTTAGGGTTAGGTTTAGGAGTAGGTTCAGTGTTGAAGTTGAGGTTAGGGTTAGTTTTAGGAGTAGGTGTAAGTTTAGTGTTGAAGTTGAGGTTAGGGCTAGTTTTAGGAGTAGATGTAAGTTTAGTGTTGAAGTTGAGGTTAGGGTTAGTTTTAGGAGTAGGTGTAAGTTTAGTGTTGAAGTTGAGGTTAGGGTTAGTTTTAGGAGTAGGTGTAAGTTTAGTGTTGAAGTTGAGGTTAGGGTTAGATTGGGGTGTATGTATAGTGATGACTCTATCAGACTAAGTTTTGTTGAATTTAATGGATATTACTTAAAGACTGAGCATTGACAAAGCATCTACAGTGGACTATTAACATGAAGTGTACTTAAATTTGTTTTAATAACTTGGTTGCCACAGTGCTATTAATAGGAAGGTAGCAAACAAGGCCCTGTTCACCACAAAAAATCCCTGAGAGGATTTAAGTCAATATTGAAAACCATCTGCTTAAAATTCAAAAGCTGCGCTACTAATGGCCAACATGCTATAGCGGTGAGCTTTTTCCTTTTTTCCACCAACACTGACAGATGTGTGCATTGTGTTGTAGAGCCTTTGCGGTGGAGCAGAAGCTTTTCTCAGTCATGTGAAGTGGGATGACATCAGTCTAAATATAGGCTGCTTTTGTTACGATTGCAAGCAAGATATCTGTAAAAACGTTATATGGTTCATGTTCATTATTTTTTGTGTTGTGTTTTTGTAAATGCTGTGTCGTATTTGAGTTTTCTAGAAATGGTACATTAAATAGTGATGCTGAACCTTCACCAGTTAGGACAGCGTGAGGATGTCCCAAGAAGGAACAGCAGGACAGAGGAGGCAGCTGGTGAGAGAGATGGAAGAAAGGGAAAACGACAGAGAGGGACAGTGAAAGGCAGCAGAAAGGGACAAGAGATGATGGAGAGGGACCGAGGAGCATGAAGAAAGAAGAGGAAAGGCAAGATGGGCAAAAAGAGAAATAAAAGCAGAAGGTGAGGGAGAGACAAGAACTAGAGGCACAGAGAGAGGAGAGAATGGGAGCTGAAAGAGAAAATGTTTCTTCATCTTTTAAACATGCTTGTTAATGAACTCTGTCATTATTACATAATATAGTACATTTTTGTAAATATATATATATATATACGCTCATTGTCCATTTTATCAGCTCCACTTACTATATAGGAGCACTTTGTA
The DNA here is from genome assembly GCF_904425465.1 of Colossoma macropomum. Lineage (NCBI taxonomy): Eukaryota > Metazoa > Chordata > Actinopteri > Characiformes > Serrasalmidae > Colossoma > Colossoma macropomum. The sequence continues at coordinate 32,830,183 of NW_023494798.1, read as the reverse complement.
GTTCTACAGTTACAGACTGTAGTCCATCTGTTTCTCTGATACTTTTACCCTGTTCTTCAGTGGTCAGGACCCCCATGGACCCCCACAAAGCAGGTACTATTTTGGTGGTGGATCATTCTCAGCACTGCAGTAACACTGACATGGTGGTGGTGTGTTAGTGTGTGTTGCGCTGGTCTGAGTGGATCAAACACAGCAGTGCTGCTGGAGTTTTTAAACACCTCAGTGTCACTGCTGGACTGAGAATAGTCCACCAACCAAAAATATCCAGCCAACAGCGTCCTGTGGGCAGCGTCCTGTGACCACTGATGAAGGACTAGAGGATGACCAACACAAACTGTGCAGCAGCAGATGAGCTATCGTCTCTGACTTTACATCTACAAGGTGGACTGACAAGGTAGAAGTGTCTAATAGAGTGGACAGTGAGTGGACACAGTGTTTAAAAGTTACATCTTGACTCAGCCTTGCAATTAACTGACTTGAGACTTGCTGAACTGACTCATGACTCTTCATGGATGCATGCTTAACTGACTTATGACTCGCCACGAATCGTGCTCAAATGACTCATGACTCATCATGCTTAACTGACTCGTAACTTGTCACGGATGCGTGCTTAACTGACTCATGACTCACCATGGACACATGGTTAACTGACTCATGACTTGTCATGGATGAATGCACAACTGACTTATGACTCATCGCAGAGGCATACTTTACTGATTAGTGACTGGTCACAGATACATGCTTAACTGACTCATGACTCATCACGGATGCATGCTGAACTGACTCATGACTCATCACAGGCGCATGTTTAACTGACTCGTGACTCACCACGGATGCATGGTTGACTGACTCATGACTCATCACGGATGCATGCTGAACTGACTCATGACTCATCACAGATGCATGCTTAACTGACTCGTGACTCACCACGGACGCATGGTTAACTGACTCATGACTCATCACGGATGAATGCACAACTGACTTATGACTCGTCGCAGATTCATGCTTTACTGACTCATGACTTGTCACGGATGCGTGCTTAACTGACTCATGACTCATCACGGATGCGTACTCAGCTGACTCATGACTCAACATGACTAAACATCAGACATGTTTATGTTTGTTATTTTCAGAGCAGACACAATTAGTACAGTGAACAATAATGAATAATCTGTAGTAGTTACTGAATAATTATTCTCAGGATTAAAATAATAATATTTTAATATAATAAAATAATGAAAATATAGACTTTAAGGGGTTAACACAGTCATGAAAAAAAATTAAGAAAACAAAAACACATGAGAAAAGGCCAAGAAAGGACAAAAAATTCAGAGGCACTAATGATGCTGACCATTAGAGGCAAACATTCAACAGACAAGACAAAGAAGCAGAGCTGAGAGAGATGTAAAGGAAAAGCATGAGTCCGAATTGACCGCCATGTTTGAGTGGTCAAAGAAACCAGATTTTTCGAGCTCAGTGAACATCGATCCACTGGAAGATACTTTGTCCTCCTCCTTTTCTTCCTCCGTCTCATGCTGTCTTGTTCTTCTCAACAGAAGCAAAGCTGTAATGACCATTACGTTTGTTTCAGTTTTAAGCGTCAAACTCCAGCCATCATATCCAAAATGTTTGTGTTCTTGTTTCTCTTATGAAATACAGGCTGTCTGCTGGAACAGGAACCAACCTGGGGCAATTATATTGTTCTATTTCAAGGGTTTTTATCATTGAAAACTTGACCACACTTTTCCTTTGTTGTTTCTAATTGATCCAATTGTCCATCAGTTCAACAAAAAACTATGTTTTTTTACAGTGTTAATGGAAAAATAAATAAAATGTAGATTATGGGTCCTTAAAATGCTCTAAACGCTCTTACACTTTGAAATAAAGCTATAAATGTCTCTGAACGGATCTTGTCCACTCTGCTGGACCCCTGCTCCACTGATATAAGCATCTAATCAGTGAGGTGGTCCTAGAATGCCCCTGCTTCCCACTCACTTACCTCTCTCCCACGAGATGGCTGCTAGAGCATTACAGACTGTACGCTGCACAACTGTACAAATGCTCAGCTGTATCCACTATCTTAGTTTATCACTTCTATACGATACGACTGTATATTATTTTCTATATTGTCTCTGTCCAAAGAAAAACGTGTCTCCATTTTTTGTCGATTTTTAGTTTTCTGCATCATTTAAACACAGCGACTGTCCTTTTACATTGAGTGAAGATTTCATGATGAATGGACCAATAGAAATGCTCTAAAATTGCTTGGAATAAATTATCATTGACTTACATTAAAAGTAAAGAGTGTTTTTGCCCTCTCCTGTAAAGTTACCATTTTTCTTGGGACAGTGACAATATGTATGATACATATATACATATGTATGTATATTATTTAAGCCCTATTTAGCTGCTATTGCAAAGAATTGCGCAGCATGTTCATTCATACTCAGATTGCATACTGTGCACTTGTGTTTTTATGCTTGTTAGAATTGCTCACAGATACAAATGCACACAGATAGTATAGTATACACTATATATTTATTTATAATTATAATTTATATACTTCTTTTGCACCTTCTTTCACATAGTACTTAGTGTGTGTGTGTGTATATATATATATATATATATGTACACATACAAGGAGATTCAGTCGAAAGATGCCATCGCAACGTTTAACCTCCATCTGTCACCTCCGGGTGCAAACCCTCGTACCCCTTCATGTGTCTGGCAGAAAACGGAGATCACTTCCAGTGTCACATGTAATGCAATCGATTACACATACATTAAGGTATGTAATGTATTTTTTTGGTTCAGATTGCGTCATCCTAGCGGGAGTTACAACAGAATATTCAGGGCCACACACACATATATATGTATATATATATATATAATATATATATATATATATATATAATTTGAAAGTACTTGTTGGCAGTGTAAATTTAGTGTAAATTTCATGATGAATGGACCAAAAGAAACAGCCTAACATGACTTGGAAAATAGTCTGGTTCCACTGACTTACATTAAAAGTAAAGTATCTTTTTTTCTTCTCCTGTAAAGTTAGAGTTTGGAGATACGAGGTTTTGTTCGGACAGCAACGATATATATACATATATATACACGTTTGTTTAGTAACTTGTAGTCCAGGAGGCAGTGCAGACTAAGACTTTCATGTTACGGTGGAACTGTCTATTTCTCTGTGCATGTGACAATAAACTCTTGAATTTTGAACGTTATTTCTCCATAACTGTTCTGGAATGAGTAGACGAGTGAAAATGAATGTGTGGTAGTTTGTGCGCTGGCAGAAAGGCTTTACAATTCTCAGGAAACAGTTTCACCTCTTTCCCCCATTCTGAGAGAAGAGCTGAACTCCGGCTGAACTCAGGGCTGTTTATCAGCACTCCTGCAGAGAGAGAGAGAGACAGAGAGAGAGAGAGACAGAGAGAGAGAGAGAGAGAGAGAGAGAGAGAGAGAGAGAGAGAGAGGGATGGAGCATATAGGACTGTATATGCATATGTGTCTGTATTAGCGTAAATGAAAAGCTGTTTGTTTGAGTCTCACATTTGCAAAGTCACAGAAATTCACCTGAACCGTCTTCAGTTTGGCCAAATACAGGGCTTACTTTGTGCCGGAACAAGCCGGATCTGGATCCGCCACATCCCAGGTTCAATCCAGCTCTTATTTTATTCTTTCCACATTTTAAATATGTTCATAAGACAATCTGTAGAGACATATCAAGAAAAATCCTATTCATATTTTCAACATATATAAATGTAATAAATGAAAAATAGCCCACTGTGTCAACACCTTCCATTGCACACACTTTCAAATTCAACTCCTTTAAACAGTGACGCTATTTATCACTCGTGAATGCGTCAGTATTGCTGTGATTGTTCATCCCTCAAAAGATTTTAGTAATGCTGAGCTAAATCATTTGTTTGTGAGCAGTGGCAGAAAAAGAACTGCTGTTTTCGTACAAGCTCATCAAATTCGTGGGTGGGTCAAACAACAAAAGGCTGGTGGTTACAGTAAAGCAGAAAATTTACCATAGCTAAGATGCAGTTGCTACACATCGATGTCATACTTACATACATACATACAAACTTAACTGAGATCCACAAAACTCAACTAACTTTGCTTTGAGCAATAATATCCAAAATAACTTGGTCGTGATTTTTACGTTATTCTAGTGTTCATGGGCTCCGATTTAATCAGCCACTTTCAGAGTGGAATGGTTGCTGTGTTTGTTTAATGTAAGATGGTCTGCTTAGTTAGTGCGATAGTGACAGTCTTGGGAAAGGTTTTTTGCCTAGCAATGGTTATTGGTTAAAATCGAATTTTAACTGGCCAGTATCAAAAATAGAATTTCAAACATTTCACACATTCTCTGAGTTCATTTTTATTTGTTGCTTTGGCTTATTCATATAGGCCAGTCACACCACCACCACTACTTGTGACATTCATTTATTAACTACTCACACATTTTAAATGTTTTTAGTTAAGAGAGAATGGAAACACACACATTAGTCCAACATTATGAGGAATCTCTAAAAGACTTGATTATGTTTTTTTTATGCCATATGACATCTATAACAGAATTCAGATTTCGAGACAGCTGGTAGTAGCCACGCTAATGTACTTGTATCCATGTTTTCTATTAAATGCTGGCTGACCAGCAAACAGGCATCCAAAACACAACATATGCTGGTTTCAGTGGTGACCAGAATTACAGCTTCCACTGCTGCTTCCATTCCTAGATAACAGTGTGTTGTGCAGTTCCAGAAATCAGATAATAAACTGTGTTAGTGATTACTGAACAACTCCACATGGTTTGAAGCGAGCATGTGAAGATTAGCATGCACTTAGCATCAAGCTAATTTGTGTACATATGCTTTAATTACTTGTTACCCATATTAGCCTTTACATTGGCTATTAGTTCCAGTGCAAAACAAAGGACACCAAACATGCCGTCACGCATCCACTGAACTCCCTTGTGGATTCGGACTCAATCTCCCAGAATGCTCTGGGAGATCACATGACATCCGAGCTTCCCGTAGACAACAACACTGAGACAGACTCAATATCCCAAGAACCTCTGAGGAATCACATGACTTCTCAGGTGACTCCGCGCTCCTATCAGCGCTCTAGATCTCCAGAGTATTGATGTGAATCACCTGTGTTAGTTGTCATATGACACAGTTAGTTTAGTATATAAGCCCAGGCTTTAGTTGAGTAAAGCTGCGAGGTATTGTATCCACTATTGTGATCTCCTGAGAGGTTTTCTATTGTTGTGTATTCCGTTTATGATTTTTGCCTTTCGTTTTCTCGACTCTGCCCTTTTTGCTCTGCCCTTTGGATTTGTTTGCATTGATTCTGATCTTGGATTTTGACCAATTGTCTGCACCTTCGACCACGCTTCTGCCTTTCCCTTTTTGGATTTGATGCATTGTCTGGTGTATGTCTGTGTGTATTTCTTGTGCCTTCTGGATCTGAACACTGCCTGGTTTTTGACAACGACTTTGAACTTCGTTCCTAAAGCCCTTTCTGTAAGTTACATCTGCGAGCGTCCGACTCTGCTTGAAACCTTACACATGTTTTGGTTGATTTGTATAATCAGAGCACAATTTGGACTTTAGATGCTTTGTAGATTCTTAAGTATCATTCAATTAAATGTCTATTAAATTGACCATAATTTTCTTTAACTCTAAACCCTGATCTTAATCTCAGCCCAAAACCTAAACCCAACCTCACCCTGGTCCAAACCCCAATCCTAACCCACCACTTGAAACACCAATGTTTCAACAGATAGTTTGTTCACAATTTGAACATCTGTTCATATTCTTGTGTTTCATGTGACGTCACACTGTATAGTCGCCACCATTTTGAGGACCGAATCAGGGTGACTGCGCTGCATGATGCCTTCAATTTGCTGTGCTTTGTGAATGATTCACCTGTAAGACGCGACAGAAGCCGAGAGACGAGAGACACACAGACCTTTAATTCAGTGTTTTCACTCCAGGCTTGGAGCCGCTGCACTGTATAGTGTAGTGTTTCTCTGCTGTTCACACCTCGTTCAGCTCAAGAAGGGATTAATTAGCTAATAATATCAGGGATTTTAACCAGGAAACCACAGTTCTGCAGTGCAGGGGTTTCAGGACTGGAGCTGAACTCTGAACGAACTGCACTAGCAAACTTGCAGAATCACGTCTGTCGAAACACAACGTCGTTTTCCGACCCACGACATTCAGTCTGATATTTAACGTTTATGTTTCTCCATTCAAACCTCATTTAAATCTCCAGAAACAGAGAGTAAAGTTATACCGGCGGTCTGCAGCTCCGTTAGGGGGACGACTGTTCATCTCTCGGCTGTTAACGTTAGCTACAGTTATCCAAAGGCCAGCATTGTTCACATCTGTGTTAATTAGCTGATGTCGTTACCCTCCTATGATGACAGAGTGTTTTCTCCTCTTTATGCAACACAGTGGGATCTTTTACCCACCCTGACGTGAAGAGCCGGTGGGCTTCTGTGCTTTCAAATGCTTTGAGAGACTCTCCAGAATAGGGAGACGGGCTGTGTCTGACGTCAGGAAAACACAAATTTGGTAGCTTTTCCACCAGTTTAAGTGGGGCGATGAGTTCAGGGGGAAACTGTTTAAGGATCACAGCCTATTTTATTGACTTTGTCAAGGAAATGTTTTTTCTCTTCTAAAGTAAGAAGAGTAATTTTAGCCATCTTTCACCTCTAGTTACGTTCGTGCGGAGAAGCAAAGCCAGAAATTTGATCCCAAATATGGCAGCCACAACAGAAAAATCATGTGACTGAAACCCTGGGATAGGGGACTATCGTGGACTGTTCAAAGAAAGTGAGACCTTTTTTGGTAACACTTTCTTTGAGAGCAACAATAAAGTGACTGATGTCTGACTGATATTCCCATTTATGTGATTTCTATTTTGTGACACAAACTAAATAAAAATCTCAGCGTTTTTGGCTTTGCTAGATCACATTATTTACACATCACAAACACAACAACAGCGCTAATAAATCACATTATTAATTGCCTTGAAGGGGTTAATGCAGGTTTAGCTGGCTTTTCTCAAAACTTTGCTGAAATGAAATCTAACAGAACTGCTCACGCTCACCGTAATGCCAAATTCTGTGTGAAATTGTGCTGAAATCTCCCAGCATGGTGCGACGGCAGCATAAACTTTGGGGTTTTTTTAAATTGTTTTCATTACTCAAATTAGAGACATCAAATATCAAATTTACATAATGAGCACAACTTCAAGAGAGCATCATGAATAAGCGAAGCTAAAACGCTGTTCACTCACTCACTCGCTCACTGTGCTCACAGAGCTGTATAAGCCGCTGTGTCTGTGTGATTAATATCACTATCCATCTGTGTCACAGCGATCAAAGAGATGCGCTATAGGAAGAGACGCGGCAAAACACACTACAGCAGCCCCGCTCAAACACTTCACACGCAATTAGCAGCACGCTGCTGTTTGCTAACGATCACTGCGCTTCTGCTGTTGCTGCGCTCTCACGCCAACCTTCATCAGCTCGACTTCAGCACAGCCGAGTCACATGGGATGAGCCTGGAGATCACCGCTGGACGCGTGGTCAAGGTGGTTGAAGGTGCATTGTATTAACATTAGTACTGTCAAACTTAATGTTAGCTAATGGGGTGACACTTTATTTTGAGTGTTTCCTTTTAGATGAACCAAACACTCAATAGACTCTCAGTAACATATCAACAACAAATGAGGGTTAGGGATAGGTTTTTGTTGAGGTTATGGTTAATGTTGGGATTAGGTTTTGGGTTAAGGTAAAGGTTAATGTTGGGATTAGGTTTTGGGTTAAAGTAAAGGTTAAGTTTAGGATTAGGGCCAGGGTTAGGATTAGGTTTTGGGTTGAAGTTAAGGTTGGGGTTAGGATTAGGGCCAGTGTTAGGGTTAGATTAGGTTTTGGGTTGAGGTTAAGGTTGGGGTTAGGATTAGGGCTAGTGTTAGGGTTAGATTAGGTTTTGGATTGAGGTTAAAGTTGGGGTTAGGATTAGGGCCAAGGTGAGGGTTAGGTTTAGGTTTTGGGTTAAGTTTGAGGTTTAGCGATAGGATTAGGGCCAGGGTGAGGATTAGGATTAGGTTATGGGTTGAGGTTAAGGTTAGGATCAGGATTAGGGCCAGGGTGAGGATTAGGTGTTGAGTAAGGTTGGTAAGGTCAGGTTTTGTGTAATGGAAGTAACATATTAACGATACATCTACTTAATGTAAAGTAATGTATCAACAGAACATCTATAAGATATTTACTTTGGTGTATTCAGATGCTTCACTACTGCTACTTCACTGATATGTTGTTGATGTGTTACTGATAATCTGTTAAGAGTTTATTAATCATCTACAAAGGACCACTCCAAATAAAGTGTTACCCTCATTATGCTGCTAAATTATTAAACACCATTTTAATTTATTGGCCTTGTTTGGTTGGGGACACTAATGTGTCTATTGTGTATATATTTAGAGTCTAATGTATTTATTTATATATATATATATATATATATATATATATATATAAATATATATGTTGGTTTCCTGGAACGTTAAATGTGCAACGAGAGACTGTCACACACTAAAAAGTTACAAAGATGAAGTCGCTTCTCTTTCTAATTCTCCCGTTCCACCTTAAATGGTGCCGCTTTTACCTTCGGTGCCTCAGTCAGAATTTAAGGTGGAACGGGAAAGTTCATCAAGAAGCTGGAGAATAAGAATCGACTTCAGCCTCGTAAAACAGCCAAACGCTGAGAGACATTTAACTGATCAACTTCTGAGATAAATTTTCTGGCGGAGATGAGAGGAAAGCAGCTGTAGGCGAAGCTTAAAGCAGAGCGAAGTAAATCTGCGCTCTCGTTTATATTGTTCAGTCTGTACTAGGACATCAGCACATACTGACACATACTGGACATTAAATGTTGTGGCTCCCAAGGTGGTTTGATTTTTGTTGAAAGGTCAAAATGGCTCTTCTGATCATTTGTGTTGTGAATCCTGACCTGACCTGGCTTTAATGCAGAGGGGCCGGTCGGATTTCTCGCTCATCCAGTGGTGTTTTTGTTATGTGCCGCCATAGACTGTCCGGGCGCTGCACTTACCCACTTCCAAGTTCCGCCCTTTGCGTTCCGTCAACATTACGTTATAAATTAAATATTTAAAAAATTTTTGACATTTGTTAATCGATTCAGAATCGTTTACGTCTACATCGCGATGCATCTAAGAATCGATTTTTCCTGCACCCCTAATATATATATATATATATATATATATATATAATGTTTTTCAGTTTTTGAAAATGCCTGTTACCCTTTGCATCTTGTGTAAATTTCATGATGAATGGACCACAAGAAATGGCCCAAAATTTCTTGAAAAAAAGTCCGGTTCCATTGACTTACATTATAAGTAAAGCATGTTTTTTCCTTCTCCTGTAAAGTTACCATTTTGGAGATACGGGGTCTTGATATTTATTTGCTTTTTTTCTTATATATTTTTTTCTTATATATTTAGATGTATATTTAAGTACTACAAGGGGGCTACACACCTAAGATTTTCACTCACCGTCGTACCTGTGCCAATTTGATGTGACAATAAATGTGATTTTGTTTTATTTGATTTGATTTGTAGTAGTGCAGGCTGAAGTCCAGCTGAAGCACACTGTACATTACTGTGGTAGAATCTGTGATTGAAGCTTTTAGATGGCTTTTAACATCTTTATCCTTCAACATCCTAAGCAGACTATGCTGGACAGCACTCACAGGAGAACTATGGATAAATCAATGAGCAGCAAACAAACAAAAGCATCAGCTCCCCTCAAAGGCCTCCACTGCAACAAGAATCAACAAGCTGTATGAATGAGAGTGAGAGGCTACAATCACAGAGGAGCTGAATCCTTGATTGTACATATGATACATAGACAATTCTATTAAATTAGTTCAAATTGCGGCACCACAATAAAAAAAGGAAAAAAAAAATTAAAAAGCAATTAAATATTCAGACCTTAGATATTTACAAGGATTATGTTATAATCCATTTAAACCCAAATTGAAATACTAAAAAATGAAACAAATACAATTGAAATATTTAGATTTAACATGTATTTAATTTTTAAATATAAAAATTCTATTCTGTCCAACATTTTTATGTCACTCCCAAAACACAGAGTTTTATTCAATAGGCAGAGTCTTATTTTAGAGCTGGAAGTGAGGCTGCATCCCTGTCCCTCATGACCACATGTTGAGCAGTTAGACCCCATTGTTTTGAAATAAATGAGTCCCAAAGTCTGAAAATCAGTGCTGAGCATTAATTATTGTCACAACTGAAACATTTTCTGGAATTAAGTAATCTTTTTTATGTTTTGCTGAAAAATAATGTTTTTTTTGTTTTGCTGATGATTTTACGTGTGTACAGCTGTTCAAGGGTGTGATTGCTAGTCAAGTACTGGCTGCGTTTTTGATTTCTGCTCAGAATGGGGTAAAATTGTCACTACTGAAACATTTGGTAAAGTTCAGTAGTGTTACGATTTTGCATTTTGCAAAAAAAATGGAAAAGCGCAGTGTTTGTTTGAAATGTTGGTGAAGTCATGATCTTCATCTTATTTTTTTATTTTGCAAGAATTTGACTTGAATTAAATCTTTAAAACTTCTTGTTATCACATGTAGTAAATGGTTTTAGAGTGAAGGACAAAATTTGTTTAGTACAGTCGGAAGCCTGTCAGTCAAAATCCATTTTAACATGCAGAAATTTTCGAAATATGGCTGGGAATCACTACATTAGCTGCTAAAGCGTCCTGTCACTCCATGCCCGGCCCTATCGGGGCCGAAAGCTAAGTGCCTGCAGTGATGGAGTCGTCTCCACCGTATCAACATGCTGCGTCTCGCACGCTGCCTCGCGCTGATGGGAAACCATGCATGAAAGCTATTTATTGATGGCATTAGGCACGGCTTCAGAAATGACGATTTTATTCACCGACATCCAAAAAAGCTCGAGACAAGAGCCAAAAATATTTAGGCCCCTAAAGAAAACGGAGAAAAAAGAGAAGAGTATGTAAGTGAGATAATAAGACAAGACAGACTTTCAGAGAGAAAGGGAGAGAGAGAGAGAGAGAGAGAGAGAGAGAGATTCAGCAGTCCAGCCAAAACAAAAAGCCCCTGTGCCTAAACAAAAATTCAATCAATTCATCACTGAAGCAGGCCTGCTATAAGGTTACTGCTCACTCGATGCACGTTTATTCGTTTTGTGCTTGTGTTGTATGTAATTTACTGGGTAATTAGCGATATGAAATATTAATAGCAGTTTTGTAGCCCCTGGTTCTTATTACAGTTCCCTGTCATTTGTTGTTTGAAAATGACTTTGCCATTAATATTGTGTCTGTATGTGGCTGCATACCTGATTCAGAAACCAAATGAAAAATAGGGCTGGAAGGATGAGAATTTCTTAAAAATTAATAATTTGATATAAAATGTTTGAAAAATATTGATATTGTCATAATGTATTTACATTGGTGGACCATGACTATTAGAGCCAGGATATTGCTTTATTCTACCATGTCTATGAACCTCTATAAACACATTAATAACATGTTATAATACATTCAAAGGGGATTATAAACATGGTTATAAATATTTATATAAATAAATTACACTTTATATCCACAAAACAGCCAACTTCTGCTGTTATACGTAGCAGTATACTCTATATGTAGCAGTTCCCCTCTTGTCACTGGGGTGGTACCCTCAAGGGTCCATCTCAGTACCTTTAGTCATAACTGTACCATAATCCACTGAAATGATATTTTGGTAACACTTTCTATGAATGTCACCTTTGTAAGCATCTATAAACATATTCATAACATGTTATAATGCATTCATAAGACATTATAAACATGGCTATAAATATTTATTAAAATGCATTACACGTTATAGCCATGCTTATTATGCATTATGAATTGTTAACATAATACATTATAAGTACTGATCATAACAAATTATAAGAGCTCATAAGTCGTATTTGTCCGCTCTAAGTAAAGTGAAGCGTACTGTACTAAAGCCTCCTCCAGTGTTCAGAGTGAGGCTTCAAGTTGAAGTATTTACTGAAGGATTTACTGAAACACTAAAACATACACAATAAAGCACATTACAGGCTTCAAATGCCAGAGTTTAAACTAGAGCTGCCATCAGTGTTTTACCCAATGTGGGAAAGTCAATGTTCACCACCGTTAGCTTGGTATTTGTCTTTACTTTACGCTCTCCAAGCTGGGACTGACTTCTTTGACACTGACAGTATAACATGTTATCAACACTACTTATAATGCATTATATTAACAATTCATAATGTATAATAAACATGGCTATAAAGTGTAATTCATTTTTATAAATGTTTATATTTATGTTTATAATGCCGTATGAATGCATTATAACATGTTATAAATGTGTTTATAGATGCTTACAAACGTGACATTCATAGAAAGTGTTACCAATATTTTCTAAGCTGTACTGACTCCACTCACCCCGTCTCGTCTCCAGGCTTTTATTTTATTGTTCTGTTTTTAAACATTCACGTTTCAACTGGAAAAAGACATATTCAAGGTTCACAATTGGACCTTAAAACCACTGTTGCACCTTTGAGAGAACATTTATCATTTATTTAAGATAATTTTACTTGAAAAGATACCATTTTTGCTGTGTGCATGAATGATGGCAGCATTTAAACAAAGAATAAGTGTTAAAATACAATCTGCTTGAAATAAAGAGCCAAAACAGTGAGTCATCACTGTTTAAGAAACAAAACAAGGAATCTCTAAATTGTTGAATTTACAGTAGAGGGCAAAAATATTCTTTTAATACAAGTAAGCATAAAGATATTTTATTCTGAGCAACTTTCAAGCATTTCTGTTGGGCCATTCATTAGGAAATTAAGATAAAACGTGGCTTATGTGCTCATAAACGTGTGAAAAATAAAAACTGAAAAAAAAACAATGGAGATTGTTTTGTTTTTTGGACAGCAACAAAATACACGGTCAGTGTAAGTCAGCTGAATATTTGCATATACACTTGCGGCATGCTGGAAATTGGCTTCACATTAACACACAAGAAAACCCTGCTTTTAGGAGTTTTTCCTGAACCACAGTCAGAAGTGAAGGACACGGCATTGTCCTGCTCTGTTTTGGAGAATAAGAATGCGGCTTATACATCGGTGGCACATTCTTTAGAGTGTGTCTATGGTTTCCGTCTCCTCGAGGCAGCCTATAATTACATAAGGGGGATAAGGCTGCCATCTCTGAAATTGGTCCTTTACAAAGCAGCTGAATGCTCACATGCCTTTGTGTCACGCAGGGCTAACTTTGTTGGGTGCTATTGCCTCATCCGTGGTTGCCATGGTTATTAGCCCTCCTTTAGATCGTAAACTAAATCGGCCTCTCGGAGAAACACGAGAAAGTTTCCGTCGAAATGGAGCCTTTAGCTCCCTGTAAGCGTATCTTGCGCTCAGCGAGAGGTCATCTTCAACAACAACTTTGTCAAGTTCACTCAGAGTAATGGCGGCGTTTACAGCCCTTCAATATTGCTAGCTTTGGAGAGGGCGCAGTGGGGCGTGTAGTTCCCCAGTGCAACTCCACTTTGTTAAACAGTTGGGGGAAAGCCTATTTGTATGCAAATATAACTCACCCTAAAGCATGCAAAGAGACCAATTTCATTATTTCCCCCCAAAAAATGCACTTAAATAATGGCAGGAAAAAACAAATAGCTGTTCTGGAGCCGCCAACGCTACATGCTACATGATGAATTAGCCTGCTCAGTGGTGAAACAGCCTCCCCTGTAGCGAGCCATTGCTACCGTTTATGTTTGTCTTTCCTCATATTACTTTATTATTTAGCAGGTTTTGGTCATTTCTTTGTTTAGCTGGTGGTCATCCTGGCTGCAGGTTTGTGTGCTGGAGTGGTGGAGCCTTTATTAGTCTAGTTCAGCCTCAGAAGCTTTGTCTCTGAACACTGCAGAAAAAGCTCTCTGACCCAGTCCAGCCTCAGAGGACACAGTCACAGTGAAAATGCTGCAGTATCAGTGCAGCAGTCACTCCAACCAAAAGCTGCCTAGAAGTGACTGACCTTGTTGTAACCTGTTGGATGATATTGAGAGCCTTTTTATTAATTTAGCATGAAAAGATTTCATCAAATAGAACATTATTATAGCTGGATTAGCTTTACCATTGGAGGCTGTGTAGTGTAAATAAAGGTAAAATACATTTTAAACATTGATATCATGTCCTTCACAACAACCTAAGTTAATATTTAAGATGAATAACTTAAAACTTTTATAATACCTATCAACAATACTTATATTTACAAAAATTATAGTTAATGAGATTATTACAGTCAGACTGTAAAACTACACATGCTGCAGATTCATACTGGATTAAAATCGCTCCACAATTATTACCGTCAGACTGTAAAACTACACACACTGCAGATTCATACTGGATTAAAATCGCTCCACAATTATTACAGTCAGACTGTAAAACTACACACACTGCAGATTCATACTGGATTAAAATCACTCCACAATTATTACCGTCAGACTGTAAAACTACACACACTGCAGATTCATACTGGATTAAAATCGCTCCACAATTATTACCGTCAGACTGTAAAACTACACACACTGCAGATTCATACTGGATTAAAATCGCTCCACAATTATTACCGTCAGACTGTAAAACTACACACACTGCAGATTCATACCGGATTAAAATCGCTCCACAATTATTACCGTCAGACTGTAAAACTACACACACTGCAGATTCATACTGGATTAAAATCACTCCACAATTATTACAGTCAGACTGTAAAACTACACACACTGCAGATTCATACTGGATTAAAATCACTCCACAATTATTACAGTCAGACTGTAAAACTACACACACTGCAGATTCATACTGGATTAAAATCACAGATCTCGTCAGTAATTGCTTAGATTACAATACTTTTTCAGGTAAAGCAAATCCGTCTTCAGCAGGTTTGAGCATCTTCATTCTCACAGTGGAACAGTTACAAGGCTAATGGAAACATGAGCTTTTAGAACCCAACAGAGCCCATCAGACTCTCAAATAACTCAAGTACAGTAGAGAAATACTGACTGGCAGAGGGACAAACTAGATCATCACACACAATGCGATAAGGCAGTGAGGAGAAAATCAGGTGGATTATCTCCACACTTAGAAACTTGCTTTAGCTGCTGTTGATGGAGGGACTTTGAGAAGTGTCTTGGCCGCCTGCCAGTCAAAGGATTTAAAATGGTGGAGATATTGTAAGAGACAGAAATGGAACACTCACTGAAACCTTTCTGACGCAGAGGGCTAACACAATGGGTTTCGCTGCTCACTAGCTTTTTTTGTAGAAGGCCCGTAGTCTGCATACTCCAGAGTTAAGACGTGATTATTTCTGCGAGGATTGGGTGACATGCTAAGTTTTCTTGCATGTTAACTTTTTTGTACCTGACCTGTAAAGTTAAAAAAAAACTCTGAAAGATGGCTAATATGCTAACATGCTACATTTTTATCATTTTAAGCTTTTTACACAAGGGTCATTCTCCATTTGGAGTGGGAATTCAGATTGTATTATTAAATTATTTTAATATGTCCATTAACATCTCCTATTATCATATATGCTAAAAGGAGAGCTTAATTCCAAACATATTTTACAGTCACTGGTGTCGTATGAATATGGTGTAACACCAGTGACGGTGACTCCAGTGATGTTCTGGTTAAAACTGAGGATTCTGTAAATCGGCTGACTCATTGGCCGTCAGGTGACCTTGTACAACCATTTAAAATCAGTAATAAAAATGCTAATATCGCATTGTTTTGACAAAATTTTAATTACTCAGTCATTAAAGCTCATAACACTGGTGACACACAGAAGCTATGAGCTGCCTGATAAACAAAATTATTAATAAATTAATGAAATATAGTGAGCAAGTGTGACTCGCCTTCTCAGGCCTTAAGATGCTTCCTCTCTGATGAGCCTCGACCCAAAGAAGCAGTTTAATAGAGCTGAAAATACTGTGTTAAAATGTAAAATAAGAGTCCTGATAACACCAGTGACCAAAATCTCTGTGACAAATGCATTTTTTTTCAAAATAAAAACAAATGTTTAAAATGTATTATAATGTTAATTGTATAAAAAGTAAATATGAATGTTGAAAAGTAAACATAAGGGTTGAAAATTGGTTTTGTGATGAGCTGGTTTACAGATGCAGAGCAACTATGAAACAGGATAAAAAAAGAAAAATCAGAGAATCATAAGAGAAAAGTGTCATTTAATCAACTGTGTAAATGTATACACCGACTTTTCGAGCTGTGTCTAATATTTTAAGCATCTTTTAAGCCCTGAAACCTTTGTGACATGCTTTCCCATCCAAATGGAGAATGACCCACAAGGCCTGTAATTGGTAAACACCAAACTTAAATGTAAATGCGATTATTTTCTGAGAAGGACGGCTAGCATGCTAACATGTTACATTTCTTTCTTTGATCACTTGAAGACCTGTAGTCTGCATATTCTAAAATTAAAATAAATGTTATATATAATTCTTTTCTGAGAAGGGGGGAGGTTGATGCCAATTTCGACCACATTCAAACTAGAAGTGAGAAAAACATGGAAATACTCTTCAAAAGCGAGTATTATTAGCAACAAGCTAGCTGGCCAGTTATGAGCAAACTTTATGGCCAATGCATGTTGACTAATTCCCAAACAAATATTGTTAAAGGAAGAGAAGTAGTTTGTTATTACTAATGACTATTGATGAGGGATAGGTGTCTTTTGCTATAAAGGTTACATTTGCCAATTTTGATCAAAGTTAGCTAAAGTAGCCATTTGTGATAGATGATGCCTGTTGGAATAAGCATTTACAAACATTTATGTAGGGTTATGTCAGTTATTATGATAAGCTTATGTAGGTGTCATGTAGCCTTATGAACAGCACCTTACAGTAAAGTGGTAAAAAAGCAAAAAGCCACGAGAGGCCATGCATTACTGCGATTTTACCATGGAAAGGATGTTCTTAGTAACTAAGACTCCCTTCTCTGAGATAAAATCGCAGTAATGCACAGCCTAAAGTGAATTATTGCTTTTATAAAAGGGCGGCCAACATAAAATATGATAAAATACCCAATTTTTCAGAAAATAATTAAAGTTATTATTAACACTAATCCACATAAACAAGTATTCCGCCAAGAAATGTAGTTCCTTTAGAGTACGGTATCATTGCCAAGCAACCATGGACCGCAGAATGAGGAGAACGTTTGGTTGCCCATCTCTGTTTACTGCAATCATTTCATGATTTTTTAGCTTTTTGTCGCATAACAATGAATGTATGATAACACAGCACTGTTTAATGCAAAAACTTTCACTTTATAAGTACTTTTTGGTCCCCAATTAAACCAGCGAGTCTTTTTTAGCACCAATCCAGCGGCGTCTTCTTCTCGTGCTGGGGCTGAATCTCAAATGGCTCCCTGCTCCCTACATAGTGCACTGTGTAAGAATTTAAATACTGGATCCTGCAGCCCAACAGAGCAAAATACAGCTAAGAAACAGTCATTTGGGATTCAGACACATCCACACTCGATAAATGATGCACTGTTTGGCTGTAGAGGCTAGAATTTCTAAACTTTCATAGCTGTTTAGGGAGTACGGAGCCGTTTAGGATTCAGACTGGGTTTGACGCGACTTCTGACTGAAACACAAACATATGAGTCCTGTAAGACATTCAAGTGACATTTTTTAGATTTTTATACTGCCATTTTACAGTAAATCATACCGTAAGGACTTTAATTCAAGCCTGTGATATTCATGATGGAGGTCTGTAGCCTGTCGGCTCTTTTAGCCTGTTAGCTAGATGACCAGCCCAGTTCTAGTTAAGAACATAAGTTGTCAGCCCCTTGGTACACTCGGTGGCCCATGTTAGCAGCATGAGAGTCAAAGATTATTACAGTAACAGCACAAGGGTTTTTCCGTACCGTGAAGCAGTGATACACAATTCAGTTGTTGTGAGGTGGTCTTAGGTGTGTGTATATCATGGATTTCACAACGGCTACGAATGCAGCTCCTCAGATTTTAGGATTGGAACTATCCGTGTTATAAAAGATAGTTTTAATTGACACAGATATCACAGTTATATTAAGATCACTTCATGCTTTAACACAATGCAGAAGATTAAGTTGCTCTTAATCTTTTTGCATATGGAGCTGATCTCCATTTGAAAGCTTGTAAGCTATTGCACTGCAGGAGACCAAAGGCACTGATGTGCACAGCCTATTCAATGAAATACTTGCTTTCACTGGTATAACTGCGCAATGCCTGCAGCTTATTTATTTGGTAGCCCTTCCAGCCCATGATGGCACTGATATTTTGAAGCTGCTTACTGCAGACTCCAGCCACATCTTATTAGGGATGAAAAAGATGGAAAAATCAAGTGTTCTCAATAAAGACAGCGCCAGTGCTGGCTGTCTAGGCAAAGTCAATATCTACCCAAAGAGTCCAAATGTTCTGGGATCTAGCAGTGAAGAGTCTTGGCAGTGCCTGTTGGTTTTGGCAGTGCCTCAGAGTTACAGCAAAGCCAAATGGAGATTTGCATTTATTCATTTAACAGACAAGTTTATATGGAGAAAGTTACCAACAGCACTTTCAGGAATGGAGCACTTTAGGCCTGTCTGGGTTCAAGAGCTTCATTAACAATGTGATGACCATAGCAGGATATTATTGACAGAAACCAAACCCACTATTTACCCTGTGCAAAGTTTTTGAGGCCACAAATCTACTGAAATTACCAATGTCTCTGTACACTAAGAGTGCCAAAACTTTTCCTTAATTAGACCCTTAGCCTTTGCAGTTACTGCCAGTGATAACAAAAGCATGGTGTGATTTTATAACATTTTATACTCACTCATAGCAACAACTCTTATCCAGAGCAACTTACAGTTTGATCATTTTACACAGGTAGGCGATGGTAGTGTTAGGAGTCTTGCCCAAGGACTCTTATTGGTGTAGTGTGGGGTTCCTACCCAGGCAGAGGATCGAACTCCAGTCTACAGCGCAGAAGGCAGAGGTGTGATCCACTACACTACATTTGAATTTGCAAGTAAAAGGGGAGATTTTTCTTGAATCTCATGAAATGCCTTGTCTCATGTCTTGGTTTTGTAGAAAGAAAACCATTTTTGACACTTTTTAAAGACTCAAAACAGAAAGAAAACTTTTCTTTAGAAGTGATAATGTCAGGTAAGATCTTCGGGGCAAGATGCCCCCCAGACAAAGAGCCAAAGCTCTTCGCCATAAACTATTATTTGGATTTTCATCATAAAGATAAAGTTATTCACTGGAGTTTCACTCTAGTGATCATTAGCTAGAATCTTACTGGAGAGTTCAGCAGCTCAGTTGTTTCATGTTCAAGGTTCAAGTTTCAAGGTTTAAGAGGCTTTATTGTCATTTCAGCTCTATACAAGTACAACATTCCTCCAGGACCAACACAGGAACACAAGTGCAAAACAACACAGTATACACAGTGCAGACAATACAGTACAACAAATACAAAAGATTTACAGTAAGTACAAAACAGAACACAAACAGAACACAGGCAGTACACGGTACTGAGAATATGTGGACTTGTGCAAAGCAGGATGTAGCACACTATAACATATTAGCAGATAGCTTAGCATATATGAACATAGCAGTCACTGGGGTAGCAGCCAGAACAGCAGTGGAATACAGTATTTGGTTGACACAGTATTCTAGCTAAAACTGTTAAAGAAGTAAAATGTGCAAAAATGCAAGAAGTCAGATATTGTTAAGATATTGTTGTTATAATCATTAATCACCCCTTTATTAATTAAATATTCAATGCTATTGCTTTGTGAAAAGGTTCAAACAACATGACAAACATGCTAAACTGTGGTTTAGCTTAATCCTAAGTGGCTATTATTCTAAAAGGTGCACTGTGTAAGATTGTTTGGTAACACTTTATTTGGATGGTCCATTGTCGATTCTTTGTAAATGCTCAGTATATCTTTTATATTTTATTAAATCTATCTGTAACCCTGACTTTAACCCCAAGGCAAAACCTGCATCTACTCCTAACCCTAACGCTAGCCATACTGTTGTTGATCATCAACTGAACATCACTAGAAAGTTTGTTAATGATTTAAGTATCTGTAGTGAATCTATAGGAGACCATCCAAATAAAGTGTGACTGATTTTTTTGTTCAAATTGAATGAAATATTATTAGTCAGGAGGAAAAAACAACCTAAAATATGAGCGTGCACAGCTGCAAGTTGCCCTGTAAAGCCTGGAATAATCAAGTCAGAGGCGTTGGGTCGGTTTTTCACACCATGTCGTTAGTCTTTACGTATTAACGTCACACAGACAGACTCAGAAGGAAAGTCTGGCTTATACTGATGAAAATGTGATGACAATAGTGGATAATTCACTCACATCCTCAGAAGACGCTCCTTCACCAAGTTTTGACTGCTTTCTCTTTGAATTCTCTTTCAATCATGAGATTCATCCGCTTGGGAAAGGGGTTCCGAAGCTCAACCCACATTACAAAATGTTCTTCCGCAATTTGCATGCAGTTACACATTTCCACCAGAGAGGTCTCCAAAGTCCCCAAAACTTACAAAGTGCAGCTTTAAGGTGGGCTTCTTCCTCAGTTTCCTCTACAGATAAATGACAATAACATTGTAACTCGAGACCAAAACATTTAAGCAAATTAAGAAGCTTCATGAGTGGCTGTGTGTCGTGTTGGGTGTGTTTGAGCAGGATAAACACTAAACTCTAAAGAGCTGTTGCCCTTTGACTCTGCTGTGGAGGCTTAATGACAAGTTCAATAATAAATATAGTCCTAAAAATATCCCCTCTGACTCTTCGGAAGACTATTTAAAGACAGTGTCCTGTGGCTTGTTTACAGCAAACAACACGAGAACAAAACCTGCCATTCATGAGTCTGAGATAAATAAGAAATTAAAAGGAGTGTTTTGTTTATTTATAGTGATGACAGAGGATGAGTCAGTGGGTCTTGAGGAGCTCCGCGATGTGGGAGTTTGGCCTGCAGCTGCAGTTCCAGCCCTGAGTGACCTCACGCAAGGCTCTGCAGGTCATGCCTGCCCTCATATCGATCACACAGAGGGTCCAGGGGAGGAAAATTTCAAGCCCATGGGTACTGATGCAAAAATAGAAGACCTTAATTTATACTGTATTATATACAACACTGCAAAAGTCAGAGACCACACTCGTTTTTTTCCCAGACGTTTTTTTTTGTTTGTTTGTTTGGTTATGCATCAAAAAAAAACATATTTCACAGAAAGTTACACAGAAGCCTCAATATATATATTTTTTCAGTATTCAGAGTTTGTACTCTTTACACACTTCTGTTCATTTTAGCAGACACACTTTTAGTTTCTCTAAGAAATAACTACTATAACTACTAGTAACTAATAATTTGCCAATAACTGCTATGAATTATTCTTTAACTACTATGAAGTAATAGTAGTTATTTATATTATATAATATTCAGTAATAATCATGAATTTTCCAGTAACTACTATAAATTATGAAATAATTATCATGAATTATTCAATAATTATTACAAATAATTCAGTAACCACAATAAATTATTTAGGAACTGCTATGAATTTAATCAGTAACTACTATGATTATATATAATTATTAAGAATTAATTCCGAAATGCTATAATTTATTCAAGAATTAATATAATTATTTAGTAACTACTATAAATTATTTAGTAATTATTTGGAATTATTTTGATTATTTAGGAACTACTATAGATTATTCAGTAATACTTATGAATAATTCAGTAACTCCTGTAAGTAGTTGTGTAGTTGTGAGAGTGAGGAGCTGAAGTGTGGAGCTGACCCCAAAACAGACCAGTTTTCAATAACTGAAGTTTAAGGGTCACTAAAGTTAACGTTTCTGCGTAGTTTGATTATCAGTGATATCATACTGACCTCACTCTACCTCAGAACACCTGTCTCACTAATACACCCTCACTGCATATTAAAGACCCCCTGTACCCCTCACACCCACTGAGTTTAATCTGAGGACGGGGGGAGTGATCCGTGGGTGGTAAAGACATTTTACAGGAGGAGAAAAAGAACACCGCCACCACAGAGAGAGAGAGAGAGAGAGAGGAGAGAGAGAGAGAGAGAGGAAGAGCTGAATGAATGAAAGAGAGAAAGAGGAATGAGTTAGAGAGGAAGAAAGAGAGGGAAAAGAAGACTTGGAAAACTGAAAAGCAGGAAAAGATAGTGGAATAGGAAAGAGATAAAGAAAAGAGACAAGAGAGAAAAAGGGACAAGAATGGAAGAGAGAGAGGGGACTGAAAGAGAGAGAGAGAGAAAGAGAGATACAGGAAAGAAAGAAAGCAATACAGGAAAGACATACAGAGAGATACAGACATAGAGAGAGACGATGCAGAGTGAGAGAGAGAGAGTGAGAGAGAAACAGAATAAGAGCAAGAGACAGGGAGAGATACAGAGAGAAAGAGAGAGAGGTAGAGAGAGAATAAAAGAGAGATACAGTGAGAAAGAGAGAGAGAGGTAGAGAGATACAGAAAGAGAGATACACAGAGAGAAAGAATGAGAGAGACAGGGAGATATACACAGGGAAAAGAGAGAGATACAGGAAAGATACAGAGAGAGAAAGAAAAAGATACAGAGAAAGAGAAAATGAGAGAGACAGAGAAAGAGATACAGAGAGGGAGAATGAGAGATAGACATAGAGATACAGAGAGAGAGAGAGAGACAGAGAGAGATTGAGAGGCACAGAGACAGAGAGAGAGAGAGAGAGAGAGAGAGATACATAGAGAGAGAATAAGAGATTCAGAGAGAGAGAAAGAGAGAGAGAGCGATAGAGAGCAATAGACTGGGAGGATTTGTGTGTCTCTGCATTGCAGGCCAGCGCAGCTGAATAATACGGCTGATGAATAAGGGAGTGAATGAACGAGAGGATGAGAAAAAAAGACATTAAACATTTCTGTCCGTCAACCCGAAAGACTCTGAATTCATCCAAAACGGCGCAACCGCGATGAGTCACTCAGCCTGGAGGTGACATCAAACGCCGCAGTGAGAGAAGACCTTTCTAAAGGAATCTAATTTAGCAGCCGAGCGAACTGTCCATGTGTCTGCTTTTGTTTTTATGTGTTTTCAGGACAAACATATCAGACGAGAATAACCCGTCTTTTTACTTTTTACTGAACTCAAAGAGCAAAATCACTTCTTCTTGATTCCTGAGATTAAGATTAGTTTTAGGATAACATCATTCATATTATACATAGGTAGTTGAATATAAAATACATGTATAAAATCTGGTTAGGGCCTCTTTTTGCTCTGAAACCAGCCTCAAATCTTGAAATGCATTCCTTTGAAATTCTCATCCATGTTCACAAGATTGCATCATGCAGTTCCTGCAGATTTCTCAGGTGCACTTTCATGCTGTGAATCTCTGGTTTTGCTACATCCCTCAGGTGTTCTGTTGGGTTCAGATCCGGTAACTGGGAAGGTCACTGAAGAACACTGAACTCACTGTTATGCAGAGGGGAACCATCATGGTTCTCTAGGTCCTCAGAGACGGCCTAAGATGTAAAAATAAAATTTTAAAATTGAGCAGTTCTAATTTTCTCTGATCATATTTTGCCAATCAAAATCTAAACAAATATAAAACTAAGCAAATACACCAATCAGGCATAACATTATGACCACCTCCTTGTTTCTACGCTCATTGTCCATTTTATCAGCTCCACTTACTATATAGGTGCACTTTGTAGTTCTACAGTTACAGACTGTAGTCCATCTGTTTCTCTGATACTTTGTTAGCCCCCTTTTACCCTGTTCTTCAGTGGTCAGGACCCCCATGGACCCTCACAGAGAAGGTATTATTTGGGTGGTGGATCATTCTCAGCACTGCAGTAACACTGATGTGGTGATGGTGTGTTAGTGTGTGTTGCGCTGGTCTGAGTGGATCAGACACAGCAGTGCTGCTGGAGTTTTTAAACACTGTGTCCACTCACTGTCCACTCTATTAGACACTCCTACTTTGTCAGTCCACCTTGTGGATGTAAAGTCAGAGACGATAGCTCATCTGCTGCTGCACAGTTTGTGTTGGTCATCCTCTAGTCCTTCATCAGTGGTCACAGGACGCTGTTGGCTGGATAGTTTTGGGTGGTGGACGATTCTCAGTCCAGCAGTGACACTGAGGTGTTTAAAAACTCCAGCAGCACTGCTGTGTCTGATCCACTCAGACCAGCACAACACACACTAACACACCACCACCACGTCAGTGTTACTGCAGTGCTGAGAATGATCCACCACCCAAATAGTACCTGCTCTGTGAGGGTCCATGGGGGTCCTGACCACTGAAGAACAGGGTAAAAGGGGGCTAACAAAGTATGCAGAGAAACAGATGGACTACAGTCTGTAACTGTAGAACTACAAAGTGCACCTATATAGTAAGTGGGGCTGATATAATGGACAATGAGCGTAGAAACAAGGAGGTGGTCTGAATGTTGTGCCTGATCGGTGTAAATCCTTCAAACCTGCCAAAAGCTCTGCTGGGACTCCTTGCTGTTGGGCGTGGAAAACGGGTCTAGGGCCAAGATGGATTTTTGTGATTTAGGAAGTTTATCAGTCAGCTCATCGCCGTCAGAATGCTTGAGAAGCAATTGTTGATGAATTTAAAAGCAAAGGATCAGTTGCATGACCCTGCCCTCAACTACTTCATCCAAAGGACAAGAGGATGGACTTCATTTTCAAGTGATGCTTTGTAAGTTATTTAAAATCTGCCAGCTGATTTTATTCTGGCCACCGCTGACATTGTTTGCGTAATGTGAAGGTTTATTTGGGAAAACGGCCACTATGCAGAATTACCGGTCATTTTTCTGATACTAATGTGTTGTGTCACTCATGGCTGCTTGGCTGGGTGAGAGCTGCTGTGATGTGAAGGCTTAACGTTATATCAAATGTTGTTGATTTTAGGAGGGCGTGACTTTGTTCTTTGCGTGGCCTTTCCAGCTTAATTTTTGTTTCTTAACTTTTGCAGTACTTTAAGAGGGGACACAGTAAACTAGGCTGTTTTTTTTTTTCAGAAATGGGA
This sequence comes from Colossoma macropomum, assembly GCF_904425465.1. Classification (NCBI taxonomy): domain Eukaryota; kingdom Metazoa; phylum Chordata; class Actinopteri; order Characiformes; family Serrasalmidae; genus Colossoma; species Colossoma macropomum. The sequence continues at coordinate 32,804,987 of NW_023494798.1, read as the reverse complement.
AGGGGAGGTCAGAGGGTCGAGGTTTAAGAGCCATGGTTCGCTACTGCTGTTATGTTCATCACTACTGGTAGACCTGTGTGACCATACGCTTCGATACACAAGCAAATTCAGCTACGTCATTCACAGTATGGCCTTTGGTATGCCCGATTATATATATGTATATATTATATATACATATATATATATATATTATATATATATATATATACATATATATATATATATATATATATATTATTACATATAGATACTTGCACATGGGACAAAAGCGTCTTGCTGTACTGCAGGTGAGCTTTGCTGATCACTAGTTTAAATCTCTTCTCACATTAACACAGGATAACCTGATACAGGATAACTGACTTTCATCTGTGAGATTCAACTTAGAGTTCAAAACCTGGCAGAAGAGACGCATCATCAGAAACACCCTCTCCCTCTCTCACTCCCTCTCTCTCTCTTTCCCTCTCTCTCTCTCTCTCTTTCCACTCTGTGCTGATTTAAATGAGTGAGACACCAGTGCCATCTTCTGTCTCACTGTTTATCTGCTTTTATTGTCTCTCTCTCCTCCCTCTCTCTCTCGTATCTCTCTCTTCTCCTCCCTCTATCCTTCTCTTTCTCTCTATACCTCTCTCATCTCTTTTCTGTGGTAATTTAAATGAGTGAGGCAGAAAAAAAGAAAGAGAGAGGAAGAAAGAGTGTCACACTGAGCCTCCATCCAAACTCAGATGAGTATTCATTTTCTCTCTCTCTCTCTCTCTCTCTCTCTCTCTCTGTTTAAAACTATAGCTATAAACAGTAGGTAGGTATTTGTTAATGATGCAAGTTCAGCAGGACCCATCAAAACAACATCTGGGGGAAAACAGATCTAAAAGGTTTTACAGCAAGAAAGCAGACATGCTGAGGCTTCACCATGTCTGTGTAGGCTATACATACACAGTGCTGTGAAAAAGTCAGAGACCACCCTTCATTATATTTAATTTCCAGCCTAAACAGCTGTTCAGTTCAAGTTATTCATTTTGCATTAGATACTTCTCAGGTGTTTATAAATGCTTGTACAAGAAAGGTGAAAGGCAAATGAAAATAACAAAACAAAAAAACAAAAACTGATTAAAAGGTACAGAGAATATGAGACTCCTAACAACCACCTGGAAGAGCTGGTCGACACCAAAACTGCCCCCATCAGATAAGCAGCACTTAAAGCTTTCATCTCTGAGAGAGAGGAGAAAATCAAGCTGCTTCAGATCTGAAAACATCCACAGGTGTTTCTGTCCATCCTTCCACTGTGAGAAGACGACTCAGCGCTGTGGGTCTGAAAGGATGTGTAGCTGTCAAGAAGAACCTCACTGAGAAAAGGAGACGGACACATCAAACAAAGAAGCTGAACAATGGACTGACCACCCCAGAGTCCAGACCTCAACACCACTGAATGTGTTTGATCACTTCAGAAAATGATCAACCAGCTTCTGAGACTGAACTTTGGAGGTGTGTCTGCAGATTCTTTGAGGAACTGAAAGTGAGACTCCTGAAAAGAATGGAAGCTGTAAAAATAAACACACTAAATACTGAAAAATGTTGTATTTAGGTGTTGAGCCTTCTGTGTTATTTTTAGTTATTATTCTGCTTTTTTATGATGCTGACCCTTTTTAAAGTGGTCAAATAAAACATATAATTTGACCAGTGTTCAAACTATTGCGCATGACTGTATGCACACGTGTTCAATGCACAGCCTGAGCTCAGCTAATCAGTAGTGACCCGTACCCGTATAAAGGCTGTTAGCTCATATGTGAATATGATCCAGTATTTTCAGGTCTGCTGTTGTTTGGGGCTGATTTCTGCATTAGTGTTTGAGTGCATGTGTGCATAACTAACCCATGGACACAGGATGGGCGCAGTGACCCACAGTGTGGGCCTCCTGAGGGTGTGTGATGAGGGAGGAGAAATGTGTTTAGTCCCGCTGCCTACACACATTATACACACACACACACACACACATCTCATACACACTATACTCAACTGAGCAACAGAGGCAAGTAAACAGCAAGAGTTTATTAGAAAGACCAACCTTGTATTTCCACTGAATGGCCACTTTATTGGAAACACTCACCTTATCTGTCCACTCACTGGCCACTTTATTGGAAACACCTCCCTTATCTCTCTACTTGCTGGCCACTTTATTGGAAACACCTCCCTTATCTCTCTACTTGCTGGCCACTTTATTGGAAACACCTCCCTCATCTCTCTACTCGCTGGCCACTTTATTGGAAACACCTCCCTTATCTCTCCACTCGCTGGACACTTTACTGGACACACCTACCTCATATGTCCACTTAATGGGCACTTCATTTGAAACACTTCCTTTATCTTTCCTCTCACTGGCCACTTTATTAGAAACACCTATGTAATCTGTCCACTTGCTGGCCTCTTTACCAAAAATACCTACACCTCATTTGACCATTTGCTGGCCACTTTACTGGAAACAACTTATCTCTCCACTTGCCAGCCACTTTGTTGGAAACACCTCCCTTATCTGTATACTCACCGGCCACTTTATTGGAAACACCTACCTCATCCGTTCACTCGCTGGCCACTTTATTGGAAATACGTACCATTTCCATCCACTCAGTAGCCACTTTGATGGAAACACCTACCTTACACATCCACTTGCTGGCTACTTCATTTGAAATACCTCTCTTATCTCTCCACTCACTGGCCACTTTATTGGAAACATGTCCCTTATATCTCCACTTGTTGGCCACTTTATTGGAAACATCCAACTGATCTGTCCACTTGCTGGCCTCTTTACCAAAAATACCTACACCTTATTTGTCCACTTGCCGGCCACTTCATTGGAAACACCTACCTTTTGTTGTCCACTTATTGGCCGCGTTGTTAGAAACACCTGCTTATCTGTCAACTTGTGGGCCACTTTGTTACCTTACCCATGCACTCGCTGGCGAAATGCTTTTGTTAGCTAATGGTCATTCTTTAAAAAGAATGTTTTATGAACACTGACCTGAAATCAAGCTGTTTAGCTGATCTCTGTATGTCATGTAAATAAATGCGTCTGATTGTATAAGATGATCTGGTCCATGTGTAAGAAAATGTAGCCTCTGAAATATAACCATATTTGACATATGTTGATTGGCTTTGCTACAGAAGTTTTTCCAAGTGCTGGGTTCACTGTGCGTCACCAGAGTAATTAGAGTCTCTAACTGTACACCAGCAAGGTGGAGCTACTAGGGGGGTTTCTGCTAAAGTGGTCAGGGAGGGTTTGTTTTATATAAAGTGACAATGAAGTTAAACAATAAAGTATAAAGGAGCGATGAAGAGATGTGTTGCCATTGATGACGATATTTCCACTAAGATGCCCGTGGGATTTGTTCGAAATCTTCTTCATCTGTTTCTTCTCCACGATAACTCCATCTGAACCCCTAATTTAAATGATCTGTCAGAGAGATAATTCTATTAAAATCCTTATTAAATCATCAAAACTACATTTTATCCCAGCTGCTTCCACAATCAGTACAAGCTTAATTGAACAAACGAAAACCATCACATGATGTTCTGGTGAAACAGAGAGAGAGTTGGGGGGGAGGCGGGGGTAGAGGGGGAAACATGGGCTTTCAAACTGACAGCTAAATTAACTCCCTCTTTGTGTTACAGTAAAAATTAACTCAGACACGCCAGTAATTATGTCACGGATAGTTTCCTTGCAGCTAAATTACGAGACAGAGTTCCTTTATTACTCAAGGCCCTTTCAAGCACCACAATGGCCTTTTAACCCCGTTATTATAATCTCCCCATAGAAATCTCGCTCGCACTGTCCGCTCACGTCCAAAACCACTCCGCTGCGCTAACCGTCACACAACTGGAAGGTCAAAACGATCAGAAAAACGTCTGCTACAACAGAAGTTATCAGAGCCTGATGAATGCCTGTATCACATAGCAAAGAAATGTTTTTATTAATGCATTTGTTCTTTGTTGGTTTGCAATCACTTACATAATAATACATACTAAAAACTAACAGGTGAAGTGAGGTAGTTTTCAGAGAGTTTTTATTAGTTAACTAAACTAAGGGTGTGTGATAAAGGAGGAGAAATGTGTTTAGTCCTGCTGCCTACACACGTAATACACACACACACACACAAACACATCTCATACACACTATACTCAACTGAGCAACAGAGGCAAGTAAACAGCCAGACTTTATTAGAAAGACCAACCTTGTACTTCCACTCACTGGCCACTTTATTAGAAACACCTACCTCACCTGTCCACTTGCTGGCCTCTTTACCAAAAATACCTATACGTAATTTGACCATTTGCCGGCCACTTTATTGGAAACACGTACTTCATCTGTTTACTCATTAGCCACTTTATTGGAAATAACTTATCTGTCCACTTGCAGGCCACTTTATTAGAAACACCTACCTCACCTGTCCACTTGCTGGCCTCTTTACCAAAAATACCTACACCTAATTTGACCATTTGCCGGCCACTTTATTGGAAACACCTACCTCATCTGTCTACTCGCTGGCCACTTTATTGGAAATAACTTATCTGTCCACGTGCAGGCCACTTTATTGGAAACACCTACCTCATCTGTTCACTCGCTGGCCACTTTATTGGAAACACCTACACGCTCATAGCCCTCATCTGTTTACTCGTTAGCTACTTTATTGGAAATAACTTATCTGTCCACGTGCAGGCCACTTTATTGGAAACACCTACCTCATCTGTTCACTCGCTGGCCACTTTATTGGAAACACCTACCTCATCTGTTTACTCGTTAGCTACTTTATTGGAAATAACTTATCTGTCCACGTGCAGGCCACTTTATTGGAAACACCTACCTCATCTGTTCACTCACTGGCCACTTTATTGGAAACACCTACTTCATCTGTTTACTCATTAGCTACTTTATTGGAAATAACTTATCTGTCCACGTGCAGGCCACTTTATTGGAAACACCTACCTCATCTGTTCACTCCCTGGCCTTTTCATTGGAAACACCTACCTCATCTGTTTACTCTTTAGCTACTTTATTGGAAATACTTACCATTTCCATCCACTCAATGGGCACTTTAATAGAAAAAAAACCTACTTTACGTGTCCACTTGCTGGCCTCTGCTGTGCTAACCGTCACACAACTGGAATCAAAATGATTAGAAAAATGTCTGCTACAACAGAAGTTATCATGGCCTGATGAATGCCTGTATCACATAGCAAAGAAATGTTTTTTTTAATGCATTTGTTCTTTGTTGGTTTGCAATCACTTACATAATAATACATACTAAAAACTAACAAGTACATTATTTTATGAAGTAGTTTTCAGAGAGTTTTTATTAGTTAGCTAGGTAATGTTTAAAGATAACAAATAAATGGATCCCGGACCAAATCAAGCCTCACCTCTCACTCGAAGCCCAGATAACTAAACTGAAGCTCTTACTTTGGACAGATTCTGAGAAGAATCAATTCATTAGAAAAGATCATTATGCTTGAAACAGCTGAAGGCAGAAAAAGAGGAAGAGGACCATCGGCTACAAGATGGATGGAGACAATCAGAGGGATCATGAACCAGCCAATCAGAAGCGTGAAGACCCAAACAAAAGACAGGACATTCCAGAGAAACACCATCCATGTGGTCACCAGGAGTCGACCACTTCATAATATAGGCCGCTTAATAAGAACAGATGTTTGTGTGGTTCTGTCCCAAAAAACAGTCATAATTATTTTTTTACTAATTTTCCAACCTCTCAGAATTAAACTAGGCTGGGTCAGTAACTGTGCCTTTAAGGCTGATATATGTAAATAAGCTCTGTTGTGATTGGCTGCCTTGTTCAAAAATTGTCCAGCCTAAAACATTCCTCATAACATTGGTGTGAATGGGCAGAGCTAAACTGTCGTAGGCTAATCAGGCAGATTTATGTAAATGAAGAGCTATGCGACATTCTCGCTTTTAGCTTAAGTTGTCTGGCTTTACTAAGAAATCATTATTATTTTTTGAGATATTGATGGAATTCTTTAAACGTGTACACCTGCTTAGTCTTCCGTTATCATTCGTATTGTTAAAAGCTTAAAAGTGTAAATGCATCAATGGTCTACATGGGGATTAAACTGAAGCGAGAATCCCACTAAAACCTGCTTGGATGCACAAGGTTGAAGTTAGCTTCTTATTCACCAGTGTGTTTTCAGACTTGCAGTTATGGGTTCAGACAAACAAATGTAAATAAAAGAAAGCAGTAACTGCATTTATCGAGACATAGAGGCATGTTCTGAGGGCAGCGCTGAGTTTATTTGTTAAATCTAACTTCTTAGCATGTCTGCTGGCAGAATCAGTGTTTTTTTGCTTATATTTTCTCTCTTGTGCAAAACATGTAGCTTTTTAAACTTTAGACATAAATCTATGTAACTGTGTTTGTGTAAGTATGAGTGCACAATAGTGTGTGTGCAGTACTAAATCGACAGTACAGCTGGTGTTAGCTACTAAGTAAACCTAGCTACCAAGTAAGGTGACCATTCAGCCTATTTGGCCACTTTGGGATTGACAAGAAAAGACAAATTGTTACGCCGTGCAAACCTCACCCTCACAACCTGACCCCACTGACACTACTGCTGTTGCTACATGAACTAATCAAAATTATTCACTTGAACCAATCATTTAAACTAATTCAAATGAATCAGTCACCCATTGCAGAACTGACTCTGAGTGTTTTTCCTTTCTTTCCTTTGCCGAGTTGAACAGCTGCCCATCCTGTGCGTTCTGATGCTGCTGCCTCTTCTGCCTTGATCGGGTTCCCCTTCTGAGTCCTGGTTCCTCTCAAGGTTTCTTCCTGTTTCTCTTAGGGAGTTTTTCCTTGCCACTGTCGCCACTGGCGACGCTCATGGGGGCTCGGACCCGGATTTCTTTCTGTAATGCTGATTTTCTTGTAAAGCTGCTTTGTGACAACACCTGTTGTAAAAAGCGCTATATAAATAAACTTTACTTACTTACTTACTACTTATTTGCAATTATTTATATGACAATTAATTGTCTGCTTAAAATTTCATGATTATTACAAACTTGTCATTTGTAAAAATTTCCATTCCACCTTAAAAGGTGCAGCACCTACATTTTGGCAGTGCCATTTAAGGTGGAACGGAACATTTGAAAATAAAGCTAACTTCAGCCTCGAGGCACAAACAGATAGATTAGCACAGACATGGTTTTCCAGTGCTTTAAATTGTTATGAAGAACTTCAGTTACTGGGATAAACACACCTGTAATACATTTTATGGAACTGCTGATCGTACCTGGCAGAAAACAGCATCCGCTCTCCTTTCATGCAATGTTAAAGAGTTGCTTAATGCTTAGTCTCAGTTTCTCTCAAACTGTAAACTATAGGCAAGGGCCTGAATTTGTACATGAAAAAACAGCCTGAACAAAGCCTGAAATGGTTCAGGTCAGTTGCAGACCTCTAAGAATCTCTCCAAGCCAAATTCAGCAACCAAAACTCCTCCAATGCTGTTTTGAGTATGAGCTACTGTCCCTTTTTGATTCAGTAGTCTTCATTGGCCCAAGCCAGTTAATTAATTATAATATATTAATTAGGCAGTTAACAAATAGTATTAAAATTACCAATACATTACAATGGTGTTTGGATTCTCTATTTGGCTTTTTAGCCTGTTTTTTGACTTCTTTTTTGCTCAGCCCTGTGTTTTGTGTATCTGCTCTCTCAGTTTTGACCTTGGCCTGTTTTTGTACGATTTTGCCAAACCCTCCTGTAATTAAAGTCATTTCATTTCTTTTTATCCATGAGTGCCTGACTAGTTTGTGTGGTGTTACATGTCTTAAATTCAAAAATGTCAATTTGCTGCAGTGAAAGTTCAGAGAACTTTAAATAAGTTGGCAGAACATAAAACACAGATTTTTGTTCTGTTGACTTACAATTACAAATTCAACTCAAAATTTTATCGCAGCAAGTTGATTTACTTTTTGAAGGTCCTAATATTTATTACAGTGTGAGTGAAGTGGCTCAGTGCAGTACATCATATGGTTCCGTTATGAATTCACACTGGGCAAGTTCATAGTTTGTCCAGGCGCAGGAACCGAACATAACATTGAACACAGTGAAAACTTGGAAAAGATTTTATGCAGTTTTATGCAAATTTTATGCAAAGAAATAACATGCCCCCCTCACCCCAAGCTAAATTCTTTCTCTGTTATGGGTGGTCTCTTGCTTTTATGGGTGGTCTGGTACCCCCCAGCCCCTCCTCAATCCGAACCCTGGTTTTAATGCATGTGGCTCATTACTACAATGACTACTGCAGGAAGCTAATTATTCTAAACTTCTTGTAAAAATCAATGTAAAGCCAGTGTAAGTAAATGGTCAGTGTGATGCAAAATTGTTATTTTTGAAGTAACATTCAAAGGCTCAATCCCAATTCTTATTTTAACCCTTACCCCTTTTCTCATAACACTCTGTTTAGAGTGTCTCTGAAAAACCTCCATTTGGAGGGTCAGGTAGCCCTAACACTACCCACCCCTCTATCTCAATAAAAATCGGCACACCCTAACCCCAAGGCATGAACGTGCAAAACTGAGGGGTAGGGGCGAGGGGTGAAATAGGATTGGGCTAAAGTATCTTTAGAACAGCAAAACAAGGAGCAACACAGTCGACTGGTTGTTGTACATGATCTTGTTTGCATCTTATTCACCATATAGCAATCAGATTATTTAATCTGACTGACTAGAGATGCATTTCATTACCAAGTGTAAATGTAAGTGTGTAAAATCATTACAATCCAGATACAAGTCGCACAAAATGAGTAGGTATAAACATGGCCTGAGAGCTTATTGTTAAAATGTACTAAGTGGAATGTGTGTCCTGTAAAATGAATTTCAGCCAATCAGCTATGTTGTAATGACGGCGGGGTCTAAATAGCCCAGCTTGGCAAAAAGCCCAATATTTGTGACTGGAATAATTCAATATGAACTGTACTGTGTCTCCAAACTTTTGACTGGATGTTTGTTTATATGTATTCTAAAGTTATACAGTCTTTTTATAGGCAGCAACATTTACTGCCAAGATAAATAGTTATAAACATATTATTATCAAGAGCTACTTGTGCAACTACTGGGTGCCTTTTTGTGTGGAGAACAATACAGGGCAGCCAATCAGGACAGAGTTCATTTACATACATAGCCATAACCAAACGTTTGGGCACCTCTGGTCGAATATCATGTGCAGAATAGTGTAACAGAGCTCTGCTGCAGTGAAGGGGCCCAGAAAATATATATTTAAAATAAAAAATGTCTTTTTATTTTTAAATTACACACTAGTTTAAACAAAGACATAAATATCTGTCAGGTGGCAAAGCGCTATTTTTCATCCTGTAAAAAAAAAAAATCAATAAAAAAAGGGAGCGAGTGGAGATTGAGACCAGCTATTTCAGTGAAAAGATGCTGAAGAGGTTGATTTTCCACTGTTTCTCCACAGAAAGACTGCAGTTATTCTATCCCCCTGATAAAAAGGCAATTTGGTGCCCTCGTATTTGTCAAAAAATGAATTCTCACAGCAGCGGCGGCGGCGCTTTAGCGCGCAAAAACAAGCTTACATATTAGAATGCAAATTAGCAACTGAAGGCGAGCTTGGGGGGGATAAACCGCAGGAAGACCACTTAGAGCTCAATCACAGGTACCAGGAGGACCACCCTCAGAGAGAGAGAGAGAGAGGGTGAGTGAGAGAGAGAGAAGGAGATTTCAGTTTTGAAATGAAAGAGTTTGATGCAGAATGTCAGCATTATTAAAGTCTCGAAACATACCGTTTACTCTCCAGTCCATTCAGCCCATATACAGAACCAATCTGCACAAACAGCCTCAATTTATTGTTTATATTGTTTTGTGTTGTCACAAAAATCGACACTCGCCAAATCAGCCTTCAGCAGTTTAGCTTCACCCATTCACACTGAAGATATAAGGAGTGTTTCAGTCTAGACTCTTTTTTATATGAGGCATAATACAGGGCAACAACTCAGAGCTCTTTTGCCCTATACATTTGCGCTATATAGTCATGTGCAAAAGTTTTGGCACCCCAAATGATGTTACGCAGTGTCTGTCACGCGTCCCAGTTCTCAGTCAGACTCACGCTTCAATACGAACTCCAGTTCCCAAAACTCCTAAGTTTGTCATGTGACTCAGCCAGCCAATCAGCGTTCAGTCAGCAGATCCCAGTCACCTGAGTTCTGATTATGTTCACCTGTTTGCCTGTGTGTATATACCTGTTTGTTTCTCTCACACATGGCGCAGTATCGCCTCTGTTCCTTCAGTGTGACCAAGCCTTTCTCATGTTTTGCTGGTTTCCTGTTTTGACCTTGTTTTGTCTCTGGTTGTCGTTTTTCAGATTAACCCCTTTGGCTCAGTTTAACTGTGTTTTGGCTTTTTGGTTTCGACCCTCGCTTGTTTCTCTACTTCGACTTTTGCCTCAGCCCATGTATTTTGTTTTGCTGCCCTGGATTTTGGGCTGGTCTGGTGTCCTGTTCCTATGGTGAATTGTCCTTTTAATAAACCTTCCGGTTTATTTTATATTTGAGAGTGTCTGGTTAGTCAACCCAGTGTTACAGTGCCGTATTTTATACTTTTTTTATGGTTTCCCCAAATATGTTAAAAAATAAATAAAACATAAAAGCTAAGAAATTAAAATTTTGCTCTAAAATTTACAGGACATTTACGTTTGTTCCCTGCAGAGGTGTGTCAACTTATTTTCACTTAGAAAATCAACAAAACATTGACAAATTGACCAAAGAGTGCACAGACTTGTGTACAACTGATGCAAACACTCTTGAAGCTTGTTTAATTCCAAGGGATAAAGGGAGCTTGGACAGCGGTCATGAATTAATGAATGATGACTGTTTTTGTTAAATAAACCAATATAAATATTCTAACTTAATCTCAAAAAATAATAATAATAATAATATTAGAAAAATGTGTGATATGTACCTTTAAATATTTCTAAACTGCCCAGAACAAAGAGAAAGAGAGAGAGAGAGACAATGAAAGAGAGAGTGAGAGAGAGAATGAGAGAGAGAGAGAGAATGAGAGAGAGAGAGAGAGAGAGAGAATGAGAGAGAGAGAGAGAGAGAGAGAGAGAGAAGAGAGAGAATGAAGAGAGAGAGAGAGAGAGAGAGAGAGAATGAAAGAGAGAGTGAGAGAGAGAGAGAAAGAAAGAAAGAGACAATGAAAGAGAGAGAGAGAGAGAAAAAGAGAGATAGAGAAAAAGAGAGAGAGAGAGAGAGAGAGAGAGAGGTGAGACAGTGAGAGAGAATGTAAGAATGTAAGAGAATGAGAGAGAGAGAGAGAGAGAGAGAGAGAGAGAGAGAGAGGCGAGACAATGAGAGAGAATGTAAGAATGTAAGAGAATGTAAGAATGTAAGAGAATGAGAGAGAGAGTAACAATGAGAGAATAGGAGTCAGAGAGAGGAGAGAGAGAGAGAGAGAGAGAGAGGGGAAAGAAGGAGAGAGAGAAGGTTTGAGAGAGAGAGGAGAGAGAAAGAGAGATATAGAGAAAGGGAGAAAAAGAGAGAATGTGTGAGAATGAGAGAGAGAGAGAGAGAGAGGAACAGGGAGAAAAAGAGAGAGAGAGGAACAGAATGATAGAGTAAGAGAGAGAGAGAGAGAAACGACTGTCTACAAACAAAAAACCTCAACAGCTGCTTAACGTCCTCGATTCAGTGCGTGTGAAAGGTATTTAACAGCTAACGGTCAGCCGGATTAGTGCCCGGATGGCGACGGCGGTCAATACCTGAAGTGAAATGCCAGCGGGTCAGAGGTCAGGATGCATCAGCTCTGCTGGTGGCGCGGCTGGCGGTAATTACGGCACCATCATTAGCGCCCGGCTCACAGATGAAATGCACACACACGGCAGGATCAGCAGGGAGCCGCATGCATCATTAACACACACACACACACACACACACACACACACACACACACACACACACACTGATATATAACAGCCACACCAGACCATCAAGTTCCTATAATACTGAAATAGTCATATTAATATCTTCACCTGCCTTTTAAAGCTCTGTTAACTCTTAAATACATCCACAACCCCTTAAACAAGGGTCTTATTGTCATTGTGCTGTACAATTCAATTGTAATTAGATTTGTACTAACGTGCAAAAGTCAGAGACCACCTTTTATTATTCTAATTCCAGTTCAAACAATAGAGAGTGAGAGGCTACAGTCATGGAGGAGCTGAACCATTGACTATATACATATGACATACACCGACCGGCCACTCCCTTAAGTTCACCTCCTTGTTTCTACACTCTTTGTCCATTCAATCCACTCTACTTACCATATAGGAGCACTTTGACTTTACAATTACAGACTGTAGTCCATTTGTTGCTCAGGACCGCCACAGGACCCCCACAGAGCAAGTATTATTTGGGTGGTGCGTCATTCTCAACACTGCAGTAACACTGATGTAGTGACGGTGTGATAGTCTGTGTTGTGCTGGTACGAGTGGATCAGACACAGCAGTGCTGCTGGAGTTTTTAAACACTGTGTCCACTCACTGTCCACTCTATTAGACACTCCTACCTTGTCAGTCCACCTTGTAGATGTAAAGTCAGAGATGATAGCTCATCTGCTGCTGCACAGTTTGTGTTGGTCATCCTCTAGAGAAGGATGAAGGATCAGTGGTCACAGGACGCTGTTGGCTGGATGATTTTGCTTCTCAGTCCAGCAGTGACACTGAGGTGTTTAAAAACTCCAGCACTGCTGTGTCTGATCAACTCAGACCAGCGCAACACACACTAACACACCACCACCACGTCAGTGTTACTGCAGTGTTGAGAATGACCCACCACCCAAATAATACCTGATTGTGGTGGTCCTGTGGGGGTCCTGACCATTGAGGAACAGGGTAACAATGTATGCAGAGAAACAGATGGACTACAGTCTGTAACTGTAGAACTACAAAGTGAAACTATATGGTCAGTGGGGCTGAAAAAATGGACAATGAGTGTAGAAACAAGGAGGATAGAAGTGACGAAAACTGGAAACTGTATTCACTTTGTGGAAATCAAAACATTTTGCATTTAAAATAATCTCATTGATGTATTGAAGGTAATAAATACATTCAGATGAAGCTTATTTTGTCCACTTATAGTGCTTTCTTTAGGATCCAAGTTGAGCAAATTAGACAAATGCAATTAATCAGAATTACTTTTACAATGATTATGCAGTTATTTGAATCATTTGACAGCCCTTCTTAATTTAAATAACAATTTTCACAAATTAAAAAAAATCTGGATCTTCATTAGTTATTTCTTCACACTTGCCAAAGTGATTATTGATTGTGTAGCACAAACCTGCATGTTTTTTCTTATTACAAAAAGCAGGTTTGGATTTGTGTGTGCTGTAATCAATGGCGATTAGATAGACTGCGTCAGCGGCGAGCGAGTAAAGGAGCCGCGGCCGAGCCCCGACTGAACTTCTATTTGTAGAAAAGGGAAAAGAGCATCACTCAAAGTGTGAAATGTCACTCAGTCAAGCGTGTTTTTTAATCAGGCCGGCCCGCGAGGCATCGCGCGTCTCCTCCATCGACCGTGGCCACCCAGGCGAAACCGTTTTTAACATTTTATCCATTTTCCACATTTCTCCAAACCCAAATACCAAACACTCACATTCACATGCCGGGATGCATAAAGGCTCCGGGAGAGTGACATGCCTCCAGAATGACATTCACACTCAGCCTGCTTAACTCCAGCATCCCTGCACCCGCACTCCTGTCACTTCTGATCCCTCGCCGGACACAAGTGACAAACAGATGTCGCAGAATTACGCAGGGGGCATCTCTGGTGCAGGAGGCACACAGTGGCACAATGAGTACAGTGGGCACAGCAGACTTGGGGATACAGGCACACATTGAGGACACAAGAGGTGTGATCGACTCGGGGGGGGGCACAGAGGACGTGGCAAGCACAAAAAGGACACAGTGAACATGTAGGCATGATGAATAGAGGGCATAAAGTGTTCAAAGGGGATATACAGTGGGCACAGGGGGGCATGCACAAAGGGAACACGGTGAACATGTGGGCACGATGATGGGAAAAAGTGGGCAAAGGAGATATACAGTGGGCACAGGGGGGCATGTACAAAGGGAAAACAATGACAACAGGGGAAAAGTGGGCAAAGGGGATATAAAGTGGGCACAGGGGAGATGGCGTGCACAAAGGGGACAAAGTGGACATGTTGGCACAATAACAACAGAGGAAAAGTGGGCAAAGGGGAGGTGACATGCACAAAGGACACAGTGGGCATGGGGGCATGATGAACACAAGGCATAAAGTAGCTACAGAGGACATACAGTGGGCACAGGGGACACAGCAGATTTAGTGGGTACAGGGACACAGAGGACACAAGAGATGTGATGGACACGAGGGCACAGGAGAGATGGCGTGCACAAAAGGGACATGTAGGCACAATGCATACAGCGCACCAAGTGGGTAAAGGGGATATGCAGTGGGCAAGGGGGCCTGCACAAAGGGGACACCGTGGACATCTAGGCACGAAAATAACAGGGGTAAAGTTGGCAAAGGGGATATACTGTGGGCACAGGGGAGATGGTGTGCACAAAGGGGACAAAGTGGACATCTAAGCACGATAATAACATGGGAAAGAGGGCAAGGGGGACATACTATAGGCAAGGGGACATGACATGCACAAAGGACACAGTGGGCATGGGGGCATGATGAATACAGGGCATAAATTGGCTAAAGAGGACATACAGTGGGCAGAGGGGACACACAGTGAGAACAGTGGGCACAGTGGGCACAGCAGACTTAGTGGGTACAGGCACACAAAGGACACAAAAGATGTGATACACTCAGGGGGCATAGAGGACATGTAGGCATGATGAAAACAGGGCACAACGTGGGCAAAGGGGATATACAGTGGGCAAGGGGGGCATACACAAAGGGGACACAGTGGACATGTAGGCACAATGACAACAGGGGAAAAAGTGGACAAAGGTGATACACAGTGGGCACAGTTTGAACTAGGGGGCCACAGGGCACACTGTAGGCACAGGGGATGTGGCGGGCACAAACATACAGTGGGCATAGGAGGTAGTGAGAGCACAGCAGGCAAAAGTGGCACAGTAGGCATAGAGGCCACAGGGGGCACAGCAGTTAAAGGAGCACAGTGAGCACAATGAGCAAAATGGGTAGAGTGGGCACAGGCGGTTAAAAGGGTATACCACAGTGGATGCAGTGGTCATGGAAGGTACAAGGGTCAAAGAGGGCACAGCAGGCACAGTGGGTACTGCACAGCCCTCTACTGCTGAGCTGTCTCGTTATCTAGCCTGTTTAACAGAGCAGAACTGCCAACCTGCTGGACCACTGGACCGCTGCTCATTTCTGCTGCTCAAGCTAATGCTCTCTCTCTCTCTCTCTCTCTCTCTCTCTCTCTCTCTCATCTCTCCTTCGTCCTTTCCTTCTTTTCTCTTCATATCTTTCTTTCTGCTCCACTCCCTCACCTCTTTTAATCACAATCTCTCTCTTCTCTTTTTTTCATGTCTTTCTTCATCTTTTTCAGTCTCTCTTCCTCTTCCTTCCCCCCTTTTCTCTTTCTTTCTCTTTGTCCCTCTCCCTCTCCTTCTCTTACTCCTTTTGTTCTCTGCTTTCCTCTCTTTCTCTTCTGCTTTTGGTTCCACATCCTCACATCCCTTACTTACGTTCTTTTTTGCCCTCCCTTTCTTTCTTTCTTTCTTTCTTTCTTCCTTCCTCATCCTCTTCCATTCTCATTTTCTCTTATTCTCTCTCTTTATCCTCATCTCTCCTTCTTCCTTCCCTCTTTTTCTCTTTCTGTCACACTCCCTCCCTCTCTCTTCCCTCAGTCTTTTTTCTCTATGTCTCTTTCTTCCCTTTAATCCCACTCCCTCTTACTTCCTTCCTTTTCTCTCATCTTTCTTTTTTGATCCCACTCTTTAATCTCTCTTATTTACAATGTTTTCCCCACTCATTCTTTTTCTCTCTCTCTCTTTCTTTTGGTCTCATTCTCTCTCACTCCTTCTTTCTTTTGGTCTCACTCTCTCTCTCTTTCTTTCTCTCTCAGCTTTGTGAAAGATTAGAGGAGATAACAGCAGCTAATGCTGAATAATCTGGTTAAAGAAACCAACTGTAGCGTCTACAGCTAGAAGAGAGTTTCTCTCTCTCTCTCTCTCTCTCTCTCTCTCTCTCTCTCACACACACACACACACACACACACACACACTTTTTAAGGCTAAATTCCTCCTGACCCTTTAAGACAATGATGGAAAGGGCACATTTCAGTGCTGTAGGGGCAAAAGCCTCAGATAAACACAAACCCTTTGATCCTGTTTACTTTGGCTTGATTCATCTGACTTTTGTCTGAACTGTCACCTCATAAGATTTTTACCACACGCATTCACACTTGGTAGAGTAATGCATCTTCAGTTATTCAGTTTGAAATCTTCTTTCTAGATACATTATATGTAAATTAGCTCATATACATTTTACCAAATTAGATCAACCTGCAACTGCAAAAACAATAAATATCCAGAGCTTAAAAATTCACAAAGATTCTGTTATCTATTTAAACATGAGGCAGTAATTGAGCTAAAAATAAACAAAATATATTTTTAAAATCATAATTAATAGGGTGCTTTCTTTTGGGAGCTGTCTGTCCCAAACCCTAACCCTTAAATTCCAATTTTTAATTTTAATTTGGATTTTTTAAGTGTTTAATTTGTAAATAAAAAGGTTATTGAAAATATACTGTCCCTTATTTTAATGTCACTACTGAAACACAAAGAGTTTTAGCCTGTGGGCGGAGCCTTATTTCAGCCACACCCCTGCATTTTTGAGCAGGAAGTGAGGCTGCATCCCTGTCCCTCACGGCCACATAGTGAGCAGTTAGATCCCATTGTTTTGAAGTAAATGTGTCCCAAAGTCTGAAAATCAGTGTGGAACGTTAAGATTTCTGCAATTAATTAAACTTTTTTGTGTTTCACTGAAAATTATGATTTGATTTTATGTGTGTATGGGTATGAGTAGTTCTGCTCACTGCTAAAACGTTTGAGAAGGTTTTGGTAGTGTTAGAATTGTTTTGTACAGTCATTTATTTTAATAAAATTAACAAAATTAAGGCATAAAGTCACTCAAGTGTAGTGGTTAATTCACTCACATCCTCAGAAGATGCATCCTTCACCAAGTTTTGACTGAGTTCTCTTTGAATTCTCTTTCAATCATCAGATTCATCCACTCAGGGAAGGGGCCCAAAGCACAACCCATGTTAAAAATGGTCTTCCACACACTGTGCACTGTTACACATTTTGGACATTTCTGTAAATTTTATTTAAAATAGTATATTTGCTCATTTTAAAAAAGTGTAACTTGATAAACGAAAATACATTATTCCAAACTCCTTCATTGCAGATTCTTCAGACAGGAACCAAAAATGCTTTGCAGGCACTGAAATGCTTGCATGTACAAACTGGACTAGTAGTTCCTGTATGAACCAAATTCAGAGCTACTGTTGATTGATTCTGGACATCAAACACTCAGGAGAGAAAGCAGCAGGCTTTTTAGCATGTTTTAATATATCTTTCATACACATCTTAATGCTTTTACCACCTGTCACAAAGGAAAACATCACCGCTCTATTTTTAAATTGGTTCTGTTGATAAGTGCTAGTACATATGAGAGGATGGGAACGTGAACTGGATGTGATGGCATCTCTCTCTCTCTCTCTCACCTGTCAACCAACTCCCCCACCAGAACAGGAAAAAAGTACACAACACAAACAGCTTTCACAGTTGAAGGTAAGCAAACATTTGTGTACGTCGCTACTTTGGTTATGATGAAGATTGTGCAGATTGGTGTTTGATGAACTACATTTGTGAAAGACTGAAACGTGTTAATACTGAAGCATAAAAGCACCTAAATCTGAGCAACATTATACTTAGCATGACTTAATTACTTTGTTTGACTAATAGAATTAGCCTCACGTCAAACAGAGCAGTTCAGAAAGTTTAACTTTAGACGAGTTTAAAGGAGCACAGAGGGGTTTACTAACAGCAGGCCAGCGAATTAGCTACACATGACAACGGAAGTGAACAGGACAATGTGACTGAAAGAAACAGCATGGAGAATACAGACAGACAGACAGACACCCAGACAGACAGATAGACAGACAGACTAAAAGATAGATAGATCGATAGATGTATAGACAGACAGACAGACAGCTATAGACAGATAGATAGATAGATAGATAGACAGACAGACAGACAGACAGACAGATAGATAGATAGATAGATAGACAGACAAATAGATAGCTATAGATAGATAGACAGACAGACAGACAGACAGACAGCTACATAGATAGATAGACAGATAGACAGATAGATAGATAGATAGATAGATAGATAGATAGATAGATAGATAGATAGATAGACAAATAGATAGCTATAGATAGATAGACAGCTAGATAGACAGACAGACAGCTACATAGATAGCTACATAGACAGATAGATAAATAGATAGATAGATAGATAGATAGATAGATAGATAGATAGATAGATAGATAGATAGATGGACAGAGAGACAGACAAATGGATAGCTATAGATAGATAGACATCTAGATAGACAGACAGACAGCTACATAGATAGATAGATAGATAGATAGATAGATAGATAGATAGATAGATAGACAGAGAGAGGGAAAAATAGATAGCTATAGATAGATAGATAGATAGATAGATAGATAGATAGACAGACAGAGAGAGGGAAAAATAGATAGCTATAGATAGATAGATAGATAGATAGATAGATAGATAGATAGATAGATAGATAGATAGACAGACAGGCTGACCAACACACAGACAGAGAGCATTTAAACACAATAAAACACTTTTATCAGTGTTTTGTTTATGGCACTGTGCAAAAATCCCTTTTTGACACTCTTATTTTTAAGAGTGTGATGTTGATTCGTGTCCATACAGAGAGAATCTGTGAAA
This sequence comes from Colossoma macropomum, assembly GCF_904425465.1. Taxonomy (NCBI): domain Eukaryota; kingdom Metazoa; phylum Chordata; class Actinopteri; order Characiformes; family Serrasalmidae; genus Colossoma; species Colossoma macropomum. The sequence goes on along the minus strand of NW_023494798.1, from coordinate 32,785,962 downwards.
GAACTCACACAGCAGCTTTAGGCCCACAGTTCAGGACAGCAGGTGTCGACTTGCTGCTTGGTCAGCTCCTCAAACAGTAACTTTATTCTCATTGTGAGCTCAAAGGCAGCAGTACAGCAGCAGGCCAGCAATCCTGCTTTAAAAAGCAGGAAAGATTATAAATAGAAAGAGGCTGTGATGCCCGACACTTCGGCTCATTTTTAGAGCTGCTAAAAGTACAGTGTGTAAGATACTGACAAAGGCAAACTGGCACATTTTTAGAGAAATAGTTAAATGAGGACATGTTGAGATACGACTGCAAAAAAGAAAAGAGAGAGTATTTTTTATTAATAAAAAGCCCACACAAGTTATGGCGACTATAATGAAAAAAAGAGAAGAAATGCTGACTTATCTGCAGGTAAAGAGCTACATGTCCTCAAAAGTTGTGCCTATAGTCTTGACACCTCCAGGATCATGACAGGGAAAAGAATTGGTTCCCAGCAGACCGAAATCCTCCAGCACTAAAACTTTGTATCCAAAGGCCATAGGATGACTCAGTCACTCAGGCTTTTCACACCATCAAGTGCAACTTCAAAGGTGCACCAGCAATCAAAACTTTCACTCAAAACACACCCTGAGTGCTCGGCATGTTGGCTTCGTCTTACAGTTCAAGGGAATGAAGCCACCAATCTGAAGCTATTCCCATGAAACCTCAGGAAATGCACATGTGCGCCTGATGAACAGTCCACTAATTCAATTAAATCATCTGTCCAGCCTTCAGAGTAGGGAGAAAAGGTGAAAGAGCATGGCTTAAAAAAGAGGAAAAGATTATAGATAGAAAAGGGCGGTTGAAGCCCGACACTCTGGCACATTGTTAGAGCTGCTCGAAACTACAGTGTGTTAGAAACTGACAAAAGAAAACTGGCACATTTTTAGTGAAAAGTTTTTTTTTCTTTCTTCCCACTTTGGCTGTGCCCAAATGCTTTTGTCATTTTGTTGGGTTATTTCCAAAGTGCTGGGTATTTTTTGGGTGTTTTAGGGCTGGGTTAGTCTCTTTGTGTGGGTAATTTGGGTACTTTAGCCACTAAGTTTGTTTCTATTGTTGGGTTATTTTCAAAGTGCTTAGTGTTTGTTGGGTATTTTAGAGTTAAGTTTGATTTTGTTGGGTTATTTCCAAAGTGCTTGGGGTATTTAAAGGCTGGGTTTGTGTCTTTGGTGGAGTATTTCTGGATGATTAAGCCACTAAGTTTGTTTCTTTTATTGCAGTATTTTCAAAGTGCCAAGTATTTCTTGGGTATTTTAAGGCTGGGTTAGTGTCTTTGGGTATTTTTGGGTGCTTTAGCCACTAAGTTTCTGTCTTTTGTTGGTCATTTTCAAGGTGTTGGGTATTTGTCGGGTAGTTTTAGCCACTGGGATAGTGTCAGAGACAAGAGCTCACACGGGTCAGTGAAGTTTTATTATATAGTCTACAAGAAAAGCTGTATAACCTGTGGCAAGGAACCCTGAGGGAACCTTCAAAGAAGGGCTAATTATTTCCAAGAACTTTCTATAATTTTAGTGTAGTTTAGTGATTTTTATTTAATAGAATAATTATGCTTGTTGTAAAACTCTGCCTTTATGAAAGTAATTCTCTTGTTTCATTGTTTTAGTTGATGTAAACTCTTGAAATGGCCAATGAAAAATTGTCCAATCAGGATTTTGCTCTCTGTGGTATCTAGATAGGTATTCAGGAGCTGGTCTGAGGGCTGTACTCATCAGATTAACCACCAATATCGTTAAGAAGAGACGTAGTCAATGTAGGTTGGTAGATAGCGTTTTTTTTCATAGCGTTGCTATGTGGTTGTTATATTAGCCCAGGTGTTTGCCAGGGTGTACAACCTTTTGGCCACAAAGTTCTGCCATTCATTCCTATTAAAAAAAATCTGACTTTAAAAGAAGTGATGGGCTCCCGAGTGGCACAACCATCTAAGCATTGGCCCAGGAGATCCAGAGTTTGATCTCTGGTGATGCTACAGTTGTCTTTGGCCAGAAGTCCAGGAAAGCATAGTTAGCCGTGCTCTCTGGAGGGCCCCCCCACCTTTCCCCATCACTTACAGGCATCTGTTAGCTGACCACCTCCAAACACATTCAGCTGTCCAATGCCGTTGCCTTAGCGGCTGTTTGATGCATTCTTCACTGCACTGCCACTTCACAGGTCTCTGAGGAAGCCTGTGCTAGCCTTCGCCTTCCTAGCGCTAGTGGTATCGTGTGACTGGGGGAGTCCTAACTAGTGGATGGAATTGGATGTGACTAAATTGGGGAGAAAATTGGGGGAAAATAAATTAAAAAAAAACATTTCTAATCAAAAAGTTGCATGTGGAGTTGGTCCGGTGTTGAGATCTCAAAAACTGCAGGATGAGTTAGCAAAGACAAATCCAACAGAAAAATATTATGATTAATAATTTAAAAAAAAATGAATAACAGTAGTTTTGCGCAATCACGAATGGAATATAATGGAATGCACTTTTTTATTTCACTAATTAAGGTGGTGTTAATCAAATGTAGCACTGATATTTCTTGTATGTGTAAAGCTGTCTCCCGACAACGTAAATCATTGAGAAAAAGAACATTCCTGAAAATACTCTATAATGCATTTTGGAACAAAACCTTTCAAATACTTTGTAAAAGTGCAGATATTTGGAAGAACAGTGATGAATTTCATGTATTCCACCACTGGCTATAGTAGCATCATAGCTCCAGTGCAAAAGTAGAGAAGCAAACTTCAAAAGCCAAATATGTCTCGGCTGATGGGGTCAGAGTTGTGCACATAATTTATTGCTTTAAGATCTGAAGCCCAGTCCGTCACACTGGAGATTTGGTCACTGTTTTGTGCACTCACACTGAAGGATAAAGGTCATGTTGTCACAGAGCTGTAGTTAGTGTGCAGGAATGCATCTCCAACAGAACCTACAGTACTTATTGAGGCTGAGGTTTGGAGCTCATGCTGCGAGAAGGCCATGAGTTCACTCACCCCTCTGACTTCGTATGGAGTAAGAGTCAATAGAGGAGGAGAGGAAAGGAGGAGGTGGAGGCGATGAAGTGATGAGCGCAACCTGATGGAGGGATGCGCACTGAAATAACCAAAACGGCAACCAATTTACTTCTGCAATGAAACAGCAGTGCATTCAAGGTTATTCAGAATGAGTTGGCAATTGAACGATGGAGAGGAAGTGATGAAAACAGCTGGGTGTAAAGCTGGAGAAAAGATATAAGCTGTGTTTGCTGTTTTTCATGTGATTTGACTGGCAGGAGGGTCTCGGGTCATCTGAAAATGCTCCTGCCAAACTTTCATCCAATTTTTCATTTGCAACTATAAGAAATGAGCAAAACCTGATGGGCTTCATAAGTTGAAATGATCATTGCTGATGACAAAAAAATAATTTTATGTGAATTAATGGCAGAATTTCAGTATGGGCCATTATTATGCCTTTATAATGCTGCTTACTAAGCCTTAACAAGCTAGTTGCTGACAACTGCAAGCTTATTACTATATTATTAAGTGGCTACTAGGTTGAATTAAGAACTTATAATGCTTTAATAAATATCAAACCAGTTGCTGGTAATTAACTGGCTGTTCATCACTGATTTATTAAACAATGATGACGGTTGAATCCCACCTTATGTGTGAATGTTAACTAGAATATGGGACCAGTTTGTGCTGATTTAGATCTAATGGGTGATTTCCTGTTTTCATTCTGAAATCAAAAGAAATCAAAAGGAAACACCAAATCACTGACCACTAATGTATGAATAATCCCAATTCATACAGACCAAATGCTAAGGGTTGTGTGCATAATTGTTATACATAATACAATTTTAATTGCTCTGGAAAATGTTTAATTCACCTCAACTCCTGTTTAACAAAGTAGTAATAAGGCTTAATGAGAGCATTATAATGTCCTCCTACACTCAGATGTTACAGAATTATTTCTCTTTTATATCTCACTGAACCGTCTGAATTTAGTGGAAATGTTTTGTTGTGTAAGATTTTGTTTTAGAGAAAAAATATTTTGCCATGTTTTGTAATTTAATGACAATGAAACAAACTGAGAAAAGTTAGACATGAAGACAGAATGCAAGCTGAATGTAATTATGTTCTTGTGCAGCTAACTATGTAATTATTGTGTAATTATTATGTAATTACATATGAATAGTGCAGTGAAATCTCAGAAATAATTTTAGGCTTCTAAGGGTTAATGCATTTGCTGCAGTGAAACCTATAGAAGAACAGCAAACATTGCATTACAGAGATTGTAACAAAGCAAGTGGCCTTCTCAGAACCTCTCAGTAAACTGGTCAGTGAGTTCAAGTACATAGTAAGTGTTTTTAATAAAGTGGCCAGTGAGTGGAAGTACAAGGTATGTGTTTCTAATAAAGTGGCCAGTTAGTGAAAATACAAGGTAGGTGTTTCTTATTAACTGGCCAGTTATTGGAAGTACAAGGTAGTTGTTTCTAATAAAGTGGCACCTTAGTTTCTAATAAAAGCTAGATGCATATTTCCTCATAGAGAGCAGACTAATTTCCCCTCAACCACTAAAATGTTCATGTTTTCATCATTCAGGCAGGATTTGGTCCTCACAAAGGGCTAAATACACGTACACATTGGTTTTGGATAAGAATGAATGGGATGTGAATTAACAGGAGTTATTTTGAAGGTCTGCTTCCTCTTTGCCCAGAGACGCTCATTATCTTAATCAATCTTTCGCTCTCTCTGATAAACACCAGCTCTCTGTCCATAATGCTAAAAAAGTGCAACAGCCAAGTCTCATTTACAAAACTAATAGAAAAGACACTGAAATTAATCACAAACAAGGTATGTGAAGACTAAGTGTGAGTGATATGGCAAAGTTAAATCATGATACTTTAAGGTATTTTTCATGAAATTTGATATGTATCGCAATACGATTCTGAGGTTGGAATTAACAAAAAGCACCCGCAAACTGTATTTCCCCAATAAAACAATCACAGAGATTTGAGAAGGTTTGCAAAATTAAACTAGTTATAAAATATAAAACATTAAATGTGCCATAACTTTTGCACAGGCCACGTTACGTCAAATGTTTAATTTTTTTCTGAAATGTTAAATTCAGCAAATAAACAGTAATTGTGCATTAAAATATGCAGAAGTGTGTTTTCTGTAGAGGAAGTGTTAACCATTTAAAATTACAGGCTTATTAGAGGTGCCACTTTATTAAAAACACCTACATTGTACTTCCAATCATTGGCCACTTTATTTGAAACACCTTCCTTGTACTTCCACTAACAGACCACTTTATTGGAACACCTTTCTTTGTACTTCCACTAACAGACCACTTTATTGGAAACACCTTCGTTGTACTTCCACTTACTGGCCACTTTATTTGAAACACCTTCCTTGTACTTCCACTAACTGGACACTTTATTGGAAACACCTTCCTTGTACTTCCACTAACTGGACACTTTATTGGAAACACCTGTCTTGTATTTACATTCAATGGCCACTTTATTGGAAACACTTACGTGGTACGTTCACTAACTGGCCATTTTATTGGAAACACCTACCGTGTACTTCTACTAAGTGGCCACTCCATTAATTTGCACTGAAGTCCCTGTAGTTACTGAATAATTAGCCTTTGTATGAAATAAATCTGGATTTTTAAGGGGTTAAACAACAGTCATTTGATCGGAGGTGCACAAACTTTTGCATATGACTGTACATGGATTTAACAGTATGTGGCTGTTTTTGATACCAGGATGTATTACGACAGATGGAGATCTATGAGGCTGCTGAGTGGGCGCTGGTGTGGTCAAGTGAAGGAGACCAGTGATTATAATGTATAAAGGCCTTTAAAGAACAAACACAGAGTAAAGGAGGGAGGCAGTGAGGGATTCAGGGGAATTGGAGTAAATGAGTGCAGCGTTGTGCTGCTGGGATCTGGGAGTCACCAGCATCAGAAGAACCGGATGATGAATGGCCGGAGCACAACGGCTTTAACACCTTCATAATAAAGCCAGTCACTTTCACCGACAGCTGGGAAGTGAAGAGCAGGCAAACAGCCAGCCAATGAGGTACTCTCAGAGCCAGCGGCATGAGCCGGACACGCTTTCTTTATTCATCTGGACCCGAAGTCTGAAAGTTCCTGCGTTTCAATGGCTAAGGTACATGCTCAGCACATCCTCAGAAAAAAAAGAAACATTAAAGTAACATATTAAATTTGATCAAATCGGATTCATATAATCAATTACTAAAATAAAAATGTACTTTTACTGCAAAATTCAATTTATTTGTATAAAATATTACTATTAATCATAAATATATATTTGCAATTATGGAATAATAATAATAATAATAATAATAATAATAATAATTACAGTATTGACTTTAAAAAATGATGTATAAAATTAACAAATATTATTTACATATTACATATTACATATGGTTTATGCAATAGACACACATATTATTATTATTATTATTTATTATTATTGTAAAGAATATTAGTTAATTGTATCATGGAAATGTTCCATTATTTAAGAAAAAATTATAACATAACATAAATAACATAAATTAATTATAACATAAATAATTTGAAATAACTAAACATTAGTATATAGCATAAAAGTATAAGTTTCTTTTTGTTATGGCATTTTTTAAACTTTTTAGATATATGTCATATGTAGAATATAATTCTATATATATATATAATATATATATATATATAGAGAGAGAGAGAGAGAGAGAGAGACAAAATAATTAAAATTAATTATTATAGAATGATATAATAATTTATACTTATTTATAAACCATTCAGGGCGGCACGGTGGCGCAGTGGGTAGCGCTGTCACCTCACAGCAAGAATGGCCTGGGTTCGATTCCCGGGCTCCTTTCTGTGTGGAGTTTGCCTGTTCTCCCCGTGTCTGCGTGGGTTTCCTCCAGGTACTCCGGTTTCCTCCCACGGTCCAAAAACATGCAGTCAGGCTCATTGGACATGCTAAATTGCCCCTAGGTATGAGTGAGTGTGTGAGTGTGTATGTCTGTCTGTCTGCCCTGCGATGGACTGGCGACCTGTCCAGGGTGTATCCTGCCTTCCGCCCAATGACAGCTGGGATAGGCTCCAGCACCCCACCGCGACCCAGAAGGATAAGCAGTTTAGATGATGGATGGATGTATGTATGTATGTATAAACCATTCAGAATGTCGGCCAATACAAGCTTACAAAATATATCTCCAGCGATCCTGGAAATACTGTCAGACTAAAAGCATTTAAAACATAATGTTAGATCAAACTGACTGCATTAAATGCTATTAAAGACAGTATCAATTAATAAACTCCACTTTGCTCACCAGACAATGAGAAGGTTCTGCCTGGTGGAAAAGTCTAATGTGGAACTCTGTTCCAGCTGATTTAGCTGGGATTAGCAGCTAATGAATCTTGTTATATAGGTGGCATTAAAGGAGGTGGATGGCCGGCGCTGATGGACCGTCTGGGCTGCAGAGCGGAGCGTGTGACAGGACTGTGTCAGTCACGCTGTGTAAAGAACTGTGGGATTTGTTTTTGTTTTGTTGTTTCCTCTGTCAGGCTGATGTTCGCTGCAGTGTGTGAATGATAACACGTCACTTCAGTGAAGACTCTACAATTACTCAGCACACAGAGAGAGGACACTGTCCACGCCCCTAATGAGGGCAATACATCCTGTAGAGAAGCGTCTGTCTGAATGGCCGTGTCTGAGAAAACTGCAGACTCTGCAGGATCATGAAACCACAGCCAATCAGTCTCTCACCTCACAGCAACCTGATCTGATGACGGTGCTTTAGTGAATCACATACTCTCCTCATGATTCAATTAGATTTCATTGTTTTGGTTTGATTTTCTTTTAGTTCTGGGATAGAAAACAAACAATGCAACAAGCTTTCTTAATTTTTTTTGTCCGAATTCAACTGCCCTGATAACAAGAATATAGTGGACCACTGTCGGCCCGCTAATGGCAAAGCTGGTGGTCCACTGGCGTTTTGCTCAGCGTTTTCCGGGCAGCCCACCAGAGTATTAGACAAAATCCCAATTATCACTCATTTTCAACTCACAGTTCAATTTACTGATTTCTCCTTTCTTCCTTTCTTTCAGTTTTACTTTGTAAATTAGTTTAGTAAATAAGTTTAATCTAGCAGAGCGTCGGCAACAACATTTTCTAAAAATCATTTTACATCAGACCCAGGCATTATTTCTGGGTGGTCCAAGGGTGGACCAGCATTTAGCGGGGTGCTGACCTTACCAAACCAGTGGACCGATATATGCTCGCTATCTGGGTGTGTCCTATTCAATGCAATGGTTGTTGTTGAATAAATGAAAGGTGGTGTTTGACTTTTGCAGAACGCTGTATAAAATGATCAAAGGAACAGTGAATGCATCTACATTAATCTGAGCATTTAATAATCTGATCATTATCAGATTTTGGCAGTTGCTGATTGTTCAAGAGGTCATTTAAACAGCATACAGATCAAGGACAGCATACATCGTAAGGCCTAGAAACCTGATAAAGCTGGATTTTATCTCAGTAATCAAGTTTCTCAGTGAATGTAAACCCCTTACTCTGATTTCTTTCATTTCTCTCAGTCTGTACTTGTGAAAACAGAGCTCTGTCCTGGCGACAGCAAGCAGTGTTTAATACAGCACCCACAAGACTCATCAACAAAACACTTTTGGAGCAAAGCTTAAACCGACTGCATGCTTGACAAAATGAACGATTAAACATTCTTCATCTTCTGGATCCCATGTGTCAAACAATCCTATCTGGTCCTCAAAAGTATTTTAATTTTCTATTAATATTAGCTCATTTTACAGTGCACTGCACTACAGTCCCCAGCATGCACTGCAACATAATGTGCGCTCTGACTCTCCTGCTCAAATAACAATCTATAAGACAGCGGTTACATCTCAATTCTACACAATTCTACACAATTCCACACTAGTCATATCACCAAACACACCAACTACAGTTCAGCCAGTATAAACACTTAACATCAGCTTAGTAGCTCAGAAACTGAGCCCAAGTCTTAATGAACTTGCAGCAATGAAAGGATGCCAGGCATCCAGTTCAAGCAAATAGGTAGGTTTTAAAGACTGAGCCCCTGGGAACATTTAGATTTTGAATATTTCACGTATTCTAATAATATGTCAAAGTCTACTACAACTGCCTGTATTTTACTGTTGAAGTTTTTTGAATAGTATTTTGAATAGTTCAGTTCAGTTTATCGCAAAATGTAAATTAATAATGAAATAAAACACAGGCGTTCTCTGGCCCCTGGATTTGTTGAGATTTTTAAATATGGTCCTTTTAGTATTGTATGTTCATATTTTCCAGTAAAGTACTTGATGTTTAGACAAAGCTGTGGCATGGTGTTTGAGTTTTACGCCACATTTACGAATGATCTTTTTAAAGTGTCAAGATTACTTGGGTAAAGCTTTCTTTTGCAGCCTTAAATTCTATGCATTAATCAGGTAAGTGTGTGATACCAATTCCAAAGTACTACATCATTATTTCAAACAGCATAATAGTAAGTTCCAATGCAGTCTAACTAAATTACACTGAAATGCCCAACATGTTCTAGATATTAACTGAGTAAGTATGTGATATAAACTCCACAGTAGTGTGTAATTATTTTAGGTACTTATACATTCTCAGAAATAAAGGTACTAAACTGTCACTGGGTCAGTGCCCCTCTTGTCACTGATGTGGAACCCTCAAGGGTCCATCTCAGTACCTTTAGTCAGGGAACATAACTGTACCATAATCCACTGAAATGATATGTTCTAAGCTGTACTGACTCCACACACCCCGTCTCGCCTCCAGGCTTTTATTTTACTGTTCTGTTTTAAAACATTCAGTTATGAAAAGGTACAAATACGAACTTTTCACCTGGAAAAACTTATTTAAGGTTCACAATCAGACCTTAAAACCACTGTTGAACCTTTGAGGGAACATTTACACTGTTTGTACCTTGATGAATGAAAAATGTACCTGCAGAGAACCTTTATTTCTAACAGGGCCCTTGTTAATAGTTTACACAGTACAGTTCACACAGCCACCCAAGGACACAGAGTCTTTCAGCTGCTGTTTAGCTGTGTTCTTTGAGTTTTCTACAAGGTTTGCCCTCCTAACTGACCTTCCTCAGCAAAGTCAACATAATCAAAATAATGACACTGAAAACATCGGAATATTGGACGCGGCTTTAAGGGCCACAGCAACTCAGAGTGAAATAACTGTATGTAATACAATAACACAAATGCTACAAAAACTCATTATGCAAACTCTTAAAAAAAGACATTTTGTGGTAACGACAGTGGTTCTTTGCAGAACCATGAACACTCAAAGAACCATTTACCTGCTTAAATGGATCTTTGCATGGTGAACTGACTCTTCAGATTGATGGAGAATGTGTTGTACATATTTTATATATAACCTTTTTGAAAATGGTTCTACACAGAACCAAAGAGGGATCTGTTACTGGCACAATGTCACATCTGTAACATTAGAAGAACCCTTTTTGGTGCCATATAGAACCATTTATGATCAATCTGAAGAACGATTTCACCGTGCAAAGGACCATTTAAGCTTACAAATAGTTCTATGAGTGCTCATGGCTCTATATAGAACCATCGTCTTTGCTAACGAACCCATGAAGAACTATGTTTTTAAAGGCTTGCTGATAACGTATTAAAATCCTCATCCAAAAAATAACACTTATTATGTTGTAGTAAATTATTACATTATGTAATTTTACTATATTATAATCTGAATAACACAATGTTTAATAATAATGTAATAATGTCAACACATGATGTAAATAAACACACTAAAATCATCTGTTGTAATAATCTGAGCTTCGTTTTACTTAAAAGGTACTAAAACTTGACTTAAGATGAAAATGACCATTTTAAGAATAATTTGATAACTTAAAAGCATAATCAAACAAAAGATTAAGCTGACTGTCAGTAATCAGAGTACATTTCAACTCATTTTAAGCATTTCGCTTCTATCAGAAAAAACCTCGTATCTCCAAAATGGTAACTTTACAGGAAAAGGAAAAAACCCACTTTACTTTTAATGTAAGTCAATGGAACCCGATGTTTTTCCAAGAAATTTGAGGCCGTTTCTTTTGGCCCATTCATCATAAAATTTACACGCAATGTGAAGGGCAACCAGCATTTTCAAATTATGTCAAAAACTGAAAAATGAGGTTTTGCTCAAACAGCAGCGATATGATGGTTTTAACAATTTGTTAGTTATTAACTTCTTGACAAACACAGTATGTGGATTTGGACTCAAATGAGCAAACAGATTCTAAGAAAACAGTAAAACAAAAAACAATAACCATAAAGCATTATAACACATTACATTGTAATTATTGCATTCTATAAAAAATAATCAATTTTATAATGTAATAAACTGCTTATAACATAATATCTCATGACATTAAGCACAAAAATGTTTATTTTATTCCTGGATGAGGATATTTTCACATTATGAGCAGTTTATTCTGTTGAGTTTTGATAACGTCTGCATTGATACTTTATGCATATTTATTACATTATGAGTTTCTACAGAGCTCTTCTGCTCATTTGGATGTGGGACAGAATAAGCTTGTTAAATGACTACAGAGGAAGATAAGTATGCATATTATATCGCATATTTCCCTCTGTGGATATAAAGTGAGCTCTTTGAGGTCCTTAGGATCAATGAGGCCGATACAGAAGGTGAAATCTCGGGGGACTATTTGAAAGCTGTTCACGGGACATGAAATGCGAAGTGACGCCAGCAAAAGGCCATATTCGGCGCTCCATTGCCCACCAGATACACTTCTCTGCAGGCAAATCAAAAGCTCGAGGAGAAAAGTTCAGTGAAAATAGGCTCCTCACTCTCTGGCCTTTATAGGAACAGTTTGGTGAGAAATCTAATTTATGCAGTTTTCCCTACTTTACCCCAAACTGACAAACGTTAGGACAAAAGCAAGGCTTCAAAATAAGAGCTACTACTGTGTTTAGCTATCCTAATGTATTATTGTCCATGTCTATAGATAACAGTGAGTCATACAGTGTCAGAAACCACATAATCAAGTCTATTATAGGTTACTGAACAGCTCTATATTGTTTCAGACGCATGTGATGACTAATCTGGTGAGAATGCTAATGAGCTTCCATTAATTGTTGGCTATATTAGCCTGCAGTCCAAAACTAAAACAGCAAACTTCGGACACCAAATATGTTTCGGCTGATCAACTATGTTTGAAGGAAACAGGATTGCTGGACAATTTTAAAAATGCAAATGCATTTTAATACCATTTTTATAATACGTCAGCAAATGAAAAATAATTTATGGAGGTTGCAAAGCTGGTTGCAAAGCTGTTTCATCATTGGCTGGATATTTTTGGTTGACAGTCTGTTCTGAATTAGTTAAATATGCACAATGATTCTTTTTAACCTAGTCTTCAGCATCATTTTAGGATTTAATATCACTAAAAGTACAAAATAAGACATTTTTAGACATTGCCTGACCTTACATTTTCAAAATCTGTTCTAAGAAGTTATGTACCAGTTTCCCAGACATGGACTAAGCTTAGTCTTATAGTGAATCACAATTGGAAGCTCTTTTTAAACAAAGTTTAGGCTTAATCTGGGTCTGGGAAAGGATAAAGATCTACAAGGACGATGGAAAACCCACTGGAGTCCACTGGACTTTTTCTTCTCACAACTGTATGCTGCATGTATGGTGTAGGACTCAATGTCAAAACCTGTATTAGTAGGACCTGTCCTTGTCTGGTCTTTAACTCCCATCGCCTGGAGACGCAGCTTTTGCCAAGTCATGTTTTCAAACATTTCCCACATGTCCCATTTGTTCGCATAGTGCTGAAAGGCTTTTCGCACGTTTGCATGACTCTTTCCCCTGTGTTCGTCCATATTTCTATCACCATGTGTCCATGTCCCAGTCATTATGGCTTCAAGTGTCGCTAAAAGCCAACTAGAAAAAAAAGAACATTTCCCTGAAGGAGTGCTCATCACTGTTAGCATGAGGGCAAGCTAAATCTCACCTAGCATCACCTCAAAAGCACCGGCGGAAGGTCAGAAGAGTCAAGAGGGCTTGCCTGACCACCACTCACTGTGAAAGGGATTATCACAGGTTTAGCTCCAATAAAAAACAGATTTCCTCAGGATATACATTCATGAAGATCAAAATCCTCAAGATTTGCTGCCTAAATCCTGAAAAAAAAGTCTTTCTGAATGACTGGCAAAGCAAGATATGCATCAGGCCCATGCAGTACTGATTCAAGCCTCTTACCTTGTGGCATATGCTTGAATTGCAAAGATGTCTTGTTTTATTCATCACATTTCTCTTGGTGGTGAAGAGAAAAAGCCTTTAGCTTTAGGTTTAGAGATAAAACACTGTCATACAACTCCCTTATAGGCCTATGTGGTTCTTTATTGAAGTAATGTGACTACAAAAGGATCATGACCACATTTACTGTAAATGCACACTTTATTTTTAGTTGAAGTGTGCAGTGGCTACTTTATCAGAATCCCCTTTCTTGTAGCTCCACCTTGCTGATGTAAAGTTTGTGTTGGCCATCCTTATTTCCACATGTGTCAGACTCCAGTCCTGGCAGGCCACAGCTCTACAGAGTTTAGGTGAGTGGAGTACAAAGTAGTAGTGAGTGGAAGTACAAGGTTTGTGTTTCTAATAAAGTGGCCAGTGAGTGGATGTACAATGTAGATGTTTCTAATAAAGTGGACAGTTAGCGGAAGTACAAGGTGTGTGTTTCTAATAAAGTGGCCAACGAGTGGAAGTACAAGTTAGGTGTTTCTAATAAATCGGCCAGTGAGTGGAAGTACAAGGTAGTTGTTCCTAATAAAGTGGCTAGTAAGTGCAAGTGCAAATTAGGTGTTTCTAATAAAGTGGCCAGGGAGTAGAAGTACAAGGCAGGTGTTTCTAATAAATTGGTCAGTGGATAGAAGTACAAGGTGGGTGTTTCTAATAAAGTGGCCAGTTAGTGGCAGTACAAGGTTGGTGTTTCTAATAAAGTGGCCATTAAGTGGATGTACAATGTAGATGTTTCTAATAAAGTGGCCAGTGACTAGAGGTACAAGGTAGGTGTTTCTAATAAAGTGGCCAGTGAGTGGAAGTACAAGGTAAGTGTTTCTTAGAAGTCAATCTACTTCTCTGCCCTTGGGATTCCCAGAGTGTTTGGTCAGATTCACCTTCATTAAACTGACCCCCTCCTACCAAATATTTAAATCAAAAACCAAAAACGCTTATCTGACCAGCATAATAATCATTAAATAACTGCCGGCGCTGAAGCCACACAGCTATAATGAGGATTTCTAATTGAGAATCAGGTTTTGTGCCAGATTCTCCACAGGATCTCCTGAGGGAAAAGTCACCTACTCCAAAAGTCCATTTATCACTTCTCTACCCTACAGGCACATCGGACACCATAAGCTGCTGGAGAAGTGTGGGTCAAGCACAAAGGTTACATCCTCTCAGTCCAGCCACATAACTCACCCCCATCAAAGCATGGTCACCTTGGTTTCACTGCGGTGGAAGCGCATTTATCTCAATCTTTGAGCGTGTGGATCCGACACTATGCAGGAAGTCCAGCCTGAAGCACAGACACTGTGCTGCCCATCACTTCCATTAAAACCAAGTGTCATTCAATCACCATGCTCAATTTTACCAGTGCCAGCTCTCAGTTAGCCCCTTCAGAGTCAAGCTAACCTTGCCCATCAGCCAAACCACACGTAAGCGACCTGCTTTATGCTTCACATTAACCCCCTGACTGTGCCGACTAAAAGTGAGCCAGGCATGGCGCTGGTGACAAATGAAGTGGAAGAGTTGGAGAAAAGAGCCTGCTGTGGAAAGAAACAAATTACAACTACACTCTCAAAAAAGGAGTTCTTTAAGGGTTCTGCAGTAGAGGTACTTGTTATATATAGAACCAGAAAACCCAAACAGCCATCTGAATGCTTAAATACTTCTTTGACTGGCCTTCTTTGCAGTCTTATTTATTTGTGATATTAATACTAAACTTGCTTTCACAAGGTTATAATAGTCGGTTATTGTGTTCTGTTTAGTATGGTAAACTTAAAACAACACATCTTTTTTTGCATTTAACACTTTCAATTTCAGTTGCAGTCCTGATAAAACTATAACAGGCCCCAGTGTGTGAGGCCCCATGTTGGCTGGCTACTTGGCGTTTACCGGCTGCTAACTCACTCACCAAAGCTACACTGACGCTAGCTTTAATGGCCACAAAATGTTTGTTTTTACAATTCTTTTGAAAATGTTCTAGTTTGTTAATGCACTCTTCCACACATTAATTGAGATCTTCTTTTGTCTTTGGTTTGAGAAATGAGTAACAATTCACTTTTTCCAGGCAGTGTCTTGGGAAATTGGGCAAGTTGTCAGATTTACAAATATTCTGTAAAATATACTGTAAAGTTTTCAGAGGAATTCTGAGTTTAGTTACAGTTTCTAGGCTATGAAGAATAAACTGGATGAAGCAGTGTGCTACAGCACCACCCTGAGGCAAACCAGTGCTACATCTCTAGTTAGTTAAGAATACCAAAACAGAAGCTGGCTGACTGTGGGTGAAGTAGCTAAGCAATAACTTTTCTCTGAATTTGTATTTGAGCATCTATTTTCCCTTAACAAACAGCATATCATTACAATAGGTTTATTTTCAGGGACCCCCCAGATTTTTGATTTTCAGGGGGTTTCCAAAAGGTTAATTAGGAGGTCTCAGACCCCCAGTGACCCCCTGTATTTTGCATTTTGTTTAAGTGTAAGAAATAATACATCGTATATCAAAACATATATAATAGGGATCTAATTAGTGATTATTTATGTTTATAAAGTATCTGGGTCAAGGCATGCATTTTTTGTGTCCAAGTTTATTATTTTCCCATAAAATTATTTAATAAATATATACCATATATTAAATTATTCTGATTATATGAAAGAATTTTCAGGACATCCAATGTCTAAAAAGTCTAGAAATGTCAGGTGGTGCAACTGTCCAACCATATATATTGATTAAATAAACTTTCAAAAAGATAATTTAGTTATATAAAATTCTAAATAAAATCATTTGGCATGATTTCATGTTTGAAAACTTATAAACAAAAACCATGTTGCAAAAGAGGAAACTTTAAATGTGCTCAGCTCAATGAAAGGCTTTTGTCTTCAAATTCTCAATCTCAAATTCTTACTCTCAAATGTCAGGCGGGCAACCAAAACAAAGGACTTTTATTTTGAAAATCTTTTACGACAGAGGCATCAGGGTACTGCAATGCCAAGGTCAGTAGCCCTTGCACAAATTTTGTTGAAAATTTGAAGTTTGGTCGTCTGACCTTAGGAGAACCATGAAAATGTATAATTATTACAATAACGTTTATTTATTTGAAAATATAGTCTCAACTTCAAAGACACAGATTTCTATGGGTGTCTAAGTAGATGTCTGTTTAATTTTAAATTAGTCTGAAAAATCAGGTGGCTCAACCAGTAATAGTCAAATGGAGCAATCAGACTAGCACACTTTACTAACTGAAATAGGCAGTTAAACATTAACTGTAATTAAGCGAAATATTTACATAGATAAGTGCAATTATGTATGCAAATATAAAAATGCAGTTTTTTTTTTTATTGTAATCTTTGACTTATACATTAACCAAAAGTAGCAAGGTAATAAATATCATTTGAAAAAGGACATAGACAGTTACTGAGTAGCTATTCATAACTAGTGTGAATTGTATTCATGCAACTGAGTAAATGGCTAATATATCAGGTTTTAGAATTAAAAATTATGAGTTTTAAATGACTAAATAATTATTAACAAACTATAATTGATGATTAGATTTCTGCAATTCAACATTATGATTCATTACTTCACAAAGTAAATGGGTAATAACTCAAACAGTTGCTGTTTATTAGGGCTTGTAATTATAAAGTGTTACAAAAGTAATATGGAAATATAACAGCATGATTACAAACAATAACAACATAAGCCACAACAATTCTATGCATTTTGTAGCCTAATCTGGGTTTAAAAACAGTTTGCATTCCTAATAATAATATAAGAAAATGAACTTCCAGCAAATGAGCTGTAAGAGATTCTAGGAGTTTGCAGTGCCTGCCTCAGCTGCAGTGGTCTAGATGGGCTATAATGCTTCCACAGATCAGTGAGATATACTGAAATCAGGCCATTAAGAGCTTTAATTATCCAGAAATGTAATGCAACATGATTATCTCAGAAAAATCTCATTGAAAACATTATGTTCCTCATCACTCTCTCTTTCTTTCTCTCTATGAATTGGGTTTGCAGATGACCTGCTGTTTCATGATGCCTAGAAATGTACTGTATGCTCTATGTATCATATCACAGAGATATATTAGAAAATGTAGTATGTCTGTGAATGTCTGTAAATTGAGGCTAAATGTTTCTTGCAATTGAGCTTCTCCATAAAATCGGTGGAGGGACTGAAGGACAGTGGACGGCCAAAATTGTTTTTTTGGTGGAACTATGCATTCTCAGTGTCTGACTGTTGTTCAACTTCAGGTTTGTTATTTATTTCACTTCACTTTTCCTGCTTTCTCTCCACTTCTGGCTGTCAGCTCGAGTACATTCTGCGATCTACTCTGGCAACCCCCGAACTGATTTAAGTATTATTGGATTTCACAATGCTGGCATATCCAACAGTCACGGGTGTCATTCGAGGTCAGGGCTTGTCAGAAAGAGAAGACGGAGGGTGGGGGGTGGCGGGGAGGAGGTTTCCTGCATGCATTTATTGACAAGGCCAGCACAAAAATCAACCAAGCAAAAACCAAATCAGGCCAATGTAATAGAAAATATACCGCAGAAATTCAGGGCTGGGAAAAAAATACTTTGCAGACATGTAGAAGCAAGTGCAAGTATCTTAAAAGTAGGACATATCTAATATTTCACATTATGAGATTGGTTTAAGAATATTATATCATTCAACATATCGTCACTGTCAGAACAAAACCTTGTGTCTTATTCTAAATAATTTTGAAAAATGATCCATTCATCATGAAATTTTGACACAATATAAAGCCAACAGGCATTTTAAAATCATGTGAAAAATGACAAAAAAATGGATATACAGACGGTGAAAATATTCAACTTTTTATTTGACTGCCTGTGCTGAAAATGAAAAACCTGGTGTTTTGATAAGAAACTTTATGAAATATGATTTTATCAGTAGGGTAACATTATCCAGCTTGAGCTTAATGATTGTAGATGGACAAAACTGATACATAACCAGTGATGGGGTAACACGGTACAAATCTAATTTTAAAAAGTTAGGGCAGTAGGTAAAATGCTAATAAAAACAAAAGGCAGTGATCTATAATTCTCTTTGACCTGTATTTAAACAAAAACAGTACCAAGACAAAATATGTAAATGTTTTATCTTATTAACTTCATTGTTTATGGAAATATATGCTGACTCTGAAATTAATGCCTGATGTCCCACGTTCCAAAAAAGTGAGATAGGGGAAATTTAAGACTGGGAACATTGTTAAATGTTTAAAAATACAGAAAAGTCCTTAATGTGCAAGGATGGGTCAAGGTTCACCACAAAAAATGCAACAGCCAAAATCTAACAGTTTAAAAATAACATTCCTCAGCCAGGGATTGCAAGGATTTTAGATATTTCACTTTCAACAGTGCATAATATGATCAAGCGATTCAGAGAATCCAGAGAAATCTCTGTGCATGAAGGCAGGAAACCACAAATGAATGTCTGTGACCTTTGACCCCTCAGACAGCACTGCATTAAAAACAATATGTCTCTGTGATGGATATCACCACATTGATAATAAACACCATTCATCACTGCAAGTTAAGGCTGTAGCATGCACAGTCATATGTTAACAGCATCCAGAAACACCGCCGACTTCTCTGGGCTCGAGCTCATCTGAAATGGACTGATGCACGGTGGAGATGTATTTTGTGGTCTGAGGAGTCCACCTTTGAAATTGTTTATGAAAATGATTTATGTTGTATTCTCCAGGCCAAAGAAGAAAAGGACCATCCAGATTGTTACCAGCATAAAGTTCAAAAGCCAGTGTCTGTCATGATATGGGGGTTATTAGGGGGTAACCTCCACATCTGTAAATTGTTGATGTTGAAAACTAATTTTGGAGCAAAGTATGCTGTCATTTAGATGACATCTTTTTCAGGGAGGTCCATGCTTATTTCGACATGACAACATCAAGCCACATTCAGCATGTGTTACAACAGCATGGCTGTATTATCAGAGAGTGCGGGTGCTAGACTGACCTGGCCTGCAGTCCAGAACTGTCTTCCATTGAAAACATTTGTCTTATTAAGCTTAAAATATGATCTGATGTTTGTACAGCTGAAGACTTGTTTAACAGAAGAATAGCAAAAAATGTTGCTTTCAAAACTGAATCAGTTTCTGTCTTCAGTCCCCAAACAATTATTAAGTGCTGTTAAAAGGAAAGATGATGTAGCACAACTGTAGGTAAACATTCCAACCTTTTGAATTGTGTTGCAGACATTATTTGGAATAAGCATATATTTGCCAAAAAAATAAATAAATAAACAATAAAAATGTATAAACAGTTTAGATTTCTGGATTAAAAACTGGATTTCTAATCACTGCTTTCTGTTTTATTAGCATTTCACACACTGTCCCAACTTTTAATTTGGAATTGAAGTAGCAATTGAAGTAGCAGAGTAACCTTAACCCCACCCACTTTGTTCAATTCCAGTAGAATAATCCCTGATTTAATTTAATGAAGGACTGAGTAGATAAACCAAGTAACGGCTGATAACTACATTAATACTGGGTTTTCTGTAGGAGAGGTTTGAAAATGGTTAAACAAACACATTGTCATACATACAATTATGTATTTTCTTTGTATTAATGTTATTTGTATTTGTTATTTATTATTGTATTTATTGTGTTTTTCTGAGCAAATACTTACGCTTATTGCCAGATAAATAGTTTTAATAATTTTTTCAGGTGCATAAAACCTTTGCACAGCACTGACTCTGTAAAAAAATGTTAAATTATAAAACTTATAATTATAAAAATTATAAAAGTTAGTGATAAATGTATCCCTGATTTTTTCCAAAGCTGCAGTGATTTTACTTCTATTTTAAAAGGTCTATGCAATGCAACTGTTAATGGGATCAAAAATATCAGTCCAATCTTCAATCT
Organism: Colossoma macropomum; assembly: GCF_904425465.1. Lineage (NCBI taxonomy): Eukaryota > Metazoa > Chordata > Actinopteri > Characiformes > Serrasalmidae > Colossoma > Colossoma macropomum. The sequence continues at coordinate 32,765,707 of NW_023494798.1, read as the reverse complement.
TTAATCTTTATTCATCATCTCTCATGTCGGTAAGCGTGTTCTTATCGATGGTGTGCAAAGAGCATGTCTGTCCCAGCCTTGGTGCCAAGATCGAGGGCATTATCTCTGCTCCTGTTACTTTCAGATAAGTGGGAGAAGCCCATTCAGGTGAGAAATCGATGCTTTTACTGATTTAAGGTTAAAGAAAAAACATGACGCACACGCGGCTCAGATGCTGTTCCTTCAGACGAGAGCAGAATGCTAAACTCTGCACGTTTACATTGAGTTGAGCAGCAGGTTACGTCCGTCAAGTTTGCTCTTTTTCTTCTCGTTTGATCATTTGCTAGTTTTTGCCCAAGGTTTGTTTCTAACAATCCACTCAGGGACGATGCGTAGCTTCTGCAGAAGATTCTGGATCCTCAAGTGTTGACAGTTCTGACGATAATGAATAAAAACAAGAATTACATTAAAGCTCAGAGACATTTAGAGTAGAGCGAGCGCTAATAAAGAGGCTACTGAGCTCTAATGAAAGTGGATGGAAGTTCAAAAAGTACAACTTTTATTTTATCACAAACCAAAAGCCAAAGATCTCACAGGTAATAACAAAATGATAGTGTAATTCAACATGGGTTATTTTTCAATCTTAGCTCATTAAAAAAAGCAGAGAAATCATGCAGATAGTACAGCTTCTAAACTGTCAGTCTATACCACCATTGTGTTTATAATTAGAAGAGATTTCTTTTTGATGGAAAGTTATTTTGTGTACAGTCTGGTTTTGCAGAAAGACATATGACAGGATTGTGTCATATATTTACAAGTGAATATAATGTAAGTGCAATTATGTAAGCCATTATTTAACGAATTATGTAATTACATTGTAATAATATAGCAACATAGCAGTAACTCCAGATCTTTCTGTGGCATTGAAACAAAAAATGTCAGATGTGCAAACTCATACCTGTCAATTTAGAATGTAAATTATATTGTAACTCAATATACAATTAATCAATGATTAATAATATAATTTCTGTAATTGCATTTTTATAGTATAGCAACATTACAGTAATAACTCTAGTCTTCATTTTTTGACATTAAAACATCCAAAATGTCAGCAGTGCTCAAGCCTGTCAAAACAAAAAGTAAACTGTATGTAAACGGAATGTTTTGTGTAACTTGCTATGTAATTAATCATGTAATTACATTGTAATAGTATAGCAAACTGACCATATAAACTCCAAACTACATTTTTTTATATTAAAACTAGACAAAAGCCAGAAATGCAGAGTCAATCTTGTCAAAATAGAATGGGAAGTGAATGATAATGCAGTGCATTATGTATTTCACTATGTAATTATGTAATTATACTTTAATAGCATAGCAATATGACAGTAATAACAGAAGACGTCATGTTTTGACACTGAAACAAGCAAACAGTCAGAAAAAGTCATGTACATTGAAGGTCAAAAGTGATTAATTGTGTACCTACTGTGTTATTAACTATGTAATTATGTTTGAATAGTATTGACCAATAACTCAACTTCTTTATGTTACAAAAATTGTCTTTTCCAACTTTTGCTTGAGTATATAATACATACATAAAGGGCTTGTAAAGTCAAACTCCAATCAAAATGAACCTTTTTACCATGTTGGCTCATGCCTCGGGTCACATTAAGCATGATTAATTATATTATATCATTAACCTTTTGTAATGATTTGTGCCCTCCCTTTAAACATCTCCTGAATTTTGTTAATATCATTGCATCATGCACCAGCAGGTGTGGAAAATAATATTAACAAATGATTAATTTAAGAATAATACAAAGCATTTTCACCACCCTCTCCCACCATTCATGGACAGAAAATGCTCAGCTACCACGTTTCACTCACAAATACATCACAATACTGAAGGAGAATGAGCTCTAATTCCCCATTCGAGCTGACTTTCAGTTCTAGGAAAGTGAGATAAAAAGTTCAACTTTGTAATCAAATAAAAACTATTAAAACTTCTGCTTTCTGCACATCAGTGCTGTATGCATTGGTGGATTTCGGGGTTTTATAGCATGCAATTTAATACAGCCTGTGTACTCCAGGGCTTTGTACACCTCCAACAGAAGAATGAAAACGGCAGTGCTGCGTTTAGCAAAGCACTCCGGCGCCGTAATTCAAAAGTAGGTTAACAACAACCACTGTAACTCAGCAAAGCTGCAGCATGGAGCCGCTCCAGAGGGAATTTACAAGCTGAAAATGCAGCAAGAGGAGAAAAAGGATATTTACTCCAACTTTGAGCAGATGCACCTCATCCAGAGAACGGGCTGTTGTTTAATCTTTAACACATGGAGAACAAAAATAAATCCTGGAGTTGAGAGAAGCAGGAACTGCTTTCTGAGCATTAGCCTGTCAGAAACTGAACATGAAGTTAATTCACAGAAGTTTCCTCCTCGTATCCTGGATATAGTCCAGCAGTAAAGATGTGTTTGTTGTCTGGATCAGTACTGCTTCTTTAGTACTTAGCTTCTTTACAGTAAAGCTATGCATCTAATGTAGCTAAAAACAAAAGTATTGACAAAATTCAGGCTTCAGTATGGCTAGTCCTTGTTTATAGATAACAGTGTGATTGTATGATCTATAATAATTGCACAGGTGTGAGCTTCTATTATTTGTTAGCTGCATTAGCCTTATAGCTCCAGTGCGAAACTAAAGCAGCAAATTTCACACATCAAGCATGTGCTGGCTGAAGGCCTCTATTTGGGGGTAAGAGGTGTACATTTGATTTTTCTGGCAAATCATACATTTAAGAACTTTGGCTCCTCTCAACAAAACAGTCTGAGCTCTAGTCTGTCCAATATGGTTAGTTTTTAGAAGTCTGGTGCTTTTATTAGCTGCAGTCAGATGTTCATAGCACACGGAATAGATCTAAATGATTCAGGTGTATTTTTCCTTCCAATATACTGATGCAAAACTGTCAATGTTTTAAACAAGAAAGAACTAAAAGAAACTATTGCAGAACATGATGTTGTATGAAAATAACTACATAGAAATAAGAAATTTGCTACATAAATACATAGAAAACAACTATATTAAAAAAAACAGTGGGCCAATCACAGTCAGGGGGACGGCTCAGAATGGACAACAAGGTGATTAGGACTAATGACAATCGAGGGAGGTCGTAGAACAAATGACGGAGTGTTTAGGACCAATCACAGTCAGTGGAAGGTCTCTCTGACAGAGCCATTAAGGAAAGCACATGCATACTGTCAGCAAACTACATAACACATCAGATTTATATTAATACAGAGGGTTAGAAAATTGTAAGTTGTCAGCCATAATAAACCAGGCCACACTCGCCAACGTGAGGCATCACATTTGCTCACTGTTTCAGGAGAAATCCTGTAAAATACAGTAAAACGTCAGATAGCGAGCAGATTAGCAGTCAGTATAAAACTGCAGACCAAACAGGGAAAATTCCTTTTATATTACTTGCAAATAAAATCGCATGCAGATTTTGAACACTTCCTGGTCAAAATACATGTTTTGTTGATTTTATAAGTAAAAATAAGTGAATATGTCCTCTGCAGGGAACAATCTTCAATTTTATTTATTTATTTGTTGATTGATTGTAAATTTTAGTGAGCAATTTCTATTCATTTGCTGAGTTTAACATATTGGACAAAAATAAACCACAAAATGTAAAAAAAAAAAAGCCATAACTTTTGCACAGGCCACATTTTGTGTGTTATTTTTTATAATTATATTTTAATGTCCCATTTTTGGGAATTATTTATTTATTTACTCATTTATTTATTTATTTTCTTACCTATTTAGTTACTTAACATAAATATGAGCTTCATAACCACTGTATACACTTGCCCAGAAATGACAACACATAAAAATTCCTGTTCAAAATATTGTTAATTCAAAGGATTTTCCACCTTTGCAATTTACTGTCTGTTTTTATGGGATGAACAGCTCTTTTCATTATTTTTAACATTATTTTCAGTATTTTAAAAAGAACTTTTGTAAAATTGATTTCTTATAAAGATATTATAAAGTAAAACATATCAATCAGCACTGACCACCTGTACTGCTGTGTTAATAGAGTTTCTCCTTTAGGGTCATTCCAGTCCACATCAGATCTAAAGTCGTGTCAAAGCTGCTGTCAGAGCAGACAAAACACAGCCCAGCCCTTTAAAACACGACTGGATGGTCAGTGGAGCTGAAAACATCTGAACCTTTGCAACAAATGGCATGAATTCCTTTTCTTTAACACGTATCATATTAATATTTCAGCTGAAAGCTCTACCGTACCTGTTAGCGAGCTGGAGGGAGAAACTTTCTCACTGCTTCATGTTCCTGTTCTTTACAGCTCGGATTGATTTTTTTACAAAGGTACAAATGTCTAAGAAGGTCAGACTAATGAAATATTTGTTTCTGAGGCTGATGAGCTCATCATCTGTCTTTCTAAGTCAAACCTTTTCAGTGTTCTAGCGAAGACGACCTTGTTCTGTGGCTGAAACATGAAACTAAAAACCCCAAAACATGAAGTGTGAAGAACCACAAGGTGTTCTTGCTACTCTGAAACACCTGATTCAGCTTGCTAATTAGAATATGAATGTCAGTCTCACTGCTGTGCTGAGAATCAGGCACAGGAACTGGAAGAACCCAGTGGTGGCCCCTGACCTTTTCCCCTCAGACTGTCCAAGTGGCATCCTGGTCAGCATAATAATTGTGTTTTATAGTGCCCACAGCGTTGTCCAAAATCAGTTTCGCAAGGCGAGGCTAAGTCTCACCCCAGGAATAGGGCTCAGTTTGGGTTCCACAAGCCTCATTGCTCTTGAGCGCCCCCCTCTGGTACAGTACCAGCCACTTGTGGAGGTTTCAGCTCAGTAACTCCAACCTGTCAAGGATGCATGCATCACCACAGCACTGGAAATCCACCAACAAGGTACCAATAAGCAACACATTCCAGAATGTGGTCATTCTGAACAATCATAACATAATATCAGCATAAAGGGACATAAACAGCCACTAATGACTTGCTAAACTAAGTTTTTGTTAAGCAGTAGAACAAGAGAGGGCACGTGTTGTTGTCAATGATATCATATTTGTAGTTGCAGTCGCAATTATGAGCTGAAGGCATAACATAGTTCCCATGTATTTAACTAGAAGTAGGCAAGAATCACTTAAAGCCCAATAAATATCTCAATTAATTGAGGCCACTCTTTACTACAAGTGATCTGATGTGATTTCTTTTCAATCCCAGGTCTTGTGGCCTCAACACCACCCCCAATAACTGGGGGGACTACTTTATTATTTTAATGCTTGTGAGGTCAAATTTGTTTATGCGTAAAAGTATTTGCATGCAACAGCTTACAGGATATGTACATAAATCTAGTGTACCTGTAGTTTTTTGTAAACCTAGATATGAAATCGGATGCGATTTTGCCTTCTTTTAGTTAAATGCATAGGAAATAAAACTTAGAAAGACAGTCGCATTGTGCAATCTTTAGAAAGCCCCTTCATGACTAAAGTTTCCATGATCTTAGTTATTAACAATGGAAATTTTTAAAAATACATTATACTGTTTGTTTTGTTTCACTGTTTGTTTTTATTGTTTGGTGTTTGTTTTCTGTTGTTCAGGTCTGTAAGTCTAATGATTTTTTGGAGATTTATTTCATGAGAAATTGAGGAGAGAAAGTCAAATATACACTAGATGTCCAACATAAAACCAGCCTTACCACAATATTACAGATAGAGCCATTAAACAGTGTCAATATCAGGTTCAGCTCAGCTTTTTTCAACACTTGCCAAATGAACCAGAATGTGGTTTTGTTCCAGCCAGTCTGTATAGCATTTCACAGTCCATGTTGTTTGTTGAATTGTACAGGAAAATTCAGTCAAAAGAGGCCCCGAATGTTTTGTTGTAACTCCCGTTAGGATGAAGCAATCTGAACCAAAAAAAATACACTACATACCTTGACGTATGTGTAATCGATTGCATTACATGCGATGCTGATCTCCGTTTTCTGTCAGACACATGAAGGCGTACGGGGGTAGGCACCCAGAAGTTGCAAACGGAGGTTAAACGTCGCAATGGCTGTCCGGCGCCTACCTCATCGGGCCGGGGCAGGGGCATCCCAGCTTGTTCAAAGCTCCATATACGGAGGGCCACATTGCACATTGTTTCGTTCAGATTGCTTTGTTCTAGCAAGAGTTATTACAGAATATTCAGACCCTCTTTCGAGTGAATCTCACTGTATTTTGTTCTTTTCTGGCTAATTCCAGTTTATTTAGTTGCTTATGGGCATTAACATGTCCAGAACTTGTTGTAGGCCTTAGGTCACTCTCTTCTTCAGAATCTGACCAAACAGACTGTGCAATATTATTTTATGTGCTTATTTTCTATTTTTTTTATGTGCTAAAGTAGAAACATATTATTGGTTAGCTGCAAAGCAGGCATTAATTAGCAATGTCTTATCCTTAATATCTTGCGGACATTCAATAACACAAGCAAAACAAGGTAGCAAGAAACAAGCTAGCTAGTTTAGGAAGTTAACTAATAAAACTGTGTTTTTCTTGTAAGAGGTGATGTTTATGACCAAACAGAATGTGCTTTTCAGCCATGCTAACTTGCATAAAAGCATTGCATTACAACATAACAACAGGCTTGTTTTCCGCCAGACAATGTTACGAATGCACCATCACCATTTACGCTGTAAGACCAAATAAGTTCACAAAACCTAAAAAAAATTAAAACATGTTGCCCTAAAAAAGATTAGCACTGGGGAACAACCAAAGTTGGATGTGCTTAAGGTACTAAACCCAGCATTTTACAATTACAATTATCAAGTTGCATTACCTGTATGTTTCTGTATCTCAACTGAAGTAAATCACCACATTTTTTAATAGTTAAACATGTAATTAGCTAAAATAAACTTTTTTTTTATCTGTCCTGCCAACAAAAGGCCAAGAAGATAAGCAATACACAGAACACCAGTCTGCACAGAAGGAAAGGTAGTCTAGAGGAATGACTGCATATTAATGGTAAGTAAGAAAAGGAAGGAAAGACATGCCTTATTTGCAAATAGATGGAGCCAGAAGCCAAACAAGGTTGCATTAACCAAACAAACAAGTCACTGCATTTGATGATAGAACACAGCTCACTAAGTTTCACTCAGTCATACACATTTTGATTCACAGTTGCTAATAGCAACAGAATAGAGTAAATTGTAATAGGTTGATCCAAGTCATGAATGTCAATGTCAAAATGTTCCCTTAACTGAAAGTAGATGAGTAATGTGTGGGACATATCGCCCTTGTTGGAAGAAAACCTTCTATCTCCAAAATGGTAACTTTACAGGAGAAGGAAAAAACCTACTTTACTTTTAATGTAAGTCAATGGAACCAGAATCTTTTCAAAGTCATTTTAGATCATTTCTTTTAGTCCATTCTTCAAGAAATGTATGTACAATATAATGGGTAACGGGTATTTTCAAATTCTGTCAAAAACTGAAAAAAATCAAAAATGGAGATACGAGGTTTTCGTCCGACAAAAGCGATATTCAGTTTTACACACAACAGACTTAATTTATTTGAGTTCAAATAAAACGTGGGATTACAGAGTTCTTTGTGTTTAGAAACTTCACACTGTAAGGATTCGTCAAAAACCAGATGCTCGCGGATTAAAAGGACAAAAGGTGTCAGATGCAAGGTCAGAAGACAGGTGTGGGTCAAATCCAGAAGACAAACTATAAACAAGGCGGTGATCATATCACCGAGCAGACAAAGTCCAAAAAGGGGCAAGGCAAAAACAAAGTCAAAAAACAGGCAAAGGTCCAAAAACACTGATCAGCAAAGACAGGCAAAAGTACAAAAGGCAAAGTCAAAGAACGAAATACTGGTCAAACAACGTACATCAAATAACACTTCGGGAAAAACGCTCAGTATGTTAGTGGAGAAGCCATACCTCACAAAGAACTAAACTAAAGCCCAGGCTTAAAAGCTAATCTGACATATGATTCAAAACACAGGTGCAAACATTTAGTACTCAGGTGAGCGCGACCTCTGATAGGAGCGCGGAATCTCCTCAGAGGTCATGTGATTCCCCATAGTATTGTGGGTAATGCAGTCTGTTGAGTTTTCCGAGTTGGAGGGAAGTTGCGTTGTCACGAGATCCTCCTGAGGGTTCTGGGAACTGAAGTCCAAGTTTTCTAGTGACACGGGTCGATGTGTGACACACACTCACTTGGCTCCCAACATAATAAATCTATATTGCCAACCACATTTGCTCGAATTTTTCTTGGTCGTCCCCAGACGTCCAAGATTATGTAGGGACAAAATCCTGGGTAGGATTTTTACTTTCCTGACCTGAATTACCCACTATGTCTAAATGCATTGATTTAATGGGAGGAAGCAAATTCAAAGACACAGACAAAGTATGTTTTTCCTAAAATGATTGGGCCTCATTCACCAACTTAAACCACAGTTTTCACAAAGATTCTGACATTCACCAATGTTTTCTTATTTGAGATTTGTTCTTATTGAAGAATCATCTTTTCTAAGACTGTACTCTTTTCAAGGAATGGTGATCATTGATAACAGGTAATTAATCACATCAAAAACATTTTTTTAATCAAGATTAACATTTGCATGTTGGGTTTGTTGTGTTGCCATGAAAACAGGCAATATTCTGTGTAAGGATCCAGCAGAACTCCTAAAGTTGGGTAACATGGAACTTGACTACTTGTATTTATGACTTTGTCAGCCATTCAAGTGCAGCTTCCTTTCGGCTAGCTCAGAAATGTATGAGTTTATGAGGAGCATCCGAACGCACCATTCATCAGAGTTGTTACCCTCAGGACAATCAATCACTATTTCAGAGGCAAAATCAGAAGGTGTCAGAGGACCTATGGCTCTACTACTGGACTGAAGTCATACAGTTGGCTGTGTTTAGGTGCTGTTGCTGGGGTGCAGAACAGCCTCTGTTTACTACAGCAATATATATATGTATATATATATATATATATATATATATATATATATATACACATATATACATATATATGTGTGTATGTGTGTGTGTGTGTATAGTGTTGTTTTATTTTAGGAATTTTGTATATATATATATATGTGTGTATGTGTGTGTGTGTGTGTGTGTGTATTTTAGGAATTTTGTATTCTTTCAAAAATACATAGGTCAAAATTATTATTTAATCATTTTATAAAAAAAATATTTAAAATAAAACCAAAGAAATTTGCATCTTTGGGGAAAATATATATATTTTTAGTTCTCCTAGTCTGCAGGAACATTTTTATTTATGTCGATTTATTATGAAATATGAGGTTACACACATGCAAAATTTCTTCATCAAATTTCAAAATCCACTGTCAGATACTGCCTCTCTGACCAGAAGCTTTTAGGAAGAGTTCCATGAAATTAACCTTTTCTAAGAGCAAGCCACAAACTGCTGTGCATGAACTTTGGAAAAATGTCATTGGAACAACAAACGTATTTGTGTGACCTGGTCAGATATGACAAAAATTGGTCACACTTGCAAGTACAACATTGTCACCACCGTCATATTTGGCAAAAAAGAACTGCACACCATAAGCGCCGCATATTACCGTCAATTATGGAAGTTGATTGTTGTAGTTTTGGAGCTGTTTTGCTGCTAATGGTCCACGAACTTCTGAGAAAATCAGTGGCATAATAAATTCCAGGAAATACCAGGAGATTTATCCCAAAATCTGTTGCCATTTGCCAAAAGGCTGAAACAGGGCTGTGGACTGACCTATCGACAAGATAATGACCCTAAACACACATCAAAATCTACACCATCTAGAAATGAAGACCAGAATGCAAAATCAAAGTTCTGCAGTGTCCCTCTCAGTGCCCAGATTTTAACTCAGTTGAAAATCTGTTGTGTGCATTGAAGAGGACAGTCTACAAGTAAAGACCCAGGAATATCTAGGAACTGGAAGCATTCTGCATGGAGACGTGGTCGAAGATCCCACAAAAAGTGTTCTCCAATCTTCTTAAGCATTACAGAAAGTAACATAGTGCTGTTATTTTTCACCCAGGGAAGCTTCACCAAATATAATGTGAGGGTGCCAATATTTTTGTAATTTGTTTGAAAGAATGTATTTCTCTAGGCAACTTTTTTTTGTCCCACTTTATTTGGATGTAGTCACCTATAGATTATCTACAGATGTTCAAATTGTTAAACTATCTGTTGAAACGTATTTGATTGTAAACAGTGGTGGGGTTAGGATTTGGCCCAGAGTTAGGGCTGGGTTTAGGTTTTGGGTTGAGGTTAAGGTTAGGTTTAGGATTAGAGCCAGATTTAGAGATAAGAAAAGTATAGTCAATTAAATAGATATTTAGTTGAATGCAACTTTAAAAGTAAATTAAGTGTCTACGAAGCATCTAAAGTGGACTATCCAAATAAAGTGTTACCCTTTTTTGATCCAAAACAGTGCAAAAATAAAAATATGCAGCCTACCCACGTTTAAATTAATTAAGTGACCCTTATTAATCCCACAATGGGGAAAATTCACCTCTGTATTTTAACCCATCCATGCAGTGAAACACCACATACACACTAAGGGGCAGTGGCAGTGAGCACACTTGCCCAAAGCGGTGGGCTGCCCCATCCACAGCACCCGGGGAGCAGCCGGTGGTGTGGTGACTTGCTCAAGGGCACTTCAGTCACATACTCTCAGCTCCAGGTATCAAACCGGCGACCTTCCGGTCACAAGGCTGGTTTCCTGACCTCCAGCCCATGACTGTCTGAAGTGTTATGCAATACATGTGTGGTTCATTTAATTTATTGGTTTTAGCTCATCTTCAGGAAGGGTGCCACTCATTTTGGAGTTGACTATGTGCATGAAGGGTTTTGTTGCAAAATGCATCATAGATCACTTTTGAAAATGTTCTTTTTTGTAATATATATTGTTGGGGTGAGTTTTACACATACAAGAAATATCTATGCTAGATGATGATTAATATCACCTTCATTAGAGAAATAATGTGTTTCCATTATACATCAGATATTATTCTTTTAAAAAACCCACTATATACAAAATTCCTACAAATGGATGTACAGCGTTTTGGAGTGAACAGCATTTTCTGGACGGACTGACTTTGTGGATTTGTTGTCTCTCATTCCGGATGTGTAGATTGAGATGAGAGGATAATCCCCTTCCCGACACCTGGAGGAAAAGCACCTGTGCACGGCTAATATGCTTAGCATAAAGTAATCAAAGTTTCCTAATTATTTGAGCTATGCTGTCCAATTAAGCACGCTTTGCGATTCTATAAAATTAAACTCTTTAGCACGCTGATGTAATTGTGTTGTAATGAGTTTTTCTGCTGGCGGTGAATGTATTGTGAACATTGCTGTCCTTGGAGCAACCGTAGTTTTGGAACTTCAGTCCTGAGTGTTCATAAAGGGCATGAAAGACATTCATCATTGCTAAAGTAATGAATGTGAACTTATTAGACCGTCCATGATGCAAAGCGTGTGACTTTCTAATTCTGTTCTGTGCTGCTCTCTTTCTTTTGCAGTGACATTTCAATAACTGCGGTGCCAGCGACCTTGCCCTTTTGTAGACGAAGACAAACCAAACCAATTTTCGCCGTGCTGTTTCTGAAAAGACGGCTGGTCGAGTGGATGTCATTAACAAGATCTTTTGGTTCTGTTTCACTTTCGTATTGCGTAGGTATCAGGAAACAGAAGGTGGATGAGGAAAGAACTGAATGCAGAGTTCCGAATCGGAATAGCTTGTTAGCAGATGGTGAAAAATGAACCAAACAAAGCCTCAGATTTGGAAAGACCTGTCAAGTTAATTTGTTAGTCTGTTTATGCTTGTAGCTGTAGGCTCCTGCATTATTGCACCACTGACTGCCAAATAAAGAACAATATTTAGATTGAAAAAAAAAAAATTGCTTTTGTGTTTCCTCAGTTGGATGCGAGTTGGGCGGGACTATATATGAAAATGCTGATGTCAAGTGATCCCTCAAGAAAATCAGAATTAGGGCCAGATTTCACAGGGGGAACCTTAGGTGCCTCTTTCTGGTGCATGTTCACATTGAATTATACCTTACAAATAATGTTTTCATTCATAGATTTTTATAAACACCAATAAATGCTTTAATCTCTTGTACTTCCTGCATTAAAAACACTAGAGCTGAATGCTCAAACATTAGGCGTCTCTGACCTTTTTGTTAAAGTTGAAAGAATAAAAACCAAATGTAGTAGCACTTTCACTGAAACTACTATTAACTAGTGACCTAATACACAGGAATTCAAACAAGCTGTAAGAATAGAGGACTTGGTATTTTGATACCAAGCTAGCTTGTAATGAATGGCTGACATTATCAGGCTAGTTAGCTCAATAACACTCATTACCTTTGAGTCACTTTGGCTGATATGTTCATTTATCATGGACATTTGAAACTGAGCTCAAAAAAAAATGCAAGAATTGCCAAAAATATCAACTACTTCAAGTAGAATAAATATCCAAACCAATGCTGTCGATGCTTTAAGAAATTAGAACACAAAACACTACTTTTATTACCAATTGTGGAGTTTCTTGGCTACTTCCATATCATCACTGCCCGAAAAAAAAATCTCCATTTTTTCCAATTTTTATTTTCTACATTGTTTAAGCTCAGTAGCTGTTCCACTGAAATTTTCATTGTGAATGGACCAATAAAACACTCCAAAATTGCTTGGAATAAAATCTCTTTGCATTTACTTACATTGAATTTAAGAATTTTTTTCCTTCTCCTGTAAAGTTCCCATTTTGGAGATTCTTGTTTTTGAACAGAGTAAAACACTATGAGTGCCTTTACATGCACTCAATAATCTGATCATAATCAATGTATAATCATTATTCAAATGATCATGAAAACAGAACACTCTGATCTAGAAATCTGAATAAAAAATCTGATGAAGAGGCTGGATTTTAGTTCAGTAATCAGATTTCTCAGTGCATGTAAACTCTTACTCTGATTTCTTTAAGATTTCTCAGTTTGCGCATGTGCAAAAACAGACTGCTGTACCAGAAATAAGTAAGCAGCATAGCTGCAAGATGGCAGCAAAACACTTTGGGAGCGACGCTGAAACCAACGACCAGTTATTAAGTGAATGTAAATGCACCATATACGTGGTTTCTTTGTGACAATATTTACTGTGATGTTTAAACATCTGTCCCTCTCGACTTTTACTCCCAAAATGGTGTTCCAGTGCATTCTGGCCCATTTCCACCCTTTCCACACTTTTCTTTTGGCACGTCAACTAAAGCATTTACTTTGTTCACACTGAGGTTATTATTAAACAATCAATTAGAGACAGATTTTATTCAGCTTTAATTCATTATATCAGATTGCCAGTTGGTCAAAAGTTTACATACATAAAGTTGTCTTTTTTAAATGGTCTGATGTATCAACTTTAGAAGTTTCTCATTTGTTCCAATAGATAACAACAAGAGAGTTAACTGGGAGCACACCTGTGACCGTATTTATGGCCCTACCTTTAGAGCCAGCGTCTTTCTGCCCTTAATATAATTGGAAATCCAAGCAACTCAGCCATGACCTCAGATAAAAAACGCTGTGGACTAGGGAGTCCAGTTCATCCCTAGTAACACTTTCCAAACAAATGAAGGTACCACTGGTATCTGTATAAACAATTGTATGCAAATATAAAAAACTTGGGAACACACAGACACTGCATCATTCAGAAAGGAGCCACAAATGAACTCCCAGGGCAGTTACAGCAGTTCTGTAAGGAGCGAAGATTCCTGAGAAGTATTATAAGAAGCTTGTGGAAGACTACACCAAAAGTTTGATTCAAGTTAAACCATTTAAAGGCAATGCCACTGCATACTTATGGAATATATGCAAATTTTGACCCACTGAAAATCTGATACAATGAGCAAAACTGAAATAAATCTGTCTCTTAGCTATTATTCTGAAACCTTTTATGGCAATAAAGTACATACCTGAACTGACCTAACACAAGAAATGCATAGTAACATGAAATGTGTTGTTTTAATGTTTTAGCCTAGGTGTATGTAGACTTTCGGCCTCAACTGTATGTAAACATTATCAAAGTTTCAAAATTCACCATAGCAACGCAAAAATCTCACCTAGCTAGCAGCTAAAAGAAAGATTTAAGATGAACATCTATAATTTAGAGATGAGTGGAATTATTTGCATTTCTTCTAAAATGTCTCTCAACATTCAACAAATTTTCCCGTTCCACCTTAAATGGTGGTGCAGCTACATCTGGCACCTCAGGCACCATTTAAGCTGGAAAGGGAAAACTCGAACAAGAAGCTGGTGAATGAGAAGCGACTTCAGCCTCATAAAAAGTCGAACGTTAAGAGACATTTTACTAAAAACGATTCCACTTTAGCTGAAATGTTTCCTGCTGGAGATGTGAGAAAAGTGGCTATAGCTGAGCTAAAGCTTAAAGCAGAGCAAAGAAAATCTGTGTTTTCATTTATATTATATTTTTTAGCCAATATTAGAACATCAGCACATACTGAGACATATTTACAGCCAAGATCATAAAATAGACATTAATTGTTGTGGCTCCCAATGTGGTTTGATTTTTGTTGAAAGGACAAAATGGCTTTTCTTAACATTTGTGTTGCGACCGCTGGTCTAAGAGCATATATATTCTGTGTACTATGAATGTCATTCATCTGAGTTGGACTCACTGATTGCACATATAGAATTGTGTACATTTAGAAATGATTTTATTTCATAACCTATATTACTGTTACAATAACTGTGCTTTGAAAATGGTGCAATACTGGTGTATATTAATGAGTGTACTTAGAGTCTAATGTGAGTCTAGAGTCTAATGTGTATACATTTTTCATATATTATTTATTTATTTTTTGTATTTAAGTACTACAAGGGGGCTGCAAAATTAAGTGCTACAAGGGGGTTATGCAACTATGCAACTCACATGATGTGACAAACGTGATTTGAATTGATTTGATTTGAGCTACAAGGCTAAAGTAGCTAACAGGTAGTGGATAAAAGTATCTGGCATAGCTAAAAGCAGTTGCTGAAATCATAAATATTGTCATTACTTTCTATAGATAACAGTGTCATACAGTCAGAAACCACATAAATGTAAGTTAACATGAGGAAACAACAACTTCACACAGTTTGAAGCAAGCATGTAATTATTTACTATTATTTTATTATTGCACAATGCTAATTGTTGGCAATGAGCTTCCATTACTTGTTAGCTACATTAGCAGAGTAACTCCAGAACTATGTCATTTAGATTTTTCACCAAGCTTTTCTTTTAAAATGATATTTCATTAAAATCTCTAAAGCAGGCAGGAAAAAATGTTTGTCACACACGTAATACTTAGCTATGACTTCTAATATGTCGTTGCTTTCATTAATACATCCCTTTAATCTCCTCAGTTCTTTATCACCAAAGATTAAAAAGCTCCACTACACTTAGGCACATCGAGGCGTAACAGAGGAAACAGAGGAGGAGGTGAGAGGTGATGCTTCGTTTTCTCTGCAGTGAAGGTGGTAGCATTCTTTTCCCTCTCATGTTCTCACTCAAACTTTCTTTTCACACATTCACTGTGTCCCTTTTCTCACCAAACACGTTTGGTCACCTGTAAGGCTGCTAACCCTCAAGACTCAAGGAACTGGCAGGGCCTCCTGGAATTATAAAAACAATCCTTGATATGTTTAATGGTTTTATTGAGAATAACAAAGAAAATAATGAGAATAAAACCAGAATAAAATATGTTCTTTTTGATGAAGTTACTGCTGTTAACTTCCAGAATCAGCTGCTGTCTCAGTTTCGTGTAGTCTTTGGTCGGTTAGTCTATGACTGATTATCTAACCTGTGGTTGGTTGAGTATATCTGGTTAGCTACAAACGGTTTGCCATAATTGGTTAGCCTATGACTGGATAGTCTGTGGTTCGTTAGCCTGTGATAACGTAGCCTATGAGTGTTTTTGGATTGGATAGCCTATGATTGGTTAGCCTACATTTGTTTAGCACATAGTGAGTTAGCCTAAGATTGTTTATGTGACTGGTTAGCGTATGTTAAGTTAGCCTTTGATTGGTTAGCTATGATTTGGTAGCTATGACTGGTAACCCTTTGACTAATTAGCTAGTGACTGGTTAGCCAATTATTGGTCATGTGATCCGTTAGCTTTACTAGTTAGCCTATGATTGTTTATGTGGCTGGTTAGTCTCTGTTTGTTTAGCCTGTGACCGTTTAGCTATGATTGATAACCCTATGACTCGTTAGCCTCTGACTGGTTAGACTATGAGTGGTTGTGTAAGGGATAACCAATGACTGGTTTACCTATGACTGGCTTTGTCATTGGTTAGCTGTGATTGGTAACCCTATGACTCGTTAGCCTCTGATTGGTTAGACTATGAGTGGTTGTGTAAGGAATAACCAATGACTGGTTACCTATGACTGGCTTTGTCATTGGTTAGCTGTGATTGGTAACCCTATGACTCGTTAGCCTCTGATTGGTTAGACTATGAGTGGTTGTGTAAGGGATAACCAATGACTGGTTTACCTATGACTGGCTTTGTCATTGGTTAGCTGTGATTGGTAACCCTATGACTCATTAGCCTATGACTGATTATCGTAAGACTGGTTAATTTGTGATTGAGTAGCCTATGATTGGTTATGTGATTGGTAACCTATCTTTAGTTGGTCTATGATTGGTTAGCCTGTGCTTCATAAGCCTATGATTGGGTATGTGATTGGTAACCTATGACTTGCTTTGTGATTGGTTGGCCTATGTTTGATTAGCCTATGATTGATCAGCCTATGATTGGTTAGGCTATGAACCGTTAGACTGTGAAAATATGTTGCCAGCATTTACCTGTTCACAGCCAAGAATGCATTATGTTCTGTAAGTCAGAGAAAATTAGCTAGCTAATTTGATGAGCCTGTGATGGAAGAGCTAAGAAGGAGCTCTTGTGATTGAGATTATCTCCCTATATTTGAAGAATTGTGCAAAATTACCAGTATGTATATAGAGGCAGTAAAGCTCCTCCTCGAAGCTGGCATCTCCGCTCTCCTGCCTCTAGGGGGTATGATTTGTGATGCTCTGGGACTGGGACTCTCAGATGGTCAAGTGTGTGTGCTTTCTCAGCCTCCTGGTGCTGTTGTCTGCTATCACTGTGCACCATGATGACTAATTGACTCTATTGCTGCCAGCACCCTATGGCCATCTGGCCTAACCTCAGCCTCAAGCACAAGCTATCGTGTGACGTAAAGCTCAAGTCAAGGTTAAATAAAAATACACATCAGGCTTGAGTGTCACCAGACATGATCCTGATGTGGCCTTCTTTGCTACCATGACCTAAAGTTACACATGAACCTCTGTTCAAGCCACAATTTTAAGTATGAATAGAAACAATTTTGATCTCTTAGTTTCTAAATTGACCTTTAATCCTTTCATCATGGCAGAGGAAAGGACCATTTCAGTTGCTGACGGAAAGTAATTCTTACATTTTATGTCAGACATAAAGCAAAACCATGTGTGTTTGCACTGTAACAGTGTTGCAAGATATGAAATGTAAGATAAATGCTAAAATTGTTGTTTATATTGCTACATAATGTGACTGTGATACACTCACAATATATTAAAAATGCTTTGGTGAATCAGTAATGTGATCACTGGCCTCCATTATTTTGACCAAAGGATTTTTGTTGGTCAGTTATTATCTGAAGCTGTGATTGGTCAGGATGATCACAGCACACAGGACAAATACTGTGACTGGTCAGAAGTCTTTACTTTTTGCATAAGGTAGGTGTTTCCAATAAGTTAACCAGAGAATAGAAGCACAATGCAGGTGTTTCTAATAAAGTTGTCAGTTAGTGAAAGTACAAAGTAAGTGTTTCTAATAAAGTGGCAAGTGAGAGAATGTACAAGGTAACTGTTTCTAATATAGTGGCCACTGAGTGGAAGGAAAAAGGTAAGTGTTTCTAAAAAAGTGGCCAGTGAGTGAAAGGACAAGGTAGGTGTTTCCAAGAAAGTGGCCAGTGAGTGGAAGGAAAAAGGTAGGTGTTTCTAATAAAGTGGCCAGTTATTGGAAGTACAAGGTAGCTGTTTCTAATAAAGTGGCCAGTTAGTGGAAGGAAAAAGGTAGGTGTTTCTAAAAAAGTGGCCAGTGAGTGGAAGTACAAGGTAGCCATTTCTAATAAAGTGGCCAGTTAGTGGAAGGAAAAAGGTAGGTGTTTCTAATAAAGTGGCCAGTTAGTGGAAGGACAAGGTAGGTGTTTCTAAAAAAGTGGCCAGTGAGTGGAAGGACAAGGTAGGTGTTTCCAAGAAAGTGGCCAGTGAGTGGAAGTACAAAGGTAGGTGTTTCTAATAAAGTGGCCAGTTATTGGAAGTACAAGGTAGGTGTTTCCAATATAGTGGCCAGTGAGTGGAAGTACAAGGTAGCTGTTTCTAATAAAGTGGCCAGTGAGTGGAAGGAAAACAGTAGGTGTTTCTAATAAAGTGGCCAGTTATTGGAAGTACAAGGTAGGTGTTTCCAAGAAAGTGGCCAGTGAGTGGAAGCACAAGGTAGCTGTTTCTAATAAAGTGGCCAGTGAGTGGAAGCACAAGGTAGCTGTTTCTAATAAAGTGGCCAGTGAGAGAAAGTACAAGGTAGGTGTTTCTAATATAGTGGCCAGTGAGAGAAAGTACAAAGGTAGCTGTTTCTAATGTAGTGGCCAGTGAGTGGAAGCACAAGGAAGGTGGTCATTCATCATATCATTCATCTAGTGCCACAAATCAGATTTCATTTCATCAGATTTCACAACATTTCTGGACATTTCAAATCATCTTAATCCTTGAGCTGAGCTGAGCTGTAAGTGCATCCTCTCATCTCTATATTAACGTGTGTAACTTTGAGGGTCACTGTACGTAGCTACTGAATAATCATTGTTAAGATTAATAAGCTAATAATAAGCCTAGGCTTCACAAAGTTAAAAGAACATGTCCGCAAAGCATAACATAATATTTAGTGCATGTATATGAATCTCCAATGATTTAGAATGTTTTTATCAGTCAGCATCCACAGATCTAGCCCTCAGAACTGACACTGCCCTGGCAAAAATCATATTAGATCATCAGAACTCCTAAATAATGGTTTGTACTAACTGCAAAGTCCTTCATCACCATGTATTGTTAACAAATAAGTCTAGAGAGTGGAAAAAATCAGTCGTGTTCAGGTCTGTGTTGTTAAATATGAACAAACAGTAGAGAGTATGAGTAATTTGGCAGAACTGATGAAGAGAGGGCATGTTTGCACTGCACTGAATTCAGTAAGATGGATTAAGACCCTTTCAGAGCTTTACAAATGGCAATGTAGAGATTAACCCCTCAAATACACAGGGCCCACCGGCAGGCCCAAAGTTTTATTACACACTTCTATAACCTAAGAATAGCTCAGCCAGTTTGCACTGAAGTCCACGTATTGAATAATAAGGCTTAGTGTGTAATACGCTTGAGAGTTTAAGGGGTTAATAATGTAGAATCAAAATGATAAATAAACATTGTCTCACTGTGGGGAAAGTAATGTTCTCAGTGTCTGAGCTCAATCTCAGCTATTCCACTCCAATGAATCTGGTCTTCAGAGTAGCATTTAATTTACTGAGAGAAGGGGAGATGGATGGATGGATGGATGGATGGATGGATGGATAGATGGATACTTGAATCCAGCTACATAACATTGCCATAAACACATCATAGCAGTTGGCATATGCTCTCATGACAGAGTCATGCATATACAGTCAAAGGCAAAGACATATAGAAGGTCATATGTAGACAGACAGACAGACAGACAGATAGATAGATAGATAGATAGATAGATAGATAGATATTGATTATCCAGATGTGCTGCAGTATAAGTCTGTACATCACACAGAAGCACACATGAGCAGACGTGCTTGTCTTTTTCCTCCACTCCTTCCCCAAATCGGTTTTCAGTCACCATAAGGAATGTGGAAAGGCGAGTGATTAATGTCCTGTCCGGCTGCATTAGACCCTCAGCCATCAGACCGAACCCACAGAGCATCATCACCAACCTGCACAGAGACTTACAGCACCGTCATCAGAGTGAGAGAGAGAGAGACAGAGAGAGAGAGACAGAGAGACAGAGAGAGAGGGGGGCAGAGACAGAGAGAGAGAGAGAGAGAGAGAGAGAGGAAGGAAAAGAAGTATAGAGAAAAATGACAATTATGTTGATGATGACAAAAAAGAGAAGAAGAAGAAGAAGAAGAAGAAGAAGAAGAAGAAGAAGATGATGATGACCATGATGATGATGATGATTAAGAAAAGTGTTAAAGAAGATGTTGATAAAGAAGAAGGAAAATAAGATGAATACAGAAAAGGAGCTAAAGTTGAAAAAGGAGGAACAGAAACCGACAGAGTTTTGTTGGAAAGAAAGAAAGAAAGAAAGAAAGAAAGAAAGAAAGAAAGAAAGAAAGAAAGAAAGAAAGAAAGAAAGAAAGAAAAAGAGAGAGAGAAACAGAGAGAGAGAGAAAGAGAAAGAAGGAGAGAGAGAGAAGGAAAGATATAGATAGAGAAAGGGGAGAAGAGAAAGAGAGAGAGACAGAGATAGAAAGAGAGATTGAGAGAGACAGAGAGAGAGGGAGAGACAGAGAGAGAGAAAGCGAGAGAGAGGGAGAGACAGAGAGAGAGAGACAGAGATAGAGAGAGAAGGGGGAGAAGAGAAACAGAGAGAGAGAGAGAGAGAAAGAAAGCTACCTGAGAGGTTGTTTGTAACCTGTGGTGTGTTTGTCTCCTCCTCTTAATTCCCTCCATCTGTGCGTGAGCTAGTTTAACTGAAAACAGAGCGATTATCCCAAACGAACGAGTGACTCATCCCTCCATCTGTGACTGAAACATCATCACAGCAACTGAGACCCTTCATCACTAATCTAATCACAATCACACAGCCATCACAGCACCGCCCACCTCCTCAGCACACCTGCGAGAACATCACTACAGCAGACTGCTGACCTTCAGAGGGCAAGACGACAGACATAGCATCATCACTAACCTTAAATGTAATGACCTAATTACAGTGTGTACATAGTCACTACATAAGAGCACAGTTAGTTACATTATGAATTATATTTACTTCAGTTCCCGTATCTTTTTTTGTAAAGCATCACTTTTCAAAAGCTTGGAATCAATATTTTCAGTGAGATAAAAGCAGTTTGATGTCATATAATTGTAAATGTATAAAGGGAAATGAATTCAGTTTGCTAAACTCGTTGCCAAAAGGGACCTTTTGTTTTGTAACAATGGCAGAACACTTTTCACCATCATGTGCAAGAACTAATTAGTTATGCAAAGAACCATTTAAATATTTATGTCATGGTTCTATATAGCGCCATCACCTTTACCATATATCCTATTCAAATGCTTCAAATAGTTAATAAAAAGCTGTGAATAAAAATGTTAGATGTGTCCAGAATGTAAACTGAGAAATCTGTAGATCGTCAAGAATAAAGTTCTGATAAAATTAATATCCAGAATGAAGCTCTAATAATATTAGCATCCGGAATGAAATTTCTCAAAAATTGATATATTAATATAAGCTATAATATATTGATATTAGAATGAAAGTCTAATAAAATGAACATCCAGAACGGAGTTCTAATTAAATTAATATCCAGAATATAGTCTTAATAAAATGAACATCCAGAAAGGAATTTCTCAAATTGATATATTAATATCACACACCCCCCATCTAAACCGCTTATCCTTCTGGGTGGCAGTGGGGTCCTGGAGCCTATCCCAGCTGTCGTTGGGCAGAAGACAGGACACACCTGGACAGGTCACCAGTCCATCACAGGGCAGACAGACAAACATACACATTCACACCTTCAGGGGCAATTTACCATGTCCAATCGGCCTGACTGCATGTGTTTGGACTGTGGGAGGAAACCCATGCACACACGGGAAGAACAGGCAAACACCACACAGAAATGACCCTGGTCACCCGGCCGGGGAATCGAACCCAGGCCCATCTTGCTGTGAGGCGACAGCGCTACCCACTGCGCCACCGAAAAATGGTGATCAAAGCTCCAGGCAGATAACTTGATTAAAATCACTCTAAATGGATTATTATAGTGCACAATCTTCAGTATATAATAACTCAAAACATACATCTAAAAATATTTTTTTGTGTCTAGTTCAAACCATTTAAATCTACACTGTATAAATTAATTAATTCAAATTATTGCTGTACAGAACTTGTTGAGCAGTAGTGTCGTGTCAATACAGTTAAAAAAATGTGTGTTTTGTATACAAAAGAGCAAAATGACATTTTTTAAATGCCAAGCAGTGAAAACTGTCCATACTGTCAGTACATGTGCTGTAAATCAGACCATTACTGAAATGCTAGTTAAGTGGAGGTCAGTGCCATTACAGAGTTTATTGACAGTGAGCAGCGCCTTTATGGCTCAGTGTCATTTTTTCAATCCAGTTCATATTTACTTTCATTTAGTTCTTATAAGTATCATTAAATATTGTTCATCTTGCTTTTCAGCCATTGTAGCGTGTTTCCACTCTCTGTGTTTCTGCCATCCATCTGTCAGTGTTTTTGATGGCTGAGGCTCCGGCCTGGTGACTAACGGACTCCCTGTACCAGCTCCATTAATCTATCTGTGGGAGCATATGGGCATCATTAGCGTTCCCTTCACGCACATCCCGGACTGGCATCTTCCCTCTGCAACGGGGCAACGATGCCAACAATGCCCACCCCCACTCTGCCACTCCCCACTCATCATACATTCAGCTCACTTTGATTAAAGCAATAGTTCAACAAAACATCAAATGTACGCTTTTCCTTTTGCACTGGAGCTACAAGGCTGCTGTAGCAAGTACATCATTGTGGATAAAAATATGAACAACATTCAGGCTTCGTGAGGCTCTAACTACTGTATTTAACCATGCAATAGACTTTAGTCCATATTTGTAGATAGTGAGTGTGTTTACATGCACTCAATAGTCTGATCATAATGGGATTTCTGCAGTTATCTGATTATTCAAATTGTCATGTAAACAGCACACTGATTTCTTAGATCAGAGTAAGGTCTAGAAATCTGATTAAGAAATCTGATAAAGAGGCTGGATTTTAGCTCAGTAATCAGATTTCTCAGTGCATGTGAACTCTTACTCTGATTTCTTTCGGATTTCTCAGTCTGTGTGAAAACAGACGGCGGTACCGGAAATAAGCAAGCAGCGTCTCCGCGTTGTTCTTCATCTTCTAGATGATGCATGTTCATGAGTTTTACATTACATTTACGTCACGTCTTCTTATTGGCTGGTTGTAAAGCAGAAATCTGATTACTGTCTGACTCATGTAGACCTGGAGTTTCCCCATTGTCTGATTACTCAAGTGCTTGTAAACGCGTTGATCGGATTACTGACAAAATGTGATTTTCTCCAGTCATTGGATTATCATGTGCATGTCAACACACTCAATGTGTCATACATTGTCAGAAACCATGTAAGCAAGACTATGAGGGATTACTTAACATCATTACCTGGTTTAATGATTTGGACATGCAGTTAAGATGATGCTAATTGGTGGAGTATATGATACTATAGCTACATTAGCTGTAGTCTTACTCTTAGCTGTAGTGTAAGAAGCAAACATCAGACACCAAACATGTCACACGTACTGATACAAGTAGTTTTTGTTAGCCACGGTTAGGGCCTTTTTCACGCAACAAGCTGAGGACCAGCTGGTACTGAAATGTGAATGACTGATATTTTCCAAATTCCAGCAGTGTGTGACGGTCGGAGGCTCCAGTGTATGAAATGCACAAAGGAGACAAATACCTTGAGAAATTCAACACAGCTGAAGTGCCTTTTTTTTCTTCTTCTTTTCGAATTTCCCATTCCGCCTTAAACAGTCCAGCAGTAACATGCAGGCACCTGCACATGTGGCAGAATGTATACAGTTAAAAAATGGTTCTTTAAGGGTTCTTTAGTAAAGAAAATTGTTCTATGTAGAACCATGAACACTTAAAGTACTGTTCTGTTTCTTTGTGTTGTGAAAGGTTCTTTAGATTGATGGAAAATGTGCTATATATGATTCTGTGTAGAACCTTTTTGTAAAGCATTCTATATAGCACCAAAATGGGTTCTTCTATTGCAATAAGCTTGACATCATAACAATAGAAAAAAATCCTTTTTGGTGCTATAGAATGCTTTTCAAAAAGGTTCTATATATAACCATCATACTCCAATCTGAACAACCCTTTCACGATGCAAAGAACCCTTTAATCCCGCAAAGGGTTGTTTGAGTGTTGATGGTTCTATATAGAACCATTTTCTTTACTAAAGGACCATTTTTAAGAGTGTTGTTTTTATTTGAGGGTCCCATTTCATAGAGGAAGTTTTTAACCACACCTGCTTCTAACTCAGTTCTAAGGGGCAAGGTGACACTCGAAAATAAGAGGTAGGGGTAAAAAATGAGAAATGGGATTGGGCCTTAGAAATCTGTGGGGAGGAGTGGCTTCCTAGGTAGATGGCTTAGGTTTCCCTGCCCCCATAACTGCACCCTGATGGAAGTTGTTCTTATCATACTGCATTGCTATGTTATATTGTTGGAGGGAAACATCATGCAAGTAAAAATTTAACTGCACTTTGACAATAAAGAGCTTTGACTTTGACCTTAACACACACATTATAGCCACTCATTCTCTCCTTTTTCTCAAAATAGCTCTTGGAGTCTCAGCATGTTGCGGGTAATTAATGAGTGTGTGTCAACGTGTAGATCTAAAGTGCAGTCAGAGCTTAATGACTATTTCCAAATGAAGAAAAAGAAAAATCCCTCCATTAAGTGTTTTGGATAAACTTGTCTCTTGTACGGATCAAGTGACACTGACAGAACATCTGTCATCCCCACAGTCCTTGTGTTGGAAGATGAAACTGAAATTTAAAATATAATATTTTAAAATATCTGGTGCCTGTGTTTTTGTTGAGATAGGACTCTGTTGTCTCTCTGTGTGTAAAATGTTGGGACTCTGTGTTGAGCTGCTAGTGAGTAATGAGGGGTGAAAGGGGAGGGGTGAGACCCCCTGCTGTGAAAAACAATTCACACCTCTCCACAAAGACGGCTGTGGCAAATGCAGCTTCCTTCATATCAATCCTGTACAGTTTCCACAATAAACAAACCGTATTTAAACACAATACAACATTTTTTTAGATGTTGACTCGCTCGCTCACCTACAAAGACGAAAATCCATGAAAACATATTCAATCAAAGTTATTGAAGAAATATCCATATATCACTTGAGGGATCTGCAACCCAGGTGGAAATTGTGTTTTATGCATACTGTGAAGAAGTTCAACATACAAATATCAGTGAAGCAGTGGAAACAAGATAAATTCAGATGCAGGGTGCTCTCTACAATTATTTGCATAATTGTACCTCACTGAAAGGTCATATTTCTCTCATATTTCTAGTATAAGATCAAACTGATAAACAATAAAAAAAAAAAAAAGTTTTTTTCATGACCTTTTTTGCTAATTTTTAACAACAGTGACAAAAACTGTGGAGGACATTGTAGGGATGTAGAAATTGGTGTTATTTTTTGGATATGTACACTCACAGGCCACTTTATTAGAAACACCTACCTTGAATGTCCACTCACTAGCCACTTTATTAGAAACACCTACCTTGTACTTCCACTCACTGGCCACTTTATTAGAAACACCTACCTTGTCCTTCCACTCAGTCTAGTGGAATACAATAAACTGAAATATGAAGCTGGTTCAGCCTCATCATACATGTCTACAGGTGAGAATTACTCTTTCACTGATGGAGAATCATCCTCTTATGCTGAGATGCTAACCTTGGCTTCAGCAACAGATCAAGAATAATTGGTCATAAGTCAGAATCTGACCTCATTATCACAGTTAGCAGATTACTTCCGGCAAAAGGTCTTTCTACGAGACCTTACAGTGCCCACTAATACATACTGATGTGGCCCACAGTGCCTTTTTCCATTATTCTGGCCACCAGGCTTTGGAATATCGGTGTTGTTAGGCAGTCATTTCCTGCAGTTCTGGTTCAGGGAGGTCAAATTGGCCACTGATAGCAGCTCTCATAAGCTCCTGTCAGCCGTGAGCCTCCGACCCCCCAGCCTCCGCCGTCCCCTGGGCTGTTATTTGGCTCCACGTTGAGGATTTCTTTGTTGTTTTTTATATGGGTGCCCGCCCACTCTCTCCAGATTACTGCAGGTACATCCCTGGGCTGAGCTCCGCCGAAAACTTTCATCATGCCGCAAATCAGAACACTGCAGCGCGCTCCTTCACACCATCAATTAGAGATCCGGCGGGAAAAGAGAGAGAGAAAATGTCAGAGAGAGCTTGCTTTTTTATCTCGCTCTCTCACTTTCTCTAAACTCTCTCTCTCTCGCTCCTTCTCAAAGAGAAAATGAACAAGTGCTGGGAAAAAGGGATGAGCAATGAGGATTTGAAGTTGGCTGTTTCTTCCTCTCTCTCTCCCTCTTCTTGTGCCTCTCTCTCTCTCTTTGGCAGCGCAGAGGCCGCGGTGGCTGCAGTGTGAACCTAATAAGCAATTACAGAAGCAGAACAGTGTCACTCTGAGCACCCGGGCTTCAGTAGGTCAGACCACCATCTGTAGCTTATTGTCTCCCTCAGCTTCCCTCTCTTTACACTTTTGCTCCACTGCCTACTGCTAAACATTCATGATTCAAGCCGATTATGATAAAAATAATTACAATTAAGAATTGCTTTTAAAAAATACACAAGAATACGCAAGAAAAACTCTACAGCAGACTTTTTGGGATTTTTACATTGAAAATAGTTGAAAATAGAAAATAGTTGAGGCCCTATTGCTGGGAGGTTCTGCGTTCGATCCCCAGTGATGGCACAGCCAATCTACTGCTGGAGGTCCAAGTGAGCAAAAGTGTCCTCTCCCTTTTTTTGGGTGAGTAGGATAGTCCCCCCTCTCCCCAATGGCTCAGCACTATGCTAGCAAGCTGTTAGCTAACATAACACAATTAGCAGGTAACATTCCTCACTATAACACAATGATTGTGCAATGCATAACTCAAGTATTTGCAAAATAATCCATATCTTTCAATCCATGCAAATGGGCCAGCCCAAGGAGCCTCCCAGCTATGGGGTATCGTCGCTCAAGCAGCCAGCCCAAGCAGCCTCACAGCTGTGGTGTATCATCGCTCAAGCGGCTGGCCCAAAGAACCTCACAGATGTAGTGCATCATCGCTCAAGCGGCCGGCCCAAGGAACCTCACAGATGTGGTGTATCATCGCTCAAGGTTCCTCTCAAGGTTTCTACCTCTTGCATTTAGGTAGGTTTTCTTGCCACTGTCACCCTTGGTGATGCTCCATCTATTTAGCACTATATAAATAAATTTTGATGATCTCCTCCAGATTCCTCAACCAAAAAAGTAGTTTTCAGCCAGCAAAATAGGGGCTTTTGCAGCCCCATAAACCTCTGGTGTGGAACCAAGGAACCAGTGAAGCAAGGGGTTCTGAGGAACATAATTCTGTCACCACATAAAGTGGCTTACAGCAGTTCATTCACTTTTTTCCAGAGGAATAAAAGAAGCACAAAGAAAAAATGATATTTTTCATATTTTTTGGAAAAATAACTGAGAACAGCAGAACAACCGTGGCTCATCAAAGTTTTTGAAAGAAACCAGTGTTTTGCTGCCAAAGGAAACCCAAAGAGTATGTAGAATACAAGAGTAGACGCTTAAAGCCAAGTTCCTCAGAAATACAAATTTAAAAAAAAATTTAAAAAAAAGAGTAGACAGATTATAAAAAAAAGTATTCAACACTCACATTCAGTTACATCATCGTTTGGCTCTGAAGTCGGTGGAAATGTAGCACCACCACCCACCCCCCCCACACTCCCACCCGCCCGCCCCCCCCGGCTTACTCCAAATGTAGTCAATCAGCCAAAACGTGTTTGGTGTCTGAAGTTTGCTTCTTTAGTTTTGTACTGGAGCTACAAGGCTAATGTAGCTAACCAGTAATGGAAGCTCACACCCCACCAATTAGCATAATACAAACTGCCTGCATAAATCATCACAGTCTTGCCTCAAACTATGTAGAGATAAGTAATCTCACATAGAGTTACTTATGTAGGGCTATAATTGCATTACTGAATATATCAATGTGGCGCTGTTAGGATTAATGATGAAAATGTAATAAATCCTATATGCCTATAAGCCTTTAAGACTTTATGAAGAAACACAATGATTAACTTAGCATGGAGGCTCTCCATGTGCAGCGAAATGCAATGTAGTTATGTGGATTGCTTTTCAAGGTGGGCTCCAGTCAATTGTGACAGACATTCAGCATTTCATTCTTCATAAAAACAAATGTCCACTAACTGTTTTCTTGTAGAAAAGGTTCCCCATTGGGTCAGAACTGGTGGAAAGTATTATTTGTTAACCTGGGTGACATTTGAGGCTTACGTCAAAGTGGGGCAAGCCATCTCAGTCAACTATATAGTAAGTATAAAACTTTTTTTTTTGATTTTAATCAAAGTATTAACAATGTCCTACCACAGTGAAGTGCAAGACGGCATCCACTGGGCATGACATCAAATACAATGACTGTTTCACATGAATGACCTGTTCAATTTTCAGCACTGCGATGTCAGACAGTCTCTCCTGACTCAGAGTGTTTCTCATGTAAGTGTCAATCGACACAAGCAAGAATAGTTCCTTTTGCATGATGCGCTGCTCATTGACGCAGTGAGGAACAGTTTGAAGAGGTTACCAATGTGTCACCCAGATCTCATGCTTTAACCTCTTCAACTCCTTGAGACCACCGGTGGTTCCAAAACGCACTGTGTCATATTCTTCATAACTTTCATATTTCATAAGCTACATTCTAAAGGTGGGGGTTGTATGAGAGCTGTAACTGTCTTCTTTCCAGTCAAATAGATGGGTGATGTAATTTTAAACCCTTATAATAAAAGAATGAACTTTTTTTGTTCTACTAAAAGTCATAAAACACATGTTCTGTTAATTCAAGGGGAACTTTTACAAAAAATAAATAAATAAATAAAATAAGAATTTATTTAATGAAATTACTGAATAATTTGCCTTACGATTTGGTCACGTAAATTCAGATGGAAAAAGCAAAATATACCCTGGTCAATAAGAGGTTAAAAAGTGCTTATTGTTGATCAAAGCCGATTTGTTCTGATGGAATAGCACTGAAGAGGGACAGCTCTGCACTAATCTCCTCTTTGGAAAATCCATAGCGATAAACAAACGAATGCCATACAGCCTTTTCTAACTTTTCGCTTTCTGTAGTTCCGGTCTTACTTGCTGTTGATTTCTGTTCAGTGCACCCGAGGGCTTGACTTGTGAAGGGGAACGTGAATTTGAGGGGGAACTGAATCAGATACAATACCGAACCTCAAACACAGACGCTGTGGGCCTCGGTAGTTGTTTTGAGCACACAAGTGAAGAGTGCTTGAAAGTCACTATCTGTTCCTATTGCTAGCAGAGTAGAGACTGTGCTACTAGTGAAGCTCTTGACAGCTTCATAATTTAAACTTGTTGACTGCATTGCTTTCAATAGTACATTGCATTGCATGAAAACTCATCACATCAGAATGCAGGCTGCCCCCTAGTGTCGTGGAGTTCAGTCTCTACACATAATAGATAGCGTTGTTTTGACGAATGTCAATATTCCACAATTAAAGTACGTCGATTAACATTTTAGCAGCGTCAAATGCACACTAGAGTCAGTATCCATCCATTTTTAAGCCCAAAGCTCTGCCTTCCTGATGTCTACAGTCAGTAATCCTTGGGTCGACTGGGTCTGGTTCTGAAATATGATTGGCTGAGGTACTTAAGCCATTGTTAAATGATTTGGCTTACACTGAGAATCAGATACGGTCACACTGTAAGTATGACTTCATTACATGCCAATGTTTAATGCAGAAACTTTTCATTTGCTTCATGATAAACCTGTATTTATCCAATATACACTGCTGATTTCCAAAGGCACCTTATGGGATTCAAGGTGTTATGTTAGCACCATGCTAACAGGGGTGCTATAGCAGCTATACATGGGTATTTGGAGCTTATGACTGCTTGTAACAGCTACTCAGGTAAGATATATATTTTCCAATCTGTATATTGCTCTTTTAAAGAGTTCCTGAATAATGACAAACTTCATCACATTAATCATGTTGTGCTCATTTTGTAATTGATAAAAAATGCATAGAGTGTCATTGTTCTGCTCATTATAGCTCTTAGATTATGATGCACATCAACATTTCAATATTTGAGCGTGACCTACAATTAGCTAGACAGCTTATTTCATTGATTTCATTGATGCTACAGTGTACGAACTGTTGATAGGTGTTTTTTTTAGCCAATATTATGACCAGCCATCACTGACGAGTTGAATTTGATAAGTTCTGTTGACATGATAACAAAAAGAAAAAGAAAAGAAACGCTGTATTTAAACTGAATTTAAATGTTATTACCATGTTAATAACTATATAATATGTAATTATAGTTAAATGGTATAGCACTGACTTAGTTACAACTTTAGAGTTCTAAGAGTTAAAATGTGGCACAGAATCTTCTCCACACTTGTTAGCTGGAGAGAAGGAGTGTGTGCTGAAGTAATCAGCGCAGATGCAGTTGACTTATCAAGAGGAACATACTCTGGAAGCGCAGCAGCTGGTGCTCTCTACCTGCGAGACAGGTTTATCACACAACCCTCTGTCTTCACCCAATATTTTCCTTTCCTGGGGAGAAAAAAGGGAAAAAAATAGAAACGCTTCCCGCATCTGTTCACCATCCACAAACTCCCCAAAGCCAGCGGCAGCTGGAGGAGGCCTCCAAACCAGCCGGGAGATTTCCATTTTCACTTAATGTATGAAAAATGACTGAGCTTATTATGCTTCTCAAATCCTCAGCCTGACAACACCTGTGCCCAATTTCTGTCATCCGGCTTCCACATTGGGAATATGCAGAGCTACACCGGGGACATCATTTGTACGGCTAACGTTGCGTCCGCTAAATTTTTAAGGATGGATTTCCTCACCACTGGCAGGCAGACATCATTAAATGCTGGGCCGTCTTTTCTGCAGAGGGGAAAAGATCAAATATAGACAACCAGGCAGGATCAAAGGGAAGAATAAAGCGTGAAATTAGCCATTCGCAAAGGTGCAATTGAAGCTGTCAGCTAGCAACTACCGGTCACTTCTAAATTACCTTGTCTGTTCATCAAAAAAACACACCAGTCTATTACGGCGGCACTCCAGACCGGACGCTCAAACAATGCCCACGCCAAAACAGAGCGAGCTGCCTGATTATCACTTTCCAGTCCGACTGTGTTTGAGTAACTGAAGGCTGGCCGAAAGGACGGAGACGATTGGTCCCATTATGACGAGGACATTATTATTTGTCATGGACCTTTCTCCAATAACCTCATTTGAATCACACGATCAAGAAAGCTGCATTGACTGAAAGGACTTTCATGTCCGGTATCTATGGCTTTTCAGACAGAGATCCGAGCCGAAGAAACATTAATTAACCATTGCACTCGGACCTCTGAACCTTTCATAAATTAAATGTCACAATTCGCACCGTGTAAAAAGCCCCATTGTGAACTGTGTATATGCTTTAATTGCTCTCATCTTGCTGTCTTCATTATTCCCAAAGTTCACTCTATAGTCTTTGTGCCTGACGTCCAAAACATTAGCTTCAACAGACCATGTATAGACTAACGTTCTTCGCTGTGCAGCTCAACTGCGACCCCTGGAGGGCAATGTGGTGGGCCTTGATAATGATTTCTCCAATGTAAAGGCAGGACAAAAAAGAAGCAGACTTACATTAATACTAATAAAAACTACACATATCTCTCTATGAATTTGTCATAATACATCTTCACCATGTGTAGACTAGAGGTAAGTTAGCTATGCAGACAACAAACAAAGAAATCTGTGGATGCGAAACTACAAACATAAATCAAATCGCTTATTTTATTTAGGTAAGACGATGAGTAAAATCTTAGGTGTTGAGCTCCTGACATAGCACAGCATTAAGTATACGAAATGTGCACATTAACAAACATAATATTGCATTATTTCAATATCCTTACTTTAATATACAGATATAAAGATCACAGACGAAGCTCCTGGCAACATTTAGTGCAAAATAGTGACAGATAAAAACACAATTAACGAAAACTTGGTGCCAACTTGACAGTTCAGTGGTAAAATATGTACAGGTTGAAACAGTATCAAGTAAAAAGTCAAACAGTATCAAGTTTTTAACCCTTTTAAAGGAGTTTTCATACTTCCAGGACAGATTCCGGGCTAATTTGGGGGCTGATTATCACTGGTTTGCTTTCACACACAAGAATTCCATCTGAACTGTGGACCAACTGTGCAAATCCGTACTTCACTTTTCTCCATACATTGTCAGAAGTAGAGGTTCTGTGCAGGCAAATGTTCTGTTCATCAAGGTACAAACAATGAAAACGTTCCCTCAAAGGTTCAACATTGGTTTTAAGGTCTGATTGTGAACCTTAAATAAGTTTTTCCAGGTGAAAAGTTCGTATTTGTATCTTTTCATAACCGAATGTTTTAAAACAGAACAGTAAAATAAAAGTCCTGGAGACGAGACGGGGTGTGTGGAGTCAGTACAGCTTAGAACATATCATTCAGTGGATTATGGGACAGTTATGTTCCCTGACTAAAGGTACTGAGATGGACCCTTGAGGGTCCCACCCCAGTGACAAGAGGGGCCCCAGTGACAGTTTACTATCTTTATGTCTGAGAGTGCAGGTGCTTTTTATTATTTTCCTTGAATACCTTCGTTCTGATGAAAAAGTGTATCCCTTTTCACCTCTCATTTCTCACTAGCAGCTCAACACAGAGCCCCAACATTTCACATTCAGAGAGACAACAGTGTCCTAGTTCATCTGATAAAAAGTTTTGAGGACATTTTTTTATTTGATCATAGCAATTTAAAATATCCAAGTCGTCTTCCATTCCAATGGTGGAATGGAAATCGTAAGGACCTTAAACACACACATGCCTCTCTGTTGCTTAGAAATTAGCTAAAGTTACCTAAAGACAATATAACTGGGTGTTAAATATAGTGGTGTAAGCTGTGGCACTAGTCTTTGCTGATGTTATGACAGGTGACTTAAATCTAACACTACACTTAAAACTTTTAAAATGACACAACTTTTTCTACACTCATAAATGATTAAAAGAACACATGATGAAGGTCATGTTTTTTCTGCATTTTTCTGTAATGTCATTGATGTTGTGTAAGACACAGTTGCAGTGTGAGGGAATTATGTAATCATTTGCTCATGTATATCTCTCTCTCTCTCTGTTTTTAAGAGATAAAAAAGAAGAAATAACAAAATTATTACACAAAGTAAAAAAGTGTTACATTAATGTCTGCGACAAACTTCAAATGTCCATGTTCTAGTTAGAGTGGCCATAAACAAGTCACTAACTTGGCGCTAATACACACTGTATGACCAAAAGTATCCAAAGTATTATTATTATTATTATTTTAATTTTTTTGGTTGAACTACATTTTCTCCAAAATTTGGTTTTGGCCAATCCCTAAGAGTTAGTAAGGTCTCCCCCAAGCTGGGATGGTGAAGGCTAGCACATGCTTCCTCTGAAACACATGATGCTACACTGCATCATTTCAAGCTGCCGCTATCACATCATCATTTAACAGCTCAACACACTTGGAGGAGAATGATAACTGTTACATCAGCTGGACTCTTGGATGATTGGGCCAATGCTGACAATGTCAAAGGAACATCACTAGAAGCAGAAGGAGCCTATAAAGTGATCACGCCCAATAACACACTGGTCAGTACCACATAACTCTAAAGCTACTTAAGTTAACTGAAGCTTGCACGAAGTGAAGAGTGCTGGGCTTGTCTGGACATTCAAATTTCTGGGTCATGTCAGAGAAGAGAGAGCCCTTAGCATCTTTCGGTCATGCCTTACCGTCCTCTTTTATAGTAAAAGCACCAATGACAGACCACAAGTGGCCAATAGCAGAGCACACACAGCAACAAACACAAAGAGGGAAAACACACAACACCAAGTAGCAACAGAGAAACACACATAAGGGTTCTTACGACTAGGAGTCATAATATTCAGCTTGCAACCCCCCTCCCCAAGAACTGGGCTGTGGAACAGTGGCACTGAGTGATGGAGGTCCATCCAATACATCTGGGATGAGTTGGAGTGATACAGAGCTAATTATCCAACATCAGTACCTGATCTCGCTAATGCTCTTGTGGCCGAATGCAGTCAAATCCTCACCGCAATGTTCCAACATCGAGTGTAAAGCCTTCCCAGAAGAGTAGAGGCTGTTACTGCAGCAGAAGGAGGAGAATTCTGTATTAATACCCTTCATTTCAGAAGAACTTTGACAAGTACTGTAACATTGCAAATCCCACTGGGGTGCTAGCAAAATGGATTTAAAGTTTTCTGCAATAAACACTGCTACATAATAACACTTGTAATCCAGTCAGTTTTGTGCAATAAATAAACAGTGTATGCTTTTCGTGAGTTTTTAGTTGTAATTTCACTTTTGAGAGCTGCCTGAGTTTCCCACCACAGCCAAACTACAAACACCCATGTTGAGCAATATCACCTCAATACAAACTGGTTGTAAACAAATAGCTCTTCTAGTATACAGCATTCTCAGTGTACAGCATTTCATGGGGTCGATACCCAAGCCCTATAGACAGCAGGACTGCCTCAGTGTCTGGAGACAATGGCACTTTCCAAAATCAATCAAAGATACTTGCATCTTCATCACAATGCTTAAAACAGTCTGCTACGATTGCATTTTAAAGTTACAAGAACATCTTAGCAGAGATTTGCTGTTTGATGGTGAGCTGGATGTGCTGCAAAGTTTTAATCCATGAAAGTAATTCCACAGCGTGTGCTAAATGCATATTCATATTCTCTATTTACACTTGACTCTTGATTCTTCAAGAGAGCAAATAATGAACAAAACACAACTGAAGAGCACGCAAACAAAACAACTTCAACAAAGTCCACTGACAAAGAAACTTTTGCCCCTTCATGTGTGCTGTACTTTGTGGTTTTATGAATGATACAGTCAATGTACTTTCATATAAATCATGCATAAACTGCTTAACCTCTTTGTCACAGTAGCCACAAAATGCACTTTTTCTTCACATTTCTTTCTTCAATAACATTGATGGAATAAGCTTCTCAGACAAAAGTTAGTCACCTTGTGTGTTTAAGGTGGTAGTAACTTCAGGTTCCTGCAGATGCCGTTGCATGAGGATGATCGGGCTATAAATACCTGCAGGGTGTGTGACGGGATTCATAGATTGAGAGGAGGTGGCGCAGTGCAGTATCATTTGATATGTGGAAAATGGGTCGCAAAGCAGATGTTAATGATTGTCAAACAGGAGTGATTGCATTTGGGCCAAAGGCCACAGTGTGAAGGAAGTAGCTGAATGTGCAGATGTATCAAAGCGTACGGTCATACGGGTCGACCAGCAGTGGCAAAAATCCCAGTATATTGGAAACATATCGGACAGGGACGGCCAGCATGTTTCAAGGCTTGTGAATAAAAATTGCTTCACTTCCAGGCAAGAATTGCTTCTAGAAGTCAAGGCAGGTTCTTCACAACCAATTTCTGAAAGAACATCCGCAAGGAACTGCATACCATGAACATATGGAGCAGAGTGGCACGCAAAAGGCCATTGCTCACTTCTGCTCACAGAGTTGCCTGGTTACAGTGGATATAGAGACAAAAAATTGGACTGTCCATGACTGGAAACGTGTTATCTGGTCTGATGAATCTCGTTTCTGCCTGTATGTGAATGATGCTGGGCATCATGCTCATTTGCGTTCAAGGTGTGGTTCAAGCTGGAGGCCCTGTGATGTTCTGGAGGTGTTTTAATAATGCAGAAATGGGTTCTTTGGTTAAGGTGACAGTAAATTTGAACCACAGTGCTGACATTGAGCTGCTGGTGAACCAGGTTTTGCCTTTTGCTCATCACCTTACTGATGAACATAGCATTCCTATCTCTGTATTCCAAGATGACAATTCCTGCATTCACAGTCCTTCAAATGTGACTGATTGGCATGATGAACATTCAGGAGCATTTATACATCTGGACTGGCGCGGCAAAATCGCCAGATTTGAATTCTCTTGAAAATCTGTGGGACTAACTGGAACAATGAGTAAGGCTCCAGGGAAGACATCCACGAAATCTGGCCGAACTGCACAATTCTTTGATGTAGTAGTGGCTGAACACTGATGTCGCCTACATCCAGAAACCTGTCCAGTCCAGACCAAATCCAATCACAGCTGTTATTCGTGCTTGTGGAGGTATTACACACTATTAGGTAAGTTTCAGTCACAGGTGACTAATTTTTTGTCCAGTGAGCTTATGTTTCAATGGAAATGTGTTTGATTGCATATGATTCACAAAACTGCAAGCGAACTGGAAAATATCATTTCCCTGCTAATGTGATTTAAATCTAACAAGACCCCAAAACCTTTGAAATATCATAACTCTTTCTACAGTCATAAAATGATCAAAAGAGCACATGATAAAGAACCAGGTCATGTTTTTTCACAAGGCCTGTAATTTCATTGGTGTTATTCTTTCAGATGAACTGCTATTACATGGTTGGAGTGTGAGGGAATTATGTAATCATCATTTGCTCACTCATTTATGTATCTTTTATCTTTAAGAGGTAAAACCTATGTACACTTGAAGTGCTAAGAAGTAAGAATTCTCAGGATGCCACAACACCACGTCCAGCTTGGTTTAGCCATCTACTACACTGTGAGAAATCCCCAAAGTTAGAGTCTTTAGTAGCACCTCTTTCCCTTCTGTTTTCTCCCCAAAGGGCTGTTGCTGAGATGTTGCTAATTTGTTAAAGAAGCCTTCTAGTAATTAAGCTAACGTCTGCACTTCTGTAAAAGCTGCTGGCGGTGCAGGCCATCACTGAGAGCTTTCCTACAGATTTAGAGTAGAATGATGTTTGTATGACATCTGTAGCATGACATTTGGAACATTATGCATCATAACAATAATCAAAAGGGCACTTTACAGTTTCATCACTGTAATGAGATCTCAATGTGCCAGGAGGAGTCAGAACATCACTTAAATATCAGTGGAGACATTCAAAACTGTGGAGAAGACATTTAAGGTGGAAGGGTTAAAAGAAGATTTTGGAAATAAGCCATTTTTTCAACCAAAATAGAGTAAAAATGATGAGAGAAAACAAACATTTTTATGAAAAGATTTTAGGAAAAAAGCAAAAGTTTGACCTTCTAAAGGTTAACACCTTCAGGGGCGAGGGTAAGAAATTATTTGTCTATTTGAAGTTTGTTAAGAACACCTTTAGGGGGCAGCGGTGAGTAATGTTTGTATACTTGATGTTTGTTAACACCTTCAGGGGGCAGTGGTGAGTAATGTTTGTTTATTTGACGTGTGTTAACACCTTCAGGAGGCAGCGGTGAGTAATGTTTGTTTTTTTGATGTTTGTTAACACCTTCAGGGGGCAGTGGTGAGTAATGTTTGTTTATTTGACGTGTGTTAACACCTTCAGGAGGCAGCGGTGAGTAATGTTTGTTTTTTTGATGTTTGTTAACACCTTCAGGGGGCAGTGGTGAGTAATGTTTGTATACTTGATGTTTGTTAACACCTTCAGGGGGCAGTGGTGAGTAATGTTTGTTTATTTGACGTGTGTTAACACCTTCAGGGGGCAGCGGTGAGTAATGTTTGTTTTTTTGATGTTTGTTAACACCTTCAGGGGGCAGTGGTGAGTAATGTTTGTATACTTGATGTTTGTTAACACCTTCAGGGGGCAGTGGTGAGTAATGTTTGTTTTTTTGATGTTTGTTAACACCTTCATGGGGCAGCGGTGAGTAATGTTTGTTTATTTGATGTGTGTTAACACCTTCAGGGGGCAGTGGTGAGTAATGTTTGTTTATTTGATGTGTGTTAACACCTTCAGGGGGCAGTGGTGAGTAATGTTTGTATACTTGATGTTTGTTAACACCTTCAGGGGGCAGTGGTGAGTAATGTTTGTTTATTTGATGTGTGTTAACACCTTCAGGGGCAGCAGTGTGTAATGTTTGTTTACTTGATGTTTGTTAACACCTTCAGGGGGCAGTGGTGAGTAATGTTTGTATACTTGATGTTTGTTAACACCTTCAGGGGGCAGTGGTGAGTAATGTTTGTATACTTGATGTGTGTTAACACCTTCAGGGGGCAGTGGTGAGTAATGTTTGTATACTTGATGTTTGTTAACACCTTCAGGGGGCAGTGGTGAGTAATGTTTGTTTATTTGATGTTTGTTAACACCTTCAGGGGGCAGTGGTGAGTAATGTTTGTATACTTGATGTTTGTTAACACCTTCATGGGGCAGTGGTGAGTAATGTTTGTTTATTTGATGTGTGTTAACACCTTCAGGGGGCAGTGGTGAGTAATGTTTGTATACTTGATGTTTGTTAACACCTTCATGGGCAGTGGTGAGTAATGTTTGTTTATTTGATGTGTGTTAACACCTTCAGGGGGCAGTGGTGAGTAATGTTTGTTTTTTTGATATGTGTTAACACCTTCAGGGGGCAGTGGTGAGTAATGTTTGTTTATTTGATGTGTGTTAACACCTTCAGGGGGCAGTGGTGAGTAATGTTTGTTTATTTGATGTTTGTTAACACCTTCAGGGGGCAGTGGTGAGTAATGTTTGTTTATTTGATGTGTGTTAACACCTTCAGGGGGCAGTGGTGAGTAATGTTTGTTTATTTGATATGTGTTAACACCTTCAGGGGGCAGTGGTGAGTAATGTTTGTTTATTTGATGTGTGTTAACACCTTCAGGGGGCAGTGGTGAGTAATGTTTGTTTATTTGATGTTTGTTAACACCTTCAGGGGGCAGCCGTGAGTAATGTTTGTTTACTTGATGTTTGTTAATGACACCTTCAGGGGGCAGTGGTGAGTAATGTTTGTTTATTTGATGTGTGTTAACACCTTCAGGGGGCAGCGGTGAGTAATGTTTGTTTATTTGATGTGTGTTAACACCTTCAGGGGGCAGCGGTGAGTAATGTTTGTTTATTTGATGTGTGTTAACACCTTCAGGGGGCAGCGGTGAGTAATGTTTGTTTATTTGATGTGTGTTAACACCTTCAGGGGGCAGTGGTGAGTAATGTTTGTTTATTTGATGTTTGTTAACACCTTCAGGGGGCAGTGGTGTGTAATGTTTGTTTACTTGATGTTTGTTAACACCTTCAGGGGGCAGTGGTGTGTAATGTTTGTTTATTTGATGTTTGTTAACACCTTCAGGGGGCAGTGGTAAGTAATGTTTGTTTACTTGATGTTTGTTAACACCTTCAGGGGGCAGTGGTGTGTAATGTTTGTTTATTTGAGCTAAAGCTGTTCATGTTGTCAGTCGGAAGTTCTCCTTCATCTTTTGCACTCTTGCACTGAAGCTAATGTTACTGAGAAGCCACCAGACTTACACAAACACAATTTAGTGAATCCTTTACTCTTTCAGGTGAGTTTAAGTTGCTAAGCACTATTATATCACCAGTATGTTTACCAGAATGTGTGTTACTATTGTGATGACCCTGATCCCTATGTGGTTGCCAGTTCATCTCTTTGTTAAATACCTGTATATGCCCTTATATGTTATTCTAGCATGTAGGTTAGAATTGTGTTGTGTTTACTGTAGTTGGAGGCTTTTGTTCACCCCTGCCAGATGCCTTAGTCTTATTAAGTGTTTTGGCAACCACCAAGCAACTTATGCTGTAATTGCCAAGAGCATTTCTATTATTTCACAGTGCTTTGTGGTCACGCCTCCTCTATGTTGATTCCACACTTGTTTCATAATTATCACACTGTAACCCAGACAGCAAGCATATATCGGTCCGCTGGCTTGATAAGGTCAGCACCCCAGTGACTGTTTCCCACTGTTGGTCCACCCTCGGACCACCCAGATTACTGTCCTGCATACAAGCTCTAACTAGTTTTAATCTCCTCAAACGGATTTTAAATGCACAGAGCCTTTTATTTTGGAAAATAAACTAAGACAGGTATCACGAACAATTGAGAGAAAAAAAAATAATCACTAGGCATGATATAAAATGATTTTATAGAAAATGATGTTGCTGACACTGAGCCAGATTAAAATAATTTACTAAACTAACTTACTAAGTATACCTAAAGAAAGGAAGGAAGGAAAAATAAGGAAAAACAACCAATAATATGTGGAATTTTGTCTAATACTGCCCAGAAAATACTCAGCAAAACCCCAGTGGACCGCCAACTTTGCCATCAGTGGGCCAACAGTGGTCCACTATCCTTTTGCTATCAGGGAGCATTCACTAAGGTTATGTTAGCTAGCTAGGTAGCTAATGCTAATGTTATTAGCTTGTGTGCTAGCTCAGTTCCAATTTTTTGTCCTTGACTATAATAAATTACTAATTAATATATTAATACTTCACATGATTATAGTACTCTCAAATATCATGGCGAGTCTTTGTAAATAAATCTTGACTTGACTTGTCTCAACCATCTCAAGAGCATGTAATAGTTCCTACAATGAAATTGTATGACTTACTTTAGTAATGTCCCATGCTTTTAAGCCAGTATTGGCCTAAAACATCCTAACAAACAAGTGAAGAAACTCAAGATTGGCCCTTCAGGGGATTTTATTTTGATCCTGGCTCTGTTGCTCTGTCATTATCAGGAGATCACAGTCGTTATCGCGTTTCACGACACAAGTGTGTCTTTGACTTTTTTTACCTCCTGGATTACAGTATGAATTTGACCCTTTTGCTTTCAATCCACTTTTTGGTGTTTTTCATCTCTGCAGTGCGCAGCCAGTGGGACTTTATTGATTCCCCTCAAACACGGGCGATTCCCGGAGATGGTGTTAAAATACCATGACACATTGTTTTCTCCAATTATCACTGTATAATGCAGCTCCGCTCTCGTGTGCCTCTGGGCCAAAACCTCCATAAAGCCAGCTGTGCTTCAGCATCCACAGACAACATGAGCACAGAAAATGAGAGAGGATCTCTAAAGTAGTGGCTTTTTAACCAGCGTATGAGGGGCTTGAAAACTAGTCGATGAGCTAGACCAGGTGTATTGGGGGCAGCGATGGGTGTGGTTATTGGAATATATGGATATCCGAAACTCATCTTACTATTCGTTTACACAACTGTGTATTTAAAAAACTGTAAAACCTTAAACTATAGCTGGTCTTACGTATGACATTACAGCCCCAAACTAAACAGCTTCTGGGCATTTTATACAATGCAAAGCTGATTGTTTAACAACATCTGGATTTGTTTTCTACTGTTCCTGTTACCTGTTAAAGTACAGCTACCATAAACACTAGAATATAAATTGAATTGCAGATTGCACAACTATTCTGGAGGAGCTGTTTTGGCAGTGGGGAGACGTTGACTGACATCAACACATAGATAGAATAGCTCAGGAATAATTGACTACAACTTCCATGAACACTTGGACTCAACAAAACATTTGAATGGATGTCATGATGGTGTGACACACATGCAACAGTGATCTTTTTAACCCTGATCAATCGT
Source organism: Colossoma macropomum (assembly GCF_904425465.1). NCBI lineage: Eukaryota > Metazoa > Chordata > Actinopteri > Characiformes > Serrasalmidae > Colossoma > Colossoma macropomum. The sequence continues at coordinate 32,724,067 of NW_023494798.1, read as the reverse complement.
TCAGAAACTAAGAGCACACATTGTAGTTGACAAAGTGGATTTTTTTCCCCAACATTGCTTAATGTAACACTTCAGCTGCTCAACAGACTGGGGTGTGTTGTTGTTTTCAATGGGAGACAGGTCTGGACTGGAGGCAGGCCAGTCTAGCACCTGCACTCTCTTACTATGAAGCTGCATTGTTGTGCAGAATGTGGCTTGGTGTTGTCCTGCTGAAAAAGACGTCATCTAGATGGCAGCATACATTGCTTCAAAATGCCTATGTACCCCTTAGCAGTAATGGTGCCCTCACAGATGCACAAGTTACTCACTAACATCTGCCAACACTATGAGAGATGCTGGGTATTGAGCTTTTCGTTGGCAACAGTTGGGATGGTCCTTTTCCTCTTAGGCCAGAAGAATACAATGTCCATGATTTCTAAAGACAATTAGGATGGTGGACTCATTAGACCACAGCACACTTTTTCCACCATCAGTCCATCTCAGATGACCTTTAGTCTGAAAAAGTCAGCTACATTTCTGGAAGTTGTTGATATATGGCTCCAAAAATAAACTTCAGTTAATGGTCCTTTTTCTACCTAAATGTTATAATTGTTCTACACCAGTTGACAGTTTTGCCTAGAACCATTTGGAAATCCTTATTTTTTAAGGTATCACTATTTTAAGAGTGGAGTGTACATGCTGAGTAGAAGTTCATGCAGCTAATCCTGAACTCCAAGGTGAACTGTGACAGAACTTCAATTTGGGCCATTAATGTCAAAACTTGGTCAAAAACAAATAAGAAAATACTTCTATGATAGTATTAATTTCTGATGGTGCCCCAATGGGATTCTAGTAGTTATTTGGCAGTTATAGAGTAAACTCGGACATTTGAAGCTTGTAAAACATGTTCTATATGTTTTATTTGAAGATAAAGTGTATTTTTGTATCCATAAGACCATAAGGCCTTCTCTGAAGTTCATAAAGCAGTTCTTTCTCACACCTCCATCTTTGTCCTTTGTCCTGGAGGCTAAGCTACTCAATGCAGCTTAGCCTCCAGACTGCTCTACAGAACTGCCTCATAGCTAGTTAGGATGCTGCGTTCCTGTGTCTCAGTGTCAGAGTGTAGTGTCCTGACCGCATGCGGGTGGCTTTTGGTCACTCATACTGAAGAGATGAGGGCAGTGGATCCCACAAGGCCATGGCACTCTCACTCCGTCACACTCCACCAGAGCACATCATCTACTAGCGGCTACCAATTAGCCACCAGTTCACTCCCACCATCCTCACACTACCACCACCACCACCTCTCTCTCTCCTTTACACGCTCACTGACAAAGACTGTGCTGAAGTTCATCCAAGGACTTCAGCGTCCAGCTATTGTTTCTCTCTCTCTCGTCCCTCATTCTGAAATCTGCAGGAGCTTATGTGTTCCCTCATCCACGGCAGAGGTGGAATGAGAATAAAAGCGGGGGAAAGGGGGGGGCTTAGGGCGAAGAACAAACGAAAGACCTCCGCAAACAAAAGAGGAAAGGAGAAGACAAGGAGAGAGCTTATATCTACATAACGCAGCGACAGATTAGGGAGAAATGCTGTTTTGATGTTGGACGAGGCCAAATCCCAGCAGGATTAGAACGATAAACTTTTCTCCGTCTCTTTCTCTCTCTTTTCCCCTTATCTGCTTCTGGAAACATGACAAAAAGAAATGAAATAATAAGCTAGATATACGGATGCGATAAATTCTCAGCCATTGTTATGATGCCGTTCCGCACAGTGATAGATAGGGCCTGTAAAAATTGGCGGTATTGTGGAGCATAAACCTGTTCTTTTATGCTTTTCAAGCACCAAATTATTATTATTTTATGATTTGGCCTGACTTTTCCATTGATCTTTTTTGGGATTACAGCTAACATCTGAAATGCATCGACATTTGTTATCAGGGGCATAGCCAAGGGGTGGCTAGGGTGGCCAGTTGAACAAAGTGAGACAGTCAGCTAGGAACAATGAATCAGTCACCATAGACATGTTCTACTACTTTGTGTAAACAATTTAATGGTGATTTAATCTGCAAACTAATCTGCAATCAGGGCAGTTACCAATAAGTTATGATCTGATGCCAAACACAATAATCAGTATATCTCTCAGGTGAGTAAACGCTGCTCAAAACCTTAACGTTAGTCATTTGTTTTGCATAAGCCAAGCAATCTTTTGCTTTTAAGATACTTTTTATGTATTTTCAGATACTTCTAGTGACATCACACCATATAACTCTCATGTTTCTAGACTACATGCTTTATTGGAAACACCTAACTTGTACTTTCACTCACTGGCCACTTTATTGGAAACACCTACCTTGTACTTTCACTCACTGGCCACTTTACTGGAAACACCTACTTTGTACTTTCACTCACAGGCCACTTTTTTTTTTTTACACTCACAGGTGGGTGAACGCTGCTGAAAACCTTAACGTTATTGTTGTTTGTTTTGTTTTCTACATTAGGGAGACATTTAAATGCACCTACATCAGTGTACTGCAGTATTGTGGCATCCTGTATTACTTCTTGGTCTGGGAAAAGGCCCAAGCTTGGTTTTAGCTGCCCTTAAATAATGCCAGGGCAAAATTCAGACATGCTGGGTAGAACCCTGTAGGAGGGGTCCATTTGAAGGGGGAGGTTCGTGTTTTTAACTTATGAATCCATTTGTGAACAAGCTTTTCTTGGATTTTGTATTTACTATAAGTCATTATTTATTGTTATTATTGTTTCCCCCCTGCGGAGGAGAAGGACTGGTATGTGCTGGGTTGGGTAGACCAGTGGGCTGTCTATTTAAAGAGCTCACTGCATTTCTGTAAAAGAGAGGAGATGGTTGGTTGTTTGTTGAGCCAATGTATTTTGAGGGAAACCGTTGCTTCCTCAAAGTTTATACATATATTCTCTAAATAGTTTTGTTTTTTCGTTTGTTTTCCTTTTTTTTTTAACACTGTTATTTTTCGACACCTTTCACTAAATAAACATCCTTGCACTGAATGTGCTATTGTGGTTTGCCATTGCTTTTTCCTACAACTCACAACCTTGTCAGAGCATATCTACCCTCACCTGCAAGCAAGGTGTGACAGGTGGGCTCTGGGTTTGGTCAGGTGGGTTAAGTGTCTGCCATGAACGGAGATTGTATGGCTAAAAAATGACCTGCCTGCTTCCCCGACCACTTAGTTAGAGCTGAGCAGTGGTTCTCCCTTGCTGCACAACATTTTCTTTTTTGCTGACGCTACAGTATTTTACACATTGTGCTCTATGATGATTACTGTAACATTACTGTAGCTAAAGATTTAAATCATCTTCAGCACAGAATACAAACAGTACAATACAGGGGAAGAAACATGCGCCATGACCAAAAAGCCCTCCTCTAGCCTGAGTAGTGCACTTCACAGTGACAAAGGGCCATACATCATCACAGCTAACCAAACAATATCTAGGTTGCCTTGTCTCTAAAAGCTAGTTTGACACCTGGAGCCAAAACGAAAACTGAAAGAGTTTTCAGTTTAGTTTTTATAGTTTTTTTCAGCTCAAGATGCAACGTTTAAGGTGCTGTCTGAACGCCCTATAAGGCTGCATTTACCTTACAGCAAAGCACGGGGTTCACCTCGGTGACTGTTGGGTGCTTTATGGATGTTTAGTCCTCCAGGAACAGTTCTAGGTTTGTTCTGTTCTTCTAGAAATTGCAGGAATATTCTTTTAAAAAGGTGAACCAATGTAAAAATCTCCTACTGACTTCTCCTCATGTTTCTCCACACTGATTTCAGCATGTAGTTCTGAATCTGGACAATGACAAAATGCCACCATGGCAGATCTGCAATCTGATTGGCTGCTTTACAGCAAAAATCACTTGTCCTTTGTATGAAGTTGAAAAAAGCCCAATTTTTAATGTCGTTCTTTACCTGCTTTGTGTCACTGACCTCTGTCCACAACTGCCATCTCTCTCCATAGAAATCAATGGGAAGTGAAATGAAAAATCGCGCTGCTGTAATGTAAATGCAGTGGTAGGCATGCAGTTAGCACAAAGCTAATTGGTGTACACAAGCTTCTATTACTTATCTGCATTAGCCTCGTAGCTCCAGTGCAAAACTAAAGAAGCCAACTTCGGACTCCAGACATCTCTTGGCTGATGGACTATATTTAGGGTAAAGGAGAAAACTGTGTACATTTGGGTTTTTCGCCGAAGATTTCAAGATGTGCAGATGCACCTGCCATCGGTGAAGACCTCGTATCTTTAGATAAATCTCCTTTAAAGCACAGCACGCAGGGCTCAATGGAGGGTGAAATAAAGCAGGATGTGGAAAACTGCTTTTCAGTAATGGTTTTGGGCTCAGGCCGTGTTCATGGAGAACGCGGTGACATTGCAGATTATTGCTTCATCCCTGCTGTTGGCCTTCTCTTTAATGTGGTCCACCCACTCTCACCAGGTTTTCTGGACTTACATCAAATGCTGAGAGAGATGGTTTATGCTGTTGTCCCCTCAGAAAATGGAGCACAGAAAAGGAAGAACAAGAAAGTCAGACTTGTGAGCAGTGAGACTGGAAGAGAGGGTCTGAATGGTACGTGTCAAATCTTTTGCTTTTAAGATACTTCATACGTGTTTTCAGATACTTCTAGTGGCACCACACCATATAACTCTCATGTTTCTAGATTACATACTTTATTAGAAACACCTGCTTTGTTTTTCCACTCACTGGCCACTTTATTGGAAACACTTACCTTGTGCTTTCACTCACTGGCCACTTTATTAGAAACATCTACCATGTATTTTCACTCACTGGTCACTTTATTAGAAACTCTTAACTTGTATTTCCACTTACTGGCCACTTTATTGGAAACACATGCCTTGTATTTTCATTCACTGGCCACTCTATTGGAAACATGTACCTTGTGGTTCCACTCACTGGCCACTTTGTTAGAAACACCTATCTTGTACGTCCACTCGCTGGCCACCTTATTGGACACCTCTGCTTTAAAGGTCAATTAAATAAGTGTAAAATTACAGACTGTATTACATCTGTTGCTACACAATTTCAGTCCCCTTCTACTCCATTCATCATTGGTCAATGGTCAGAAACTGACCCTTGATGAAGGGCTAGAAGATGGCTAACACATCAATATATGAGCTACAGTCTCTAACTGTACACCATCGAGGTGTACCAAGAGAAGGGTTTCTGATAAAGTGGCCAAGGGTGGTATTTTGTATCGAACTGCATAGCTGTTGTGAGACAGCATATAATATTAGGCATTTGGTCAGCTCAGCATACAAACCCATTCCTTTAGAAAACTCCCATGTTCCCACGGAAGTATTCCAAGTATTACTGCAAACAAAAGCCTTACAACAAACACAAAAACAACAGCGATGAACAAATCCTTGGATCCTCATGAAGGATACAAACTAAGCCTCTTCAGCTGGCCTCGGCAAATAATGTCTGATTGAAATGCACAGGGACTCAGTCAAATATTCACAGTATTTACCAAGGAAAATAATTAAAATTACATTCATTTCATAAGTGTACCTTTGTGGAAGTCACTTAGAATCCTTGAAAGAACATAAGCCATACCATAATCAACCTCGCAGGACTCTGATATTACGGATATTCAATGTGCTGTTGTTTTTTTATTGACATGTTGATGGATCTCAGAAAAGTGTACATGTAAATAGATTAGACTCTTCAATACTGTAGGGCTGGGTGCAATCTAGCGCAGCTAAAGAGATTAGACAAGTGTATTTGTATTTTTTCAAAACTAGCATGAAGCTGCAGTCACACTAAACATTTGCAGTTTGCGCCATCTTGTGAAATAGGCATGATTGAGGCTGGACCAGAAGATTAGTGTTGAAAACAATTCTCAATTTTGGTGCAGCAAGCAAGCTAGCTAACACCCTAACCATAAACAGTAAGAACACTAGAGTAAACATAATGAAATTATTGTTTATTCGCAAGAATACAGTTTTACACACTGACTTGTAGCAAAACTGTAGATAGCTGGTGTAGATGGCATTAAGTGGTGACTGGTGTGTAGCTGCACTTAGCCAAGCAGCTAACAACGCAGTTATTGTCAAAGTTCACCAAAGCTTAAATCTGCATGAAGTTTGACACATGAAAGTCCATTTTGCAGAAAAGTGACCTACATTACATAGTGATAAACTAACTACTGAATAAACTATATATCCAAAAGTATTTAGACACTTGATCATCACACCTTTATGAGCTTGTCCGACATTCCATTCCAAAACCATGGGCATTAATATGCCCCGCCAAAGGGGTTCAGTGGGGTTGAGGTCAGGGCTCTGTGCAGGCCACTAGAGTTCCTCCACACCAAACTCATCAAACCATGTCTTTATGGAGGACGCTTTGTGCACTGGGGGTCAGTCATGCTGGAACAGGAAAGGGTCTTCCCCAAATGGTTCCCCAAAGCTGGAAGCACATAATTGTGTAACATGTCTTTGTATGCTGTAGCATTAACATCACACTTCACTGGGACCAAGGGGTTCCAACCCTGAAAAACAGCCCCAGCCCATTATCCCTCCTCCACCAAACGTTACTGTTGGCACTATGCATTCGAGTAGGTATCATTCATCTGGCATCTGCCAAACCCAGATTCATTCATCAGACCAGAGAACACATTTCCACTGCTCCAGAGTCCAGTGGCAGCATGCGTTACACCACTCCAAACGGTTGAAAAAATATGATCTCTACATCCTTTTAAATTTTAATTTATCATCTTTGTATTTGTAAAGCATCTGAATGACCACAGTGTGTGAAAGATGCTATATAAACAGACTTGTCTTGCTTAATATAGCTAACTACAGTACTTGTAGCCTAAATTGAGCAGCTACTGGAACTAGGCTTAAGCATCCTAATTTAGCCTGTAATGTTACAAGTGGCACAAATTAAAAGCTTTCATTTTACCTGCATAATCTATTAACCCTCTGGGGTGTAAGGGAATTTTCTTGATTTAGGCATATTATCTTAAAATAAAAGAAATCTTAAAATTTTAAAGGCATTTGCATATAACATAGTACCCATATGTTTCATATCAAAATGCTCTGTTATCTTCATCACTACTTTCCAAAACCACTGCAGCAACTTCAGCAGCTCAACTCTCTGCACACCATTTCACATGAGTCTCCGATGTGGACTGAATGAAGAACGAAGGGTTTCCGGTGTGATGGTCAGTCCTTAGTGATTTCCCGAGTGTCCATTGGTCAGTTTCACACAGAATGTAGACGGAAACACGAATCCACAAGTTCCACATGGTGAGAGGCAGATGGGGTGTATCTCAGCCCCTCTTCATAGGCTCATAACTCTGGTTGTGAATCACGTACGATCTTGTGATAAGATGGAATGGAAAGGGCGACTCTACAGATTCAGGAAGTGTTTGAATCGTATTTCTGTACTGCAACAACAGAGAAATATATATGGAAACATCAAAGTTGATGCTCAGGTGAGTTTGTGGACCCAGACAGTTAAATACCCTCTTAAATGTTCAGACATATTTCTATCATCACTCTGTGTGGTTTAGCATCTTGTACAGAGATAAATATAGTGGGCAGTTAAGTCTTTGGCCAAACCACAGCTGTTCAACAGTTGTGAACAAGGCACCCTTGGGATGAAAGCTTCTCTGCATAGGAGGCTACTGCATTATCAGGCTGTTGCTATTTCATATCAAATCTCATAAATCCGTTCCAAAACTACCTAGGTTGGATTTCTTTGTCCTCATGATAGTTACAGCCATGTACCTTAATGCTCTTTTGCCCTGTTTTTGCTTAGCATACAACTGACAAACAAATCTAGACTTGTCCAACATGCCCTGACCTCCTGAGGTTGAGAAAAAAGCTCAGCTAACAGTGGCCTAAGCTATACATGCTTGAAAGTGGAGAGTCTTTTGACAACTTGCACATAAATGACAGCGAGCGGAGCAGAAAAAAAGTTTCAGAGAGATTAATAAATGACTGAGTGGGTGAAGCCCGTTCTCTTTCAGTCTTTCAATGTCAGTCAGCAGTGGAGGCTTTTAGACCCTTCTCCACGGGTCTTCTGTCACAGCGCCTATGCTAACGGCTCTTAGGCCATCATGTAGAGCAGGTTTAGACTGCTCTGACAGACAGGAGGGCAGAGGTTTGGCCACTTCTGGATTGCCGCCGACTTTTCAGGCAGCGTTAATGGCAGGTACAATCTCCAGCACTAACGCAAATGCACTCAAGGATTGCCATGAGTACACTAATGCTCTAATGTTCCATCTCTACTTTTGAGATGGACCGATGTCTTTAGGTTCAAAGTGGTCCATTTCCTTCATTTTCTGATTTGAGAGTGTAATTTGGACAGCCCTGACTTTCAATCTTTCAGATTCAGGCCAATTTAGCCTCCGGGCATTTTAACTATTTCTTAAAAATCCATTAAGCAAGGCTAAATGTGTAGACATGTGTAGCAACTGGGATATATTTAATATTTTAAGCTAGCAACCTGGTCTCATGATGGATACGGGGGCTAAGAGTTATTTACATCTCAGAAACTCAAAGATTTTCAGTTAAATTCTCAGAAAACTGAAGTTTTCAGTTCTTCAGTGCCCCTTCAATCTGTTTCCCTTGACTTTTCAATCTTGAGAAGAGATGCATTACTTTTTAATGGAAATGAGTGTATTTTGGCACAGTTCACCGGGTTATGAATCAGGGGAGCTGGACTAAAATGAAGAGGAGATGACAGCCTACAGCATTAGAGTTTGTTTTTTTTTTGTTTTTTTTTTATCTGCAAAACCCAGCAGGCCACCACCGGCCTCCTCAGCAAGAGAGGCTTGATGCAGATCATGGGCCAAAATTGAATGTGCCTCTTGGACGAGAGCATGAATCCTCATCTCCTCCTTTTCATCCATTCCTCCTCTTCTCTGTTACCTCCTCGTTAAAGAGTTTATTTTATCCCAGTGTGTGGTAGCATCTCAGGAGCTTTTCTAATCATTGCTGGACCGGTATGGTCAGGCCAGCTGGTCAGGTTTCACTCTGAGGGAAAAGAAATGACCTGCTCTCTGTCTCATTAGCACTAGTCACAGGCAGGAGGAGACAGAGCTAGAAAAACGGTCAGAAAAGGGCTAAGGGCACCATTTGTACGATTCATAAATAGATATGCATCATTAGCTACAAACCAGCTCCACAGGCCTACTACAGTTTATTAGCACTTCATCTGTGTCACCTGCAGTGAATCTGGCCGACGAACCAAAAGGCTAAATATAGAAATTTAAACTGATTTTAAACGCTTTTGCAAGAAATTCTCTGAAGGTGCTTGTCATGTAAACCATTTTTTAATAAGTAAATAATTTTTCTTAATGGTATAGGCAGCATTTTGTATATGCTACATACAATATTTTCTATGTAAGTTGTATTCATCTGCATCTAGGCTGAAATGTTTTCCCCATGATTGAATTTCTCTAAATTACTGTCCTAAGATACATACCTCCCCAAAAAAGTATTAGGGTTCCTATTAGAAATGTTCACAAGTTGATTCAGTTCATTTGAGTCCAGGTTGAGTCTTGAGTTTCTAGGGTGTGAGTCTGAGTCGAATCTCTAGGGTGCAAGTCTGAGTCTGAGTCAAGTCTCGAGTTTCTAGGGTGCGAATATGAGTCAAGTCTCGGTAACACTTTATGTGGATAGTTCACTTTAGACGCTTTGTAGATACTTTTACTTTTAAGTTACATCCAATATCTACTAAATTGACCATAACTGTCTTTAACTGTAAACATGCTCTGATCCTAACCCTAACCTCAACCCAAAACCTAAACCCAACCTTTACCCTGGTCCTATCCCTAACCCTGGGTCCACATCCTAACCCTAACACCACCACTGTTTAGAATCAACCGAGTTTCAACAGATAGTTTGTTAACAATTTGAATATCTGTAGATAATCTGTAGGGGACTAGAGTGGACTATCCAAAGAAAGTGAGACCCAAGTCTCTAGGCTGCGAGACTGACTCAAGTTTCAAATCTCCAGGGTGCTAGTCCAAGTCGAGCCTTGAGTCTCTGGGTTGCAATTTCAAGTCAAGTCTTCAATCTCCAGGGTGAGAGTCTCCAAGGAGTTAATCTCTTGGATGGTAATTCGATTCAAGTCTGTGGTGCGAGTGCAAGTCAAGTCTTGAGTGTCTGGAGTGTGAGTCCAGATCTATTCTCGGGTCTCTTGGGTACGAGTCTCGGTTGAGTTTTGAGTAACTCGGGAGCAGTTTGAGTCTCATCAGGGTACAAGTCTGAGTCAGGGACTCAGGTATAAACTCTCTCTGGTAAGAAGGGAGTAGAACCACCTTCAGTTTGACCATTCAGCATGCAAGACATCCAGTAACCTGGAACATGATATGTCAGCTCCGTACCCAAACCCCACCCAGGTGGCACAGCTTGGATCCAGTCCCACTGAGACTCATGCAGTTTCAGTCAAAAAGAAAGAAAGAAAAAAAAAAGTCTCCAGAGAATGAAGTAGTTGAAAAGTTGCCTCCGTTGAAATGAAGAACAGAGCCAGCCTACACTTGAAAAGTTTGAACACATTTCAGATCCACCATTTAAGTTTTTGTTTGCTTACATATTTGTTCGTGTCAGTTGCCTTCATTAGGATCTTGAAACCTTCCAGTGTCTGAAGGAAGTTTTGATGTCCTAGTCCTAGCTGTAAAACTTGTGTCCAGACTTGATCCGGAAGCCCAGACACAGCTTTGGAGTAGTTTGCCTGAATGATGCGACTTCAGTGAAAACAGTATCCATTCGGGAACCAACCACATGGTCTGCTGTGCACATTGTCTATCTACAGCTTCGGAAACTGTGCCACATCGACAGCAGAGCTCCAGGCTGGGTCAAACCACCCTGCCTTGCACTCAAGAAGCTGGCAGAAAGTCACCTGCTGGACCAATCAACCAGACCCACACCTCGCCTTGGATGGAACGAGGCCATCCTATCACCTGCCAAGCAGTAAGGCTGAAACTCCTACACTCAGGTCTGATGCCTGGGTCGCCCTGCTAGCTTTCCTCCGAAGCTAGAGAGATCTGTCTCAATTCTTACCAAAGACCCATCTACAGCTAAGCCCTAAATAACTCATGTATTCTGTGCTTAATTTCCTGTATTAGATCCATATCCATAAGATTAGACCATAAGCTCCATTTATCTTGCTCATTTATACCAATTAGCAAACAAGTTAGTAATTTGTAAACAATATGGTGTGTGTCTGAATTATCATTGTCCAGCTGAATGATCACTGATCCTAGGGTAACTCTCCCCCCTCTCAGCTAGATAAGAGATCAAACCAAGGTGGATTTGTGGTACAGGAGCAAAACAGGTTAAATTACTATTATTGCTCTTTAAACTGCTCATATTTTGCTACATATCTAAATCAAGTCTTGAGTTACTGGAGTGCAAGTCTTAGTCAGGTCTCAAATCTCTAGGGTGTGAGTTTGAGTTGAGCCTTGAGTCTCTGATGTGTGGATCTGGGTCGAGTCGCAAGTTTCTGCAGAGCAAATCGGAGGCAAGTCTCTAAGTCAAGTCTGACTTGACCTACTTTGTTTTTGTTTTTTTTCCCTCATGCTGAAATTTCATTAGTCTTAAGTCTCAAGTCCTGTTTGAGTCTTAAGAGACTGAAGGGTGAGTCCAAGTCATGTTGCAAGTCCATCAACATGCAACTTCACTACTTAGTCACTGAGTCGAGACCACATTCCCTATAAATCAGGGTGCACAACTCTGGTCCTGGCGGGCCAGCGTTCAGCTCAGTTTGGTGATTTCCTACTCAACCCACACCTGATTCAGCTCCCCGTTCATTGCCAGGTTTAGTAGGTGTGTTTGAGTAGGGACACTACCAAACTGTGCTGGCCACAGGCCTTCCAGAACCAGAGTTCTGCACTCCTGCTACAGATCGTCCAAGAATAGAACCCAGATCAAGTTACAATGTCTCTGTGCTCCTAGGCCACAGCTGCCCAGCCACTCCATTTTAACTTGGAGCATCTCTGATAATAACCATTTAGAGCATGACGCAGAAGTTCTTCTTCAATTTGAAAGGATGACCTTTTTAGCCACAACCATGCTGGCCATTCAGGCCTCTTGCTGAGTGTATGAAAGGGGGAACAATGAATCTGAGTATCCACAGATTGCAGTAATGAGGTTGGGGTGCAGGTGCATGTCAAGCATTTTGGAAAACCACCAAAAGACTGGACCAGAAGCTGAATCGGGTTTTTAAACAGTAAATTTGATGAAGTAGCTTCAATGGAATGAAGGTATATCTAGAATTTATGGAACAGTGTGGTGTGAAGGTTTCAAATAAAGAAGATTGAGTGTATATATGTACATTGGCAAGTATTTTTTAAGATATTAACATAGATATTTATAATCCAGCTCAAGACTGTTGCTTTCTGCTGAAGGCTTGATATTTTGGTCACATGAAAGTTATTTCAGCAATTAAGTTTTACAAATTATTTTGCAAACTATTCCACAAAGTGCAGTTGAGCCTAGATATGGAAGTATTTTTAAATTGCAATTTGCAGGGCTGTGCTAAAATGGAAGACTCTAGAGTTTCAAAAGATCAGACTGTGTGAGGGCAAAGGGTCAGTACGAGGCTTTGGTCACTCTGGAGGCAATCTGAGTTTTTAACTTGCGCCAATTTTGGGGTTAAGCAAAGGTCAGACTATGGCAGTCTTGCTTTTTTTTGGTTTCTTTTTATAAGACAGCTGTGATGGTAAAAGTCAGTGCTAGTTTTAATTGCTTATGCTTTGCTGTCTGATCAGGGTTTAAGATGAGCACACTGAGCCTTATCTTTACTAAAAAAAATTAAGACTTGTCCTTTAATGGAACACACTGTTAGTGATTGCACTTGACCACTAGGATTCACTGCACCACATTGATTAGGTATATATTATGATGCACAGTGTGAGTTGATGGTGGAGAGGTGTGCTGCTTTGTATATGTTCTCTCTCTCTTTCAGTTACTTCCCTTCATTATCATTCTTAATATCCCCTCATTGACTTGCCCTTGCCGTTTCCCCTCAGGGGAGCCCCAACACTGTTTTAAAGGCCATTCTCTTACTGTATTACCTCAAATGAAGTTTGTGAGATGAATCATTGGAGGGTTAAGGGATCAAGTTAACATATAGTACTGTGCAAAATCAGAGACCACCCTTCATTTAGGTCATTTCGAGTGAAACCTTTAGTACACATTATTCAGAAAACATATATTTTAACAGAAAATTGCACAGAAGACTCAATAAATATATATAATCAGATGTTTCAGTGTTTATTGTGTCCACTCTTCACCTTTATTCCAACTTCCATTCTTTTCAGGAGACTCACTTTCAGTTTCTCAAAGAATCTGCAGACACACCTCCAAAGTTCAGTCTTAGAAGCTGGTTTAACATTTTCTTTTTTCATTTTCATTTTATTTTTCTTATGAAATTAAAGATGATAAACAAGCAAATAAACAAATTGTGCACTAAAATTTGTGGGTCATATTTTATTTGTAAAATATATAATATTAATTAAAAAAAATAATAATAATTGTTTTTTTCAGCATAAGTGTTTCCAATTTCTTCAATTCTTTTCAGGAGACTCACTTTCAGTTTCTCAAAGAATCTGCAGACACACATCCAAAGTTCAGTCTTAGAAGCTGGTTTAGCATTTTCTGCAAGTAATCCTAATAAAAAATTTCCTCATCCGTCCATAAAACCTTCCTCAGCATCTCAGATGACCAGTTATGGCATGTTCTAGTGCAAACATAATTTTTTTCCATTTCTAGTAGTTTGTTTGCATCAAGCTAACAGCAATTTGCATTAATATTTTTCAACATTCTAGATTAAAGCAGAACTTTGAAGCTTCTAAAAGACGTTCCATGTTCTACTTGAAGTTTGTGACAGAGAGATGCTGCTTCTGTTTTCCATTTCTAACGAACAACTCACTGATTAGACTTGTAACCACCTACTTAACTTGGGGTCACAGAAAAACGTTAAGAAAATATGGGTAACCTGCACCTATCGGGCTGTGGAGGAAGATGGATGGGAGTGGGTCAAAAGGAAACGCAAAAATAATACTAAGAACAGAAAACATGTCCACAAACATACGGTAAAGCCCTCGAAATGTATTGAGTGTACCCCCAAACAACAACAACAACAACAACAACAACAACAACAACAACCACAGCAACAACAACCACAGCAACAACAACCACAACAACCAACATACACTATATACACTTGCACAGCCCTTTAGCTTCAACAAGTGAAGTCCTTGAGTCCAGTTTTACTGTACAGTGAAGTAAAGAGTCTCACCGGGTTTGTAACTGCTGGGGTAGATCCTTGAGGAATATGAATATCTTAGAAGGTGGAGATGGCTCTTGTGTGAGGACAGTCCAGTGGAAAGTTAAGACTGTTGATCAGAGACTTCCTGGGGTTTTGGTGAAATGTCCAGCACAATATGTTGAACAGTAATCCTTACACCAAGAGTGGAATTGATGGGTGGCATAAAATCTCCTCCTAATAATACATTAACCATTGAAAATGAGCAAAACAGCAACAATAATGTAGGGATTTAACCAAACAAAGCCTGGAGTTAACATAGCATGCTACCAGCTACATTAAACACCATTGGAACCCATACATTTCATAAGAATTTCATTAAAATGGTTCACAGACCATATAAGGACACAAAACATTGTACTTACACCAGCATAGAAACACAGCTTTCCCGGTACAGGAGACAAACAGCCCAAGCAGAGAGTACATGTGTTCCAAACAACTCTCCTCTACTTCCTGTTTGCCTGCCCTTTAATTTCCTGAACCTGCCTCAAGGAGTCAGTATAGATTACAGCTCCCCCCTGAGGCTGCAGGTGGAAATGCAAGCAATGATATAACCCATGGTAAGAAAAAACATGATCATGTGACCATGATGGTTACAGACTGCAGCTCGTATTCATAGTCAGTGACGTATCTAGAACTCCCAGGAGTTATATTTTTTCTGAACAAGTCAGTCCTGCCTATTGGAAGTCATAGCATAATTAGTTGATTCCTCTGTCAGTTCCTAATTATGTTGATTGGTAATCTAACAGGACTTCTCTTCAGCTCCTGAAGTCCTAACAAATAGGAGAGCTTGCTTAACTGTATCTACCTGGATAACACAGAGAAAAACGATCCTTGGCTAATTTTACACTGGCCGTTTGAAGAATTCTTTAATCTTGTTTAAAGACAAACGATTCTATAAAATAAAAAAGAACTAAAAATTACAGACATGCCTTTTTTTAGCTCCCAGAAATCATTAGGCCTTCTCTGAAGGGCCTTAGTATTTATGTCGTGTTTGTACAGTAACATGTAGTGCAGAGTAAGAATTTTATTGTGTGGTGTGACTGTTTCTCTGTAGATATGACAATAAACTTTAATCCTTTATAGGCTGAGAGGTAAACGGGACATTTGAAACTTCAACAAAGTTTACATACTAAATCTAATCAAACTCTGTTACTTAAAAAAGCAAGGAAATCTCCATGATATGGGCCCTTTAAGATGAAGGTGCTCTTGTGCTCTTGGTTTTCATTGTGCAAACTGAACGCGTTTGGTGTAAGATTCTATTAGAGCTGAGTCAGGGTAGCATGAAGTTGTGTTAGCAAAAGACTTTGCAGAGTTTTTCTTTCAGACACGGTGCGTTCGGTGAAAACTGGAGCTACAAAACTGTAACGCTTACATTAAGAAACCACGGCCACAGAGCACACAAAACATTTCCCTCTGTCTTCTCTTCGCTACACCAGCTAGGGCATGAAACAATAACAAATTTTTCCAAAGCATAGTCCAGCAAGCAAACACAGCCCTCACCCTTCACAACAGAGGTGCAGAGAAATAACTCAATCCGGCCCAAATACATTTTAAGACTTAGGAATTAGGCAGTAATATATGAGCTGTGTGATCATACTGTGGCCCCATTTTCCTCAGTCTACACATTTGGTTGATTTTCTAAGCGATAATAAGTTAACACTTCCTCTACAGAGAATACATTTAAATATAACATTTTCCTATAAATATAAGTGCACAATTTCTATTTTATTTAATGAGTTTAACATATCGCAAACACATAAAACATAAACAAACTTACATAAACATAAACTTTAGTAGATAGATAGATAGATAGATAGATAGATAGAAGTTGCTTGTTACAGTAACAAGACATTTAGTAAAGTATAACAGAGTAGAAATAAAATAGAAGTGTGTGTATACATACATATACATATACATATATATATATATATATATATATATATATATATATATATTTTAAGTGGTATGAGGTAGTTTACAAGCCAATGAGTATAAACATAACTAGTAATAGCAAGAGCAAATTATTTACACTTTAAAAAATCAACAAAAGAAAATAAAAATATCCAGGGGTGCCCAAACTTTTGCATATAATCATATGCCATTATTTACCACAAAAGAAAATAAAAATATCCAGGGGTGACGCTTTAGAATAGGGGAGGCATTATAATACCCTTATAATGCTCTTATTAAGCCATTTCTTCCCAGTACCTACTAATTAACTAGTTGTTCATTACTACTTTATTAAGCAGTAACTAGAATGAATTAAACATACAATACTATGAAAAAGTCAGAGACCTCCCATCAATCATTTAATAAAAAAAAGTCAAAAAGGTGATATAGTAATTAAGTAAGTAATACTTTTTTCACCTTTAGGAAAACAGAAACAAGAGAATTACCCAGAAGCCTCAACAACGATGTATAAAATATATTTGTTTAATTTTAAATGCCCACCCTCAACCTTCATCACAGACTCACTCTCAGAAATCTGCAGGGAGATTTTTCCACACCAAAGTTCAGTCTTAGAAGCTGGTTGATCATTTTCTAAAGTAATCAAACACATTCAGCGGTGTTGAGGTCTGGACTCTGGGGTGGTCAGTCCATCGTTCAGCTTCTTTGTTTGATGTGTCCGTCTCCTTTTCTCAGTGAGGTTCTTCTTGACAGCTACACATCCTTTCAGACCCACAGCGCTGAGTCGTCTTCTCACAGTGGAAGGATGGGCAGAAACACCTGTGGATGTTTTCAGATCTGAAGCAGCTTGATTTTCTCCTCTCTCTCAGAGATGAAAGCTTTAAGTGCTGTTTATCTGATGGGGGCAGTTTTGGGGTCGACCAGGTCTTGCACTCCTTTGAAGAAAAGTTAAACAATGAATGGTGGTCTCTGACTTTTGTACAATAATGTATAACACATAAATAAAAGTGCTTTGAAAATGTTGAGAATTTCTGCTTAATGAAGTAGTAATGGGCAGTCAGCTTAATTAACAGATACCTTGATAATTACATAAATACGAGTTCCCCCCTATTTTGAAGTGTTCCTGCTATATTTGCTCTGTTTCTGTTATTTTGACCACCTATGGATTAGATAGCGAAAAATAGGCTTATTACTCCTCCGCATGACTGACATTCTTAAGGTCAAATGGTGTTAAAAGGCCATCAGCAGCCTCTGGTTTGATTTAGTTAATCATATCCAAGAGAGCCCTTCTGAAACATTAATGACACATCTTTAACTGATGCATATGTAACAGATGCCTCACAGTAAACCCTGTGGCTGAGGATCATCTCCAAAACCAGTGAGTACATCTCTGAACATCTACATCTTCACTGAGAAAGCCACTTAGCAGAGGAACCCACTGGTCATGCTAATGCAGGCTGCCTAAAACTGCCTGAGGGTGGATTAATTTGACCACTGATGTCCGAGCGATGTCATGTGGATACTGCATTCATGTGCCTTCTACAAAGGAAAAATATCTTGCACATGCTTGAATCTGACTTAAAGTGGAAAATATGCAGAAAAGATGGATAAGCATGGCTTTTTCTACCACGGCACCAATTAAAACCATCTCCTGATATCCAAGCAGTTTTAGCTGGTGACAACAAAAGCATTCTAAAATTAAGACAGCTTGACAAAGCCAAGTAACTGCTCGTTGTTTTATTAACCCCTTAAAACCCCAGGTTTATTACATACTAAGGCTTATTGTTCAATAACTACATTGAAGTCCTTCAGTGCAAACTGGCTGAGCTATTCTTACATCATAGACGTGTGTGACCAAACCTTTTTTTTTTAAAACGCTCGCACAAACCCTGAAACTCTGCAGGAGTGTAGGAGTGTATATATATATACACTCCTGCATATATATATATATATAATATATATATATATATATATATATATATATATATATATATATATATATAAAACACCTTAACAACCACCTTGGATTTCAAAGCAATGACCTAGCAACACCGATTCCAAAGCAATGGCCCAGCAACACCTTAACAACCACCTGGGATAATATAGAATGGCCTAGCAACACCTTAACGACCACCTGAGATACCATAGAAATGGCCTTGTAACACCTTAACAACCACCTGGGATAATGTAGCAACACTTAAATTACTACCTGAGATTTCATAACTTTAAGTTCATTCACAAAATTTCCACTTCTAGCTTAATGAAATATTCTTTTTGTGTTTATTGAAATGTGGAGAAATTGTTTTGATAGAGTAGATTAAAAACATTAGTCCACATTTGCATTTATAAGTGAAACAGGAGATATTTTATTATGGTTTGAATTTGATAAAGGTTATTGTTGTGGTTACAGTCTTGTTCGAGGGAAGATAAATACATCCTTTATGTCAGCGCTGTGTTTTTGACTATTTTTTATGAAATTGAGTGAAAACTGGAACATTATTTACATGAATTTTCTTTGTATTTTGTATGTCTCCCTTTTTGCTTTAATGGCAGTGTGCACTCAACTCCGCACAGGGATAAGATTCAAAACCAATCTGACCTGTTTGTACAAAGGCCTTGAATAATCACCCAGAAATAGTGCAGAATATGTAATATTTCTTCTTCATTTTACTTCCCATAACTTTTCTTTGTCTTAATTTTTCAAAATCATCAAAGTTTCAGTTGTTTATTTCCAGGTTTAAATGAAAATATTTTCAATGTGGTCTCAGAGTGTGAACATCACTGTAATTACACTGTAAAATGAAAGCAAAATAAAAGTATTAACTCTTAACATGTACCAGGTGACCTCTATCCCTCCTGGTTGTGCTACACTGCTGCCTTTAGCTCTAGGCTTTGATTACACAGCAATTTAGTAGCAGTAGTTTTCATCACATTCATCAGTTGCAAAACTGTTCGAGGACATCAGGCATCAAACCTGCGGTTAGGATGACATTTTAAATGAATGACAGGGAACACAAAAAATGATAAAAACACTTTAGGAAATTGAAAGACTCAATATGAAAGCAAATCTTGGATGAATTAAGATATTTAATGCATAAAAATAACGTTATTTTAAAAATCCTTTGTTATAGTGTTCATCTGAGGATGGACTGTGTCATCAAGCATTTTATGAACATGGGACGAGTGATCACTGAATAATTTGTTGAGCACAAAACAACATCAACAGTGTAACCTTTTATCCCTCAAAAGACAACAACATGTGAGATTCATGGGAGTTTATAGTTTATAGGAAGGCCACCATGACATCAACAACAACAACAAACAGTGCATGTCAGATCTTCAATCTATTAATAATATAAAGACACAAAAATCATGAAACAAACTGCAGAGTCAGCAACATTTGTGGTTTTAAATATTTGTTAAGAGAAATCAGTAACAATTACAATAATGCTGTATTCTTTCTACTAGTCTAAAACTACAATACTAGAAAAAAAATAATTAGTGGATCAGACACAGCAGTGCTGCTGGAGTTTTAAGCACCTCAGCGTCGCAAATGGACTGAGAATAGTCCACCCACCAAAAATATCCAGCCAAAAGCGTCCTGTGACCACTGATGAAGGACTAGAGGATGACCAACACAAACTGTGCAGCAGCAGATGAGCTATCGTCTCTGACTTTACATCTACAAGGTGGACCGACAAGGTAGGAGTGTCTAATAGAGCGGACCGTGAGTGGACTCCAGCAGCGCTGCTGTGACTGATCCACTCGTACCAGCACAGCACACAGTAACACACCACCACCACGTCAGTGTTACTGCAGTGCTGAGAATGATCCACCACCCAAATAGTACCTGCTCTGTGGGGGTCCTGACCATTGAAGAACAGGGTAAAAGGGGGCTAACAAAGTATGCAGAGAAACAGATGTTCTACAGTCTGTAATTGTATATATATGTAAAAAGCTGAAAATTTTGCTCATTTAGGTGTGATGGTCAGGTGTCCACATACTTTTGGCCAAATAGTGTAGATTATTCTGGTAACTTTCTCCAATGGATATTCGATAAAAGTCTTACGGTAACCAACTGACACGTAGAGCTTATAGTGGAACCAATGAAAATAAATAGGGAGATAAGTCACTCCACATCGCTGCTTCATGCCTGGACTGGTTCACATTCTTTAAGTCAGCGTGACAGCATTCACCATTCATAACAACAACTTCCACAGGATATTCCTAGTTATCTGATGTACCAAAACGGCCCAGAAATGTACTTTCCTTATAAGTTTTTACCCTTTTCTCTCTCTAAGGCTGCGGTCATTGCCTCATAACCTCAGTTCAACTTATATCATCTCATCATGGCTGGAGGCTGCTCATCTTTTCAGGATGTGGAAGTGTTTCATCACATGATTGTCCGGCCTGTTGAGAGCGAAAGCCTCTCCAGCAGTCACCTCGGCATCCTCACCGTCCTTCAGCCTCGGCATCAAAAGGTTTTCCTGACCTGACTTAATCTCCACCAAAGGAAAAGCAGCTTAAACAGTATCAAAGAAAGAAAAAAGGCTGTATTTCTGCAGCGCAGAGCGAGTATGGATCGGTGGCTACTGTCCAATCTTTTTCCACCCTCCACCAGCACAAGAGCTGTAAGAAATCTCAGGTAACGGGAATCTTTTCTGACAAAAGCGTCTTTACCTATAGCGGAACAGAAGCCAGACGCGGAGAGCACATATTGGCTTTCAGAGTAGAGTTATCATTTTCAGACTTTGTGCTTTTGAGACTGTCCAAAATCCTGTTATTTCCTGTAATTCTTTGCTTCCAACTCACTGAGACGTACAGTACAGGCTGTCTGAAGCAGTGATTCATTTCACGAATCAATACCGAGCTATCCAACTACAAACAGAGACGGATTAATACGCCAAAATGGTTTGGCTAGCATCAACACCAAGCGTTTTTGTTTCTTCATATCACCAAGACTAATCCACTCTTCCTTCAGCCGGAACACATCCTTTGACATTTTTCCAACCTTCACTTCGTGTCAGTATCAACCCACAAAGCAGAGCTGAATGTTGAACAGATTTGTTTTACTAAGTTGGCTGAAGCACTGAAGTGCCCTGAAAAGACAGTTTAATTCAGTAGTATGAGGTGGCAACATATAACAGACTACCAAATATTTCATTATGACACCAAAAATGAAGGTTCCTAGACAGTCCTTGGCTTTATGGCTGTAGGAAAAACCTATAACTGTAATAGAAGCGTTATATTATGTGGAGGTTCTCTAAACCTTAAAATGGTTCTTTATCTCTGCTAGAAAAATCTACGTAGACCAGCATTTTTGGTCACCAGCAAAACCAGCATATCGCTGCTGTCGGAACAAAACCTCGTATCTCCATTTTTGTCGTTTTTCAGTTTTTTACATAATTTAAAAATGCCTGTTGGCCCTAACATTTTGTGTAAATTGCAGGATAAATGGACCAAAAGAAATGACCCAAAATTATTTGGAAAAAGTCTGGTTCCATTGACCATTGAGTAAAGTATGTTTTTTCCTTCTGCTGTAAAATGACCATTTTGGGGATATGAGGTTTTATTCCGACACCAGCTATATCTTGTGTTTTACATGCTGATTGGAAGTTGATATCCTGATCACCACCACAACCAGCAGATGTTGTGTTTTGATGCTGGTATGCTGGTCAATCAGCATGACCAAGCCAGGGTGACCAGGTAAACCAGCACCAGACCAGTGTAAACCAGCATTGACCAGCTTAGGCCAGCATGAAATGAATGCTGATGTGTGTTGTTTTGTTTGTCAGCAGGAACAGTGCCCCTGAGTGGCACTATCAACTTACGCTGTGTTTAAATGTTAGCGGTAGGCTATGAACAGCAAAATGGATATTCCCTAATTCAATGGAGCAGCAACGGAAAACTCCTGTGCCACCACCTGTGGTGACGGCAGTGTACCCCAGTGGTCAGCAAATCATTCCGTCAAGAGCTCAATTTACCCAACTTTTGCTGTTGACTGTGATGGTACCAGAAACCAGATGTTAATTTTTTGGGGGGGCATGAATGCCAAACATCTTGTTGAAGTTCAGTATCATACATCTAAAAATAATGTAAACAGCAATAAAGTGTTGGCCATCATCATGAGATCAAAAGAGCTCTGTTGCTCTGGGTGGGTACGGTGGTCCTCCATCTCCTCCCATCGCTCAGCATGATGCAAACCAACACAGGCATCTGTTAGCTGACAAAACAGGATTAGCTGAATTAGCAGCTGCCAAATTACGTGTCATTAGTTGCAGCCTGTGAAGATGTAGTGGAGCTAAACGTGACTCTGAGGAAGCATGTGCCAGCTTTCTCCCTCCCAGCCTGGTAGCATCATATGATGGGGCATGCCTAGCTAGTGGGTGGGAATGAGCCATGAGTAAATTGATGGATAAATTGCACAAAAATATATTTTTAAAAATGTTCTTCACTCTCAAACATCTCATTTACAAAAAATGTTCTTGAACCCCTTAAATGTCCAGGAGCTGCGACCAGGTCCAGGCTTCGATTCCTCACTCCTATAACATGAACAACATAACAAGGATAACATGTTTTTCATGGAGTCACTGAATAATAAGCCTTAGGATGAAATACGTACAGAGGTCCAGAGAGGTAAAGTTTATTTTCTTGTCATCTCAAGATAACATTGTTATCTTGAAATAACAAGTTAATTATCTTGTGATCTCAAGATAAACAACATCTTGGGATAACAAGTTAATTATCTTGTGATAATTAACTTGTCCAGTGAAAAAGACTGCAAAAGGACAGGAAATGAGAAAAAGTAGGAGTTTCCAAAATTGGAGGATAATGAACTTGTTATCTCAAGATAACATTGACATCTTGAGATAACAAGATAATTGAGATTGAGATAACAACAAATTAATTATCTCAAGAAAATGTTGTTATGTTGAGACCACAAGATAATTAACTTGTTATCTCAAGATAACAACCCAGAAAATTATAGCAACAGCTCACGGCCTCTCCAGACTCCAGACCCAAGCTTCCTTGGGTAACTAAAAGTGGCTCATCTGTGTTATTGCTACAGAGAACCCCTTTGGCAACTTTGTTTTTAAAAAAATGTATTAGGGATTTGTTTTTAAGAATGCCTGGTAACTGAATGTACTGTAAAATTATAGTAAATTACTGGCTACTAGTTTCATTACTTTCACAGAAATTTACTGAACCATATTAATAGTAAATAACACCAAAATATCAGCTGTATATTGTGGCTAAATGGTCACCTTCACCACAAGATTACTGTGATGTAGCTGCATTCTGCTGTACATTTACATCTCCTGTATTTTTATGTGACAACTATAAAGGAAATGCAGCTAAAGTGGCCAGTAATTTACCGTCAATTTACATATAACAAATGTTCATTTATATAGACCTAATTTTTTTAGAAAATACAAATGAACTAAAAGATAAACTGAGCATATTATTCATGCACAGAATATCTCAAGTATGCATTTTTAAATGCAAATACACCTTTTACACACGGTTCAACTTTACTTATAATTGCAAAAACATGACGAAAAACTCATAAGTTTGTATTAAAATGTTTATACTTTTTAACTCTCCAGTGCTGTTACATGCTGTGTGGTGCAGCCCAAGTTAAGTTCACAGTAATTTTCGGTTTTATTACAGAAATGGGTTGATTTCACATCAGTTGATGAATACAGTACGTTACTGTAAATATTTTATGTTTAATATTGTGAAGTATTATAATAAAGAGGCAATAAAGAGCTTATGTACTTTGTTAAGAATTGCTGCAGTACAGAACTGAAAAAAGTCTTCCACATTGGGAAATTTCATTACACCTAATCCATTAAATCCATTAAATGAAGCATTAAAGGAAAGTCTTTGAAAGAAAATCACGCATCATTAAAAAAGTGCGCACATCATTAGACTCCATTTAAAAAATACAAGTACATTAAGCCAGCTAATATCATGACATCCTCAACTCATACATACACATTACTGAGCAACTTAGAGTGTTGCTCTGTACGAATCCTTCACCTCCCCTACGTCCAGTCCCAGCCGGGGCACTTGCAGACTTGAGGTCCTCATTTGCGCATGCCTGCAAGGAAAACAAGGCTCTACAGTGTCCCAGACAGACAGGCTGTACTGAAGACTTAGACCATTAAAGCAAAATCCTCCTCATTTCTTGGCAGTACTTACTGCAAGACTGTTAAAGTATTAAACAGCTCTACAGGTTTATATAACAGATCAGAATGAGAATCATTATTTTTCATGCACAGATGTACAAAGATTTTTTTCTTGCCATTGGTATCAGTAGAAATACCAAATAGACACAATATTGCACTAAAAATAAAACGATGGATAGGTACAGTACTGTGCAAAAGTTACAGTTATTCATTTTTCAGGAGATATTTCTAAGGATATCAGATAAATGCATGAAGAAGATGAAAGTAAAAGGAACACAAATGGGGAGTTTCCAAAACCGGAGTTTAAAATCTGATTAAAAGCTACAGAGAAAATGAGACTCCTAACAACCACCTGGAAGACCTGGTAGACACCAAAACTGCCCCCATCAGATAAACAGCACTTAAAGCTTTCATCTTCGAGAGAGAGGAGAAAATCAAGCTGCTTCAGATCTGAAAACATCCACAGGTGTTTCTGTCCATCCTTCCACTGTGAGAAGACGACTCAGCGCTGTGCGTCTGAAAGGATGTGTAGCTGTCAAGAAGAACCTCACTGAGAAAAGGAGACGGACACATCAAACAAAGAAGCTGAACGATGGACTGACCACCCCAGAGTCCAGACCTCAAGACCACTGAATGTGTTTGAGTACTTCAGAAAATGATCAACCAGCTTCTAAGACTGAACTTTGGAGGTGTGTCTGCAGATTCTTTGAGGAACTGAAAGTGAGTCTCCTGAAAAGAATAGAAGCTGGAATAAAGAGTGAAAACACTGAACCCTGAAAAAATGACATTTGTTTATTCATATTATATATTTATTATAGAAAATATGTCCTTTTTGTACCATTTTTGTCTTAAAAAACATAGTATAAAATATTCCATAACTTTTGCACAGGCCACATTTTATGTTAGATTTTTTTCTAGCCAAAATGTTAAATGCAGTGAATAAACAGTAACTGCATATTAAAATGTGCAGAAGTGTGTTCACTATAGAGGTTATGTTCACTTATTGTTAACAACAAACATGACATTTTTAACTAGGGGCGCATAAACGTTTGTAAACAACTGTAAAGCCAAAAAATTAAAAAATTAAAAAAATACACAATTGATAACAATGTTTGTTTATAGATTTTTCATTTAATATTGTTTCATTTGTATAGACATTTATAAATTAACTTTTTTAACTTTTCTTTCATTTTATCATACTTTATTTATTATTATATGCCTGACAGTGGGTCACCCTATGTGGATTATTCTACCAAATTGGTTCAAAGTCAAAAAAGCTAAAAACACATTTTTCTAGCCAGCACTTTAGTGACAAGTTTTTAAACACTGTGTCCACTCACTGTCCACTCTATTAGACACTCCTACCTTGTCGGTCCACCTTGTAGATGTAAAGTCAGAGACGATAGCTCATCTGCTGCTGCACAGTTTGTGTTGGTGATCCTCTAGTCCTTCATCAGTGGTCACAGGACGCTGTTGGCTGGATATTTTTGGTTGGTGGACTATTCTCAGTCCAGCAGTGACACTGAGGTGTTTAAAAACTCCTGCAGCACTGCTGTGTCTGATCCATCCGACCAGCACAACCCACACTAACACACCACCACCACGTCAGTGTTACTGCAGTGCTGAGAATGATCCACCACCCAAATAGTACCTGCTCTGTGAGGGTCCATGCCGGTCCTGACCACTGAAGAACAGGGTAAAAGGGGGCTTACAAAGTATGCAGAGAAACAGATGGACTACAGTCTGTAATTGTAGAATTACAGTGTGCTCCTTTATGGTCAGTGGAGCTGATAAAATGGACAATGAGTGTAGATACAAGTATGTGGTTTTAATGAAGTGGCCAGCCTGTGTGTGTATATGTATGGACCTTTCTAAATAGGGAATAGATATGTAAATACATGCGGGATATGCATATATACTCTGTATGTTGCACAAGTTTCTGTCCCAAACTTTTAAGCCAGGCATGCTTGAAGGCTTTTGCCTCATAAGTTCACAAGTTGACTTGGAGGAGAGCCGCAGGGCTTGGGGCTCTGTTTGGGACAGTCCCTCGGTCTCAATGCTCTGTCAAACAGTGTTCTTGAGTGACCTTCTCTCAGCTCTACTTGCTCACATATTCTGTCCCAAAGTTTCTCAACCACCCACTTAATTCCTGCCTCGCTTCTTCTTTCTATTTGAAACGACACAGCGAAAAAGTAAATGCTTATGAAAAAAACAATATCACATTGTTAAGACATCGCCTTTTGAGAGCAGACTACTACCACTGTTTGTTTTCTTACATAATTCCATAGCATGAATAGATGCATTTGCTTTTTTTTCCATCAGAAAATCATTTTAATGACACCACATGCTGAGAACAAATTATCGCATACGCCAATAAGCGAGACTTCAGCGTGGAATGAATCCTTTGTGCCCAGAATGTGTGAGACAGCTTGCAAAGTTAGTCCGATCGTTTTCTGTCGTAGAAAAATGACAAACCAGTTCTTTCTGTTTTGATGGGCTGAACACCTCGATTTGATTGTACCTGCATGGAAAACACAATGTGCTTCTAAAATCACAGTCCTCCTAAAATCCTGGTCCGAGCTTATCAATCGGTTTATAAAGAAGACACTCTTGACTCATCTACAGCACCTCCAGGGAAGTGAGAGTCATTATAGTGCTTTGTTCAAAGGGTCAAGGTCATGTTTGAAGGCCAGACTTCATAATGCAGAGTCAAAGGGAAAATAGACACAAACCAGATCAGACAGAAAACTGTATCAGGAGAAAAAGCTTATGCTATGTCAACAGAGGTGCTGTAACTTATTTACTTACTTGCTGACAGGCAGCATTCATAAGGCTACGCAATACCTACATAAGCCTTTTATGGCAACGTACACTACATGGCTAAACTATGTGGACACCTGACCATCACTTTTTTCATAAGCTTGTTGGACATCCCTTTCCAAATCCATAGGCATTAATATGCATTTGCTCCCCTTGCAGCTATAACAGCCTTCCCTCTTCTGGGAAGATTTCCACAAGATTTTGGAGCGCATCTGTTGAATTAGTGTCCATTCAGGAAGAAAAGCATTTGTGAGGTCAGACACTGATGTTGGACGAGAAGGTCTGCCTCACAATCAACGTTCCAGTTCATCCCAAAGGTGTTCAGTGGGGTTGAGGTCAGGGCTCTGCGCAGGCCACTGGAGTTCCTCCACACCAAACTCTTCAAACCATGTCTTTATGGAGCTCACTTTGTGCACAGGGGCTCAGTCATGCTGGAACAGGAAAGGCTCTTCCCCAAACTGCTGACACAAAGCTGGAATCATAGAATTGTGTAAAATGTCTTTGTGTGAGGCAGCATTAACATCACCCCTCACTGGAACTAAGGAAATGCTGAAAAACATCCCCAGCCCATCATCCCTCCTCCACCAAACTTTACTGCTGGCACTATGCGTTCCGGTAGGTAGCATTCTCCTGGCATCCACCAAACCCAGATTCATCTATCAGACTGCCAGATAGCGACCTGTGACTAATCACTGCCGACAACAGTTTCCACTGCTCCAGAGTCCAGCGGCGGCTGCGTTACAGCCCTCCAGCCGACACTTGGCATTGTGCATAGTGATCTTAGGCTTGTGTGCAGCTGCTCAGCCATGGAAACCCATTTTAAAAAGCTTCTGACACACAGTTCTTGAGCTGATGTTGCTTCCAGATGCAGTTTAGAACTCTGCAGTGAGTGGTGCACCTGAAGAGAGGTGATTTTATGCGTTACACTCTTCAGCACCTCAGCTGTTGTATCTCCTATGTGGTTCTATTTCACAACAATAGCACTTACAGTTGACAGGGGCAGATCTAGCAAGCAAAGATCTTATAGCAGTGCCACATTTAGTCATTGAGCTCTTCAGTACAACCTATTCTACTGCCAGCGTTAGTCTATGGAGACTGCATGGCTA
This sequence comes from Colossoma macropomum, assembly GCF_904425465.1. Taxonomy (NCBI): domain Eukaryota; kingdom Metazoa; phylum Chordata; class Actinopteri; order Characiformes; family Serrasalmidae; genus Colossoma; species Colossoma macropomum. Next base: position 32,695,736 of record NW_023494798.1, on the reverse strand, counting down.
TGTGCTTGATTTTATTCACCTGTTAGCAATGAGTGTGGCTGAAACAGCTGAACTGAATAATTAGGGGAGTCCACAGACTTTTGGCCATATAATGTAAATAAGCATTATAATAATGTGAATAGGCATTAAAAAAACATCTTTTGTCATAACACACATGCTGAATGAAACAACTTCAGAATTGTCATTAGCAGCCTTTATGACAATTGACACTTGTTAAAATTGAGCATTAGTGAAATATGCTGTCATGGGTAATCTTTACAGATTTTGTTTAGTAATTTAGTGTTCATGTTCATTTAGTGTAATTACTGTAATTTCATGTTTCCATTACTGGTAATTACCATAACACATCACAATGCTTGATGTCATTATGGTTCACTAGAAAAAATATAGGCAATATATTATATAATATACATTAAGACAACAAGCATTGTGGCATCTATTGACAATTACCAGTAATGGTAACATGATCCTGACATTTTGCTGGATAAGTCTATCAAGACAACTTTTAACAGCATATTTCACTCATGATTAAGTCACCGTTATGTGTTCAAGTAAAGTATTACCTAGGTAGGTTTATGTTCATTGTCATGAATGGCTTACGTAGGTGTCATTGCAGAAGCTGGCCTTCAGTAAATTGTTATGTTTCCTTGCGTGTGTTATTCATAAGAATGAAATGATATGACTAATGGATTGGTTCTGCACATTGTATTTCATAAACTCTGTCCAACAAGCTGAATTCTGTACAGTTTTTAAGTCTATTACACTTGCACAAGGTAAAGGGGCAGCCTAGCAATAATAGACTGAACATGGTGAACAATGTCAGTGTCAATGTCAGATTATACAAGCTGTGAGTCACAGTCACTTTTATTTGTCAATACTTGTTTTGTATGTGGATTTTGTCTCAGCATCGCATGTCCAAAAGTATCCAGACAAGCCTTTAGTGAACTACTTTAAGAAACACGCACAGCTTGCATAATCTCCATAGAAAAGCACTGACCAATAGAATGAGACGCTCTGGAGCAGCTGCACACAAGCCTAAGATCATGTCCAATGATAAGCGTGGGCTAGAGGGGTAAAGACCCCAGCATTGGGCTGTGGAGCAGAACTGTGTTCTCTGGAGTGATGGAGCTCCATCCAGTACTTATTGAATGAGTTGAATCCAGAACTGACCATCCAACATCAGTACCTGACCTCACTAATGCTCAATTAAATCCTCACAGCAATGTTCCAACATCTAGTGTAAAGCCTTCCCAGAAGAGTAGAGGCTGTTACTGCAGCAAACGGAGACAAACTCCCTATTAACACCTTTCATTTCAGAAGAAATGCATGTTTCTACAAAGCTTTGGAGTTGTAATGTAGCAAGGTGCACAAAAATAGATGCAGGTAATATTAACCCCTTAAATTCACAAGCACATTACATCTTAAAGCTGATTATTCAGTAACTATGGCAGTGAGGAACAGCTCCCAGCCATTTAAGAGGATTGGCATGTATTAAAGATTATTCTCCTTATAATGTACAGTTTAACCCCTCAGGCAAAGTTTATTTATACAGCACATTTGACACACAAAGCTTATTTAATGTGTTTTACTTAAAGCAAAAAGAAAATCAAAAGAAAAAATAAAGAACTATAATTATAAAGCAGTATATTTCCTCAAGTACAAAGAGCAATAGCTTGAAGAAATCAAACATCACTAAAAGAAAGTACAAATTACATAAAAGCAAAATAAAAAAACATAATAAGGAAATTAAAGACAAAGAGAGAGAGCGTTATTAAAATTAGCTTATTATAAGTGCAGTGCTAAAAATAAAGTGAAGTGAGAATAAAGTGCAGGTCTTTGAGCTCAGGTTTAGGCACGTAAAAAGAGAAGGTTCTTTGCTGTCATATGGGGGTTTTGCTTTGCCTTTCTTTATCTTTCACATCTTGCCTTACCCTTTTAAATGGCCAGGGCCCACCAACCTGCCAAAGTTTTATTACACACTTCTATAACCTAAGAATAACTCAATCAGTTTGCATTGAAGTTCCTGTAGTTACTGAATAATAAGCCTTAGTATGTAATAAACCTTGGATTTTAAGGCATTAACCTGGATTTAAAAACTGCTACATTTTGGTCTTCTGGGATCTCTGGGCTCTACTAGCTGTCCTGGATTCACCGATCTAAGAGACATATATGGTGTGTATTCTTTAACCCCTTAAACTCCCAGGCTTTTTACATACTAATGCTTATTATTCAGTTACTACAGGGACTTCAGTGCAAACTGGCTGAGCTATTCTTAGATTATATAAGTGTGTAATAAAACGTTGGGTCCACCAGTGGGCGCTTGGCCATTTAAGGGGTTAAACATATCAGAGATGTATTCTAGTCTAAAAACATTCAATGATCTATAGATTTATGTATAGCAGCACTTTAAAATCTCTTCTGTAACTAACTGGTAGCCAATGTAAGGGTTTTAGAACTGGAGTAATGTGCTCTGGTCTGGTCCTGGTGTAAACTCTAGCAGCAGCATTCTGAATGAGCTGCAGCTGTTTAATGGTCTTTTTGGGAAGTCCAGTTAAAAGACCATTACAGGGGTCCACCCTGCTGGAGATAAAAGCATGGATGCGTTTCTCTAGGTCTTGTTGGGTAACTAAACCTTTGATTCTCACTACATTTTAAAGGTGATAGAAGTCTGTTTTGGGGGTTGCTTTGATATGGCTGGTGAAAGTGAGATCTGAACACCAAGATTTCAGACTTGGACTTTGGTTTTGAAAATGAAATGGAGGTGTGCGCTAATATGCAGTCTTTTCTTTTTGTTGCCAATCACAATCATTTTTTATTTTGTGATTCAATTGAAGAAAAGTTTATGTGTTCCATGCTTTGCCAGGCATATCTGTGTATCATCTGCACAACTATGGTAATCTGTGTTGCTGTTCTGTAGGAACTGACCCAAAGACAGCATATACAGATTGATCCAAAGTGAAACATAACCACTGTAATAAACATTTTTTTTAAAAATAAACATTTTCTACAATGCTAATGCACGGTTTATATGTGATTAACTTAAAAATAGGGGGGAAAGTAATTGTGGCATTTGCAAAAGTTTTGACCTAGTTGTAGAGACTCAAAAAGTATTAACTTACTAGGCACTGATTCTCGAAGTCTAAGGCACATCAAGAATTGTCATTAGGAGTTGATGACAGCTGCAGAGTGTAATGAATTCCAAGGATCTGAAAATGATGCTAATTGATGCTTTAAAAAGATATCAAAGCACTTCCAGCTTGTAGACTTATTATTGAGTAACTACAGAGACTTCAGTCCAAACTGACAGAGCTATTCTTAGGTTATAGAAGCATGTAATAAAGCCTTGGGCCTGCCAGTGGGCCCTGGCCATTTAAGAGGTTAAGACAATATGTGAAAGATGAAGACACTCCCAGATAGAACTGCTGACATGCTAGCCAGAAAGGCAAAGCAAAACCCCCATATGACAGCACCTGAACCTGAAGGAAGGGCACAAGAGTGGATCTTGTGGAGTTTAACAGAGATCTCATTGGAAAAGTGAACAGCTAAATATGCAAAAACACAAACAGGCCAGATACATTTTGGAAACAAGTCCTGTGGAACTATAAATTAAAAATTGGACCCTTACAGAATCACCAAACCTGGTGACAAGTTGTGATAGGGATTGTAGCCTGTCCAAGTTTGACATATGGCAGAATTACTTATAATCATATTTGTTTTATATTTTTAAATTAATCAAATATACAGTAACTGTGCATTTATGTCAACATAATATCAAAACAATCAACAAAATCAACAAATTCTGTTATTTGGCCAGAGGTGCTCAGACTTTTGCATACAATGGTATATGGAGCTCAAAGCAAACTGGCTGATCTATTCTTAGGTTAAAAAATCTGTAATAGAGTTTTGAACTAACTTGGCCATTTAAGTAAAGCTAGAGTAACATGTAAGTTAAATGCAAAAGTTTGAACACCCTGATTACCTGTTTTGGTGATTTTGTAAATAAATGATCTACAGAGAATAAACTTAAATATGGCATTAAATATTAAATATGCAAATTTTAATGGACAATTTCTATTTATTTTCTGAGTTAAATATATTTGGGGAAAAAACAAAACATAAAATATAAAATATGCCATAACTTTTGTGCAGGCCATTTTTTTTCTTTCTCACAATATATTAAATTCATCAAATAAAACAGCAATTTTGCATTAAAATGTGCAGTTCTAGTGTGTTCTAGTGTGCAAGTGTGTTCTAACATATTTTCACAGAAAATTGAACAAAACATATCATTTGACCAGGGGTACCAAGATTTTGCATATGACTGTATTGTGGGGCATCATTCAAAAAATCTGCTAAGTCTGATTCTTTAAAACACAGAATGCACAAAGTATACAAACACAATATACTTTACAGTAGACCAGAGCAACGAGGACAGAGTTGAAGTTCAGTGAGCTGGTTCTAGTGGTTAAATCAGAGCAACTTGATGCTGCAGATGGAGCGAATGTGCTTTTGATTCACTGATTATTCAAAAATATAGTACCTGGGAAAAAAGTTCTATGGTCACTGATCCAAAATTGAAGGTTATTTCAGGATGTCTTTGCAATCAGCATAACAGCAGGTGTTCAAAATGTAAACACAGCAGCATGCCATAGCTCGGTTATTTTATATTACAATAGTTGCCTGTCGCTTTTCTTTGTATGTTTCACATAAATATCACAAAGGAGAGTCACTTAAGACATTGCAGCAGAGGCAGAGCGTTTAGTCATTATCCGTAACGGAGGAGGCGGATGAAAGACAAGTCCAGACGGCTTTAGATTCAGATTAAAAAAAGGAAAGAATTCGAACATTAAAACAGACTTGATGAAATGTCTAGACATACTTACACACACACTCTCTCTAGACCCCACCAACAGGAGTGAAATGCTAGTTTAGTCTGTTAAAGCCAAAGTTCAGCAGAAAAGCAAATGCACACAATTTCCCTCCACCCCAGTCTAATTATACAGCCAAGATGTGTTTAGTGTCTGAAGTTTGCTTCTTTAGTTTTGCACTGGAGCTATGAGGCTAATTAAGCTTATGCACCACCAATTAGCATGGTGCTAACTGCATGCCTAAATCATCACGCACTCATCTCAAACCGTGTGGAGCTGGTCAGTAATCTCTAATAGACTTGCTTATGTTGTTTTGTGGCACTGACTGACATGCTGTTATCTTTAACAGTATGTTGGATGAGCTAAAGTACATTTGCAGAGCTAAAAGCATTAGCAGTGACCACTGTGAATGGACTAAATTTGGTGGGAGACTGTGTAATGAACCCACAAAGACAAGAAAACTGTGATTTGTTTTGCCAAATTATTGCTTTAAATGCAACACATTACCAAATGCTTGATGCTGCTTTTGGTTTTCTTTTATAATGATAGGTCTGAGGTCAAGAGTTTGGTTGAGAACTCCATCGCTGTTGGTTTTGGTTCAATGTGTCCTCTTTCATTCACGACTTTGATCCCTAAACACAAGCTCCACACTGAGCACAAGCCTTCTGAAGCTTATAACTCCCAGCATGAGCAAATTCAGCAGCTTAGTTTATTCAAATCTTCAAAACCCTCACAAAGAATGTCTCCTGCATACAACAAATTATTGCAGAGCAATGTTTACCAACAACACAGTATTTGGAATTATGTTATTATGGCTAACACAAACTGTGCATCAACAGATGGGCTACAATCTCAAACTGTACACCAGTAAGGTGGAGCTAAAGGCGAAAGGTTTCTAATAAAGTGGCCACCTGAAGTGGAGGAAGCTATTGGACATCACCTGTGAAAACCTTCTCTCAAATAAGCTAAAAATGCCTCATTAAACTTCTAGTTTTCCTGAGGAAAGTTCAGAGAAGTGTTGAAAAAATTACCTTATCTTACTTTTCAACAAGTCAACAATCCACAGCTTAAGAAACATTGATCTGATGGACCTGAAATCCATTGACATACTTGACGGTTAATCTCCAATCTCTACCGCTAAGATTTGGCCCTTCAGTTGTACGTATGAGCCTCGGCACAGGACATAACTGAAGCGCCACAGAGGCGCAGTATTGACCCCAGTGCTCTGCTGTCAACATCACACCTCAGAACGGGTCATTTTCAATTACCTGGCTGACGTGTCCATTACTGTGAGGAGAGGCTGCTGTCAGACTGCATGCATATACCCGTATTTTGTTTCCACTTCAGGTGATGGAGCAAAAATTGATTTCTGCAGAACTCAGGTGGACAGCCTGTGTTTGTGGAGACACTCAGGGGCAGAGGGCGTATCAGAATCAGAATTAGATGCCATGGTATCTGGAATCAGAACCGGAACATTCATTTCAGCTTTATTTGTATATCTCCTACCCCAACGGATATCGTCCCAAAACAGCCTGTCCAAAAATGCAGGTGAAGCCCTCTAATAAGTGTCACTGGGGGAAGCGCTGTGTGGAAACAAGACTCAAAAGGAACAACTTTCTAAGAGCATGAGGAGGAACCACTGAGAGGAACCAAGACTGAAAAAACCTCCCTAAGAACATGAGGAAGGACCACTGAGAGGAACCAAGACTCAAAAGGAGAAACTACCTAAGAGCATGGAAAGAACCACTGAGAGTCCCTAAGACTTTCTCCCTTTGAGTCTTGGTTCCTCTCAGTGGTTCATTCTCATGTTCTTAGGGAGGTTTTTTCAGTCTTGGTTCCTCTCAGTGGTTCTTCTCATGCTCTTAGAAAGTTTCCCTTTTGGCATCTTGGTTCCTCTGAATGGTTCTTCCTCAAGCTCTAAAGGGAGTTTTGTCCCTAAGAACATGGGGAAGAACCACTGAGAGGAACCAAGACTCACAAGGAGAAAGTCCCTAAGAGCATGAGGACGAACCTCTGATAGGAACCAAGACTCAAAAGGAGAAACTCCCTAAGAACATGAGAAAGAACCACCAAGAGGAACCAAAACTCAAAAAAATTAATTAAGAGCATAAAGAAGAACCAGTGAGAGAGACTAAGTATCAAAAGGAGAAACATCAGAGCAGGAGGCAGAACCACTGAAAGGAACCAAGACGAAGAAGGAGAAATTCATAAAAGCAACAGGGGCTTTGTTCCAATCAATGAGTGTATCTATATCATATATCATAAATACAGTCAAGGGTTCAGCTCCTCTGTGATTGTAGCCTCTCCTTCTCATTTATACAGCTCATTGATTCTTGTTACAGTGGAGGATCTCGAGGGGAGCTGAAGCTCCACTTTGCTGTTGCTTTTGTTAGTTTGCTGCTCATTGATTTATCCATAGTTCTCCTGCAAGTACTGTCCAGTATGGTCCGCTGAAGGCGTTGAAGGTGTCGCTTTAAAAGCCAGCTGTATTTGAAAGAGAGGCAACAATCATGGATTCTATCATAGCAACATACAGCACACTGCAGATGGGCTACTATGAATGCTCTCAAGTGTCAAACTAGGAAGACAGAATCACAAAAAATTAGTGCCATCAAGAATTTATCGCATTTTTCTGTTATTACTATGTTATTAATACATTATTACTACATTACTTGTGTATTTTTAACACACACTTTAACAGCCCTAGTTCTTCCATGTTCACAGTTGTTTAAAGAGTATGTGTGCTGCCTTAAGAATGCAAATGCAAGCAGTTTGTGAACTTTATGTTTATGAAGATTTACGCTGTATTCAAAGCAACCTCTACACCCTTAACCTTAAGTTAGCCTGCATTCACGCCTAATCCCGCAAACATCAGTCAAAATAAACCACCATCTGGCTCTTAATGTCCTGTTTTTAAGCCTCGAGCTCTTGTTCTCTGCTTCTCCACAGCCGCACACTGACACACAATCAATTTCTTTCATGAAAGCTGCCCTACAAGCTGAGAGCCTCCAGTAAAAAAGTTTCTCCTTTGTTTGAAATTTCTCTTCTTTACACTTCCCTGCGTTATCAGAGGGAAACGGGATGTTATCTTTAAAAGAGTCCCTCATAAAACAGACAAAGACTCGCCCCAAATAAGATTAGGCCCATCCACACTCTCTCTCCAACGATGGAAGTAATGATTTTCCCTTTTTTTTCAGCAGACGATCCTGACACTGCGGATGACAGCGGTCCCTTCCCTCTCAGACAGGAAATAACCACACGGCTCTTGTACGTCTACCGCAGGAGCCAATCAAGCTTAAGCAGGGTAAACCCATTTCATGGCCTATCAAATCCTGACACTTCAAGGCACACGGTGACTCGAGCCATCAGACCACTCACGGTCCGTCTGATGTCTGTCTCAGCTCGGCTTCGCCCGCAGCAGGTTCCAACCATTTCACCATCACACCTCCAACCACAAAGAGCTCTGTAAATGAAACTCCATTCAAAGTGGGTCAGTTTTACCTGGAGAGGGACTACAGTTTAACTCCTACACCTCTACACTGATGAATCATATATTTATAGTTCTTAAGACTTGGATTGCTCTCTAAATCATTCAGCAATTACAATAAATACATTATCCAGTAACTACTACGAACTATTCTGTACCTACTATAAAATATTCAATTTCTAATAGGAATTATTAAGTAAGTACTGCGAATGATTCAGTATGTACTATGAATTAGGCTATAACTTCTCTAAATGATGTAGTCACTACTATGAATGTTCAGTGACCTATTATTAAGTAATTACTAAGAATTACTCCTTAAGTAAAGTATTCACTGACTACAATAAAGTATTCAATAACTACTATGAATTATTATTCTCTGCTGTAAATTTATTTGTTAATGCCTATGAACTATTGTGTATTGTGTACTTTGAATTATTCAGTAACTATTTTGAATACGTAGCATACTGTGAATTATTTGGCAACTAATTTGAATTGTTAATTATTCACAATATACTCTGCAACTATTATCAAATATTCAGAAATTGCTATGAATTATTTAGTATTCAGTAATTTATTATAAAGTAACTACTATGAATTACTCTGAATAAATTATTCACTAACTACAATAAATTATGTATCTATGATAAAATATTTGATAACTAATATGAATGTCAGCATGAATCTTTCAGTTACTGCTTTGAATAATTCAGTAATTACTTTGAATAGTATACTGTGAATTATTTGGTGAGTAATTTGAATTGATAATTATTTACAATATACTCTGAATTATTCTGCAGCTATTATTAAATGCTAAACAACAACTGTTAAAGATTATTCAATAACTACTGTAAATTATTTAATAACTACTATGAATCTTCAGTAACCTGTTATTAAGTAACTACTATGAATTAGTCTTTAAATAAACTGTTCACTAACTACTATAAATTATTCAGTAATTACTGTGAATTGTTAGTATCTAACATTAATTATTCTGAAGTCCTATGAACTATTCTATATCTGCTATAAAAATTCAATAACTAATATGAATTAAAAATACTTTGAATTATTTAATAACTACTTTGAATATTCAGTTTACTGTGAATTATTTGGTAACTAATTTGAATTCTTAATGATTCACAACTTTTATTGAATATTCAATGAATTATTTAGTAACTACTATAAATGATTCAGTATCTTCTATAAATTATTCAGTATCTACTATAAAGTATATCATATCTACTCTGAAGTATTCATTCAATTAATCACTAATTATTCACTACAAATTATTCAATACCAATACCGATTATTCAAGTACCACCAGATTTGATCTTTACAGAGTTTGGAATCACTATTTTCAATATTAGTTATTGTAATTGTTTTTAATAATTCATAGATTTCATATAATTAATATGAAGCTGAAAAATGTACCATTTGTAGAATGATGTACAGAGTAGTGTATATAAGCTGAATAACACTGAGAATGAGATTACAGTGAAATTAATATAAAAATGTCTCATATTTCAGTGCTGATCGAATCTCAAGGCAGATAACATGGCATTATTCTAAATAGATAACTGCTGATAAAAGTGCTCATACCGCACAGATCTGTTCACACTGTGGGTCAGACGTGGTTCACTTACGTACACAATAAGGTTATTAATATGAACTGTCAAGGCCAAAAGATCAGATCTGAGAAAAACACAAGACAAACAGAGCATAAAGGCCTGTAATGTGAATGTAGCATTAAAACAGAATAAAATCCATCAGCATAAACAATTACAGGAGGCAGATTTCTCAACACTGCTTCCCGTCAAGCCTTCTCCAACCCGGACGGCCACCCGCCACTCCAGCTACCCACAAGTCCCTCCGTTTCCATGGCAACAACAGGTGAGCTTCGGGGCCCGTGTACATGCAATTATTTTTTCTCTGAGCTGAAGGCTTTGACCACCGTTCCCCCCGTTAAAATAAAATGAATAAATCATCTCTTGGCTTACTTCACCGTCCTTTTAATGATGATGAAATGAGAAGAAGCACTTCGTAGTATATTAATATCGAACTGCATTAGTTTTTAACGGAGTTCTTGTTAAACATTTATTCCTTGATGGTTGATGCATGTCATGGAGCCGAGACTCATTTACCCCTTAAACTGCAGGCTAATTATCTGGATATTAGGCTAATATCCATACTTAAGATGAAGACACTTAAGAAAGGAAAGATTTCTAAATTATTCTTGACTTGGGTCTGAAGTTCTACCCTCATAAAGGAGCCTCAAGACTTCAGTGAGTGATGCCACAGAGGAACCACCCAACAACCTTTCAAAGGATGGTTCTTTGAAGAACATTCTTGTAAATGAGATGTGTGAGTGTGTAGCAACTTTAAAGTCAAAGAACCTTCACACAGCTAAGGTTCTAGGAAAAAATGTAGCATTGAAAAGGTTCTTCATGCTCAGAAATCAGTTTTTCACACTTCTTTTTCAAAGTCCTTAAGGTAACCAAAAGTGGTTCTTCTATGTCGTTGCTCAAAGAACCCTTTGTGGCACCTTTTTTAAGAGTGTAGGCCAGGGGTCGGCAACATGCGGCTCTTTCACTGTCCTGTTGTGGCTCCACAGCAGAATTAGATTTGTAGGTAAAAATAAAATAATCCTCCTTTACAGTAAAATAAAGCTCTGCTGATCGTTCAACACAGTTTAACAATAAATGGTCTTAAACTCTGGAGTTAATGTAGAACTGCTAATTCACCCTTTAACCCTGAAGATCAGTGCAGACTGCTGGTCACCATAGCAATGCAGACAACAGTCTCGCCTAGCTAGTAGTTAACGAAACGGCAAAGAGAGAGATTTAAGATCAGACATTGATAATTTGGAGACGAATGGACTTTGCGTTTATTATCACTCCAGCTGGTTTCCTGATACGTTTAATCTGCAATGAGAAACTGCTTCTCATTCGCCAGCTTCTCATATTAATTTTTCTGTTCCACCTTAAATGGTGCCTGAGGCCAAAATATAACTGTGGCACCATTTAAGGTGGAACGGGAGAATTAACGAGAAACTTTTTTGCAGAAAAGTTTCCTGCTGGAGATGTGAAAAAAGCGGCTATATCTGAGCTAAAGCTCAAAGCAGAGCAAAATGAGTCTGTGTTTTTGTTTATATTATATTTTCAGTCTATACTAGTACATCAGCATACGCTGAAACATATTTGAAGTGTTGAGGCTCACAAGGTGGTTTGATTTTGTTGAAAGGACAAATTGGCTTTTCTTAACATTTGGGTTGCGACCCCTGGTGTAGGCTAACCTTAAGATATATGATGAAGACTTAATGGTTCCTGCGTGGTTCTTGGCTTGGGTCTATGGTTCCAGCAAGATCCTTTCATTTGTATAAAACCTTTGTATTACATGAAGGTTCTTTATACTTTAAAATGGAACATTCAGGGGTGAAGAACCTTTAAAGGACCATCAATTTAAATATTCTATGAAGAACCTAAATTATTTGTAGTACTTACAAGAAACTCACACTGCACTCTTTGGAGAGGCACTGTAGAAGAACTACCTTTGGTTCACGCTTGCAATGTCTGTTGTTTCCTAAATAATGATCTATTGAAAGGCTCTACAAGGAACTAATGCTATAGTATCTATAGCTATAGATACTCTAATGGGCTATAGTAAGAACCCATTTTGGCAGAATTTCATAAGAGTGTAATATGAATTATTTGGTACAAATCATTTAACTTCTGTGACAATGATTTGTGTGTGATTAGAGTGAATATAGTTATGAACGCAAGAAGAAGAGAGTTCATACAGTCATATGCAAAAGTTTGAACACCACATATTACATATTTTGTTGATTTTCTAAGGGAAAATAAATTCTCTACAGTAAACAAATTTAAATATGGATTTTTTTGCAAATTTTGGTTCACCGTTTCTATTTATTGCTTTAACCCTTTAAATGTCATATCAGTTAGTTACTGAATAATTCAAAGTAAATACAAAATAATTCATAGCAGATACTGAATAGTTAAGATTAAATACTGAATAATTAATAGCAGATACTGAATAATGTATAATAGACACTGAATAGTAAGATTTGAGATTAATAAACAAATAATAAACCTGTAGTTTAACAAGTTAACATATTGGAAAAAATAAAACACAAAATCTAAAATATGCACTAACTTCTGCACAGGTCACGTTTTATGTTTGTTTGTTTTTTTTTACCAATGTTAAATTCAGCAAATAAACAGTAATTGTGCATTAAAATACACAGTAGTGTGTCTCTGTAGAGGATGTGTTCACTTATTATCACTTAGAAAATCAGCACAAAATCATTTGAATAGAGGTGCGCACATTCTGCATACGACTGTATTTATGCGCTCAATGAAGTAAACAGCCTCTGATTGTTCTCTCGTGCCCTTATTCTTCACCTCCAACCTGATCTGTCCTTGAAATCCTCCTCGAGGTCGATACAAACCGCATGCCGGACGCTCTCGTATTTATTGAGCCGCTCTAACTCACATAATGTATTGCATTAGCTTGTATTCCCCTCCTACACAACACTCAGGCTCTTCTCTCCCTCTGCCTCTGCGCAAACCCCTCGCAAATTAGCAGAGCGTTCCGAGAAGAGCTCACATGCTGAGTCAGCACGAGCGGATATTCATGAATGTTAATTCATAGATGCACACGTATTTACACAAACACATGTAGACACATGCAAACTCCCACACATGCAGAGCCATGTACTCTTACTGTAAGCGCTCGCTGCTGGCAGGGAAACAAATAGCTGTAGAAGGCCGTATTAATTATTCACATGACTGAGCATTTACCTTGCCTGCTGAGAGAACAGCTAAGAGTGGATATTATAGCCATCAGCAGGGAAGACGTGCCTTCGCCAGTCATCTGGAGCTCCAGCGAAGAGGGGAAAGTACTGAAGTGTGGGTGTGTTTGTTCTCAGTGAAACCATTTCAGTCTGGTACTGAGGTTAAAGGGGGAAGTCCATTGATTTTGCGAAATTAATGAATCATTTCATAGTTTAGTTGTAAACAAAATCATTCAGAGTAGTTTGGTGTGAAATGTGCCTTTCTAGAGAAACTTACAGTCAAAATTGTTCAACATTGTAGTACTAGGAACCAGACGTCCGTATGTCTGCACCACAAATATCACCATTTTATCTGCCGTCCAAAATGACTTGCAACAGATTGTCCAATTTGGGCCATGCAAAATAACAAAAACCAGCCATCTCACTATCCTACCTCATAAACTGGTAAGCGGAGTAGCGAGTAGTTTGTTGTTGAGACCTGCACTTTCCATTCACCCTGGGTTGCTCTGCATCGGCACCGGCAGGTTCACTCTCTCTCTCTTCCTTCGGCTCTCTCTCTTCTTTAAACCGCTGCAACTTTTTTGTGCAGTCATTTGTGCGTTCGGGTTCAAACTGATATTGATCTATGACACTTTGGAAACAGACCTTCTCAAAGTCCTCCGCATACTCTGCCATCTTCCAAAATAGGGAAGAAAACAGCAAAAATAAACTGTGAACAAAAGCTGCTGCTGGCTTTAGCCATGTTGAATGGCTGTAGCTACAGGCTAGTAGCAACAAAAGCATGTTAGCTTGTGCGCATCGATCTCAGCTGAGAATGTGATTTTGTGAGGAAACACTGAACTAATCCTGGAGTTACAGTTTATACTAAAACTACATTTTAGGCCAAATCTTTATAACAAAACTATCACAAAATAAATCAAGCAGTGTATTCATAACCATTCTGTGTAATAACTTAAGGGATGTAGCTTTTAGAACCATTAAACGTGCCAGACATCTGGTTCCAAGTACTATAATGAACAATTCTGAATTTCTGTGGAAAGGCACATTTCACACCAGACCACTCTGAATGATTTTGTTTATATCTAACCCATTGAATGATCGAGTAATTTTGCAAAATCAGTGGAGTTCTCCTTTAAGGTTAGAGTTATGGTCAGAGAGTCCTTATTTCATATAGAAACATAGGTAAAAAAAACAATTAGAACAGAGTATACTGTCGCTGTCCAAAGAAAACCATGTATCTCCATTTTTGTAGATTTTTATTTTTCTACATTCATTAATTCATCATTCATCATTTCAAAACCAAAATCAGCTGATTTTTATGCTGTGTGAAAATTTCATGATGAATGGACCAATAGAAATGCTCTAAAATCGCTTAGAATAAATAAATAATAATAATAATTATTATTATTATTATTATTATTATTATTATTATTATAAGTATCATCAAGTCATTTCCAACTCCTGTTGACCATATTGATGCCGTTTCTCCAGAATATCCAGCCTTCTGTCTGGGTCTTCAGGCTTCTGAATGGCTGGTTCGTGATTCCTCTGATTGTCTCTGTCCATCCTGTCGCTGGTCGTCCTCTTTCTCTGTTACCGTCAACTCTTCCAGGCACAATGGTCTTTTCCAACATATTGGTTCTTCTCAGAATCTGTACAAAACAAGATCTTATTCTGGGCTTTGAGTAAGAGGTGAGGCTGGATTTGTTCAAGGATTCATTTTTTCATTTTCTTTGCTGTCCAAGGTTCTCTCAACAGCCTTCACCCACACCAAAGTTCAGAGGCATCTATATTTTTCTCGCTTGTTCATCATCCAGCTTTCACATCTGAAAATGTCACATCTGAGATGACCACAGCCTGGACCATTCTGATCTTTGTATATAGAGACAAATCATTGCATTTGAAGATCTTGTCAAGCTCCGTCATCTTTGTTCTGCTGAGTGCTGATCTGTGTCATATTTCTTTAGTGCTACAGTTAATAACTGGGCCGAGTGGGCAAAAGCTGCCCAGCATCTCCACATCTTCTCCATCAGCGGTAAAGTTAGCAGTCTTACCTGTTTCATAACCTGAGCCTTCTTCATATTAGACTGAAGTTCCATCTTTTCACTCTGTTCTAAGGTACTTACCAATCATCACAGTCGGAACAAAACTTCTAACTAAAGACTAACTGTTCTGGAGGAGGAGGAACATTCATAGCTTTCAGTATAAGTCAATGTAGCAAAACATTATTCTAGGTCATTTAGACCATTTCTATTGGTCCATTCATGATTACATTTCGATACAGTGAACAGCTGCAGATATAAAAAAGTGCAAAAATGGTGAAGAGATCCAAGGCTTTGTTCTGACAGTGATGATATATGTAATATTTAAGGCGTATATCATTATTACATGGAGGTAATCAGGCAACACTTTATTCAGATGGTCCACTGTAGATGCTTTGTTGATGCTCAGTATATCTTTAACTAACATTCAACTAAATATCTATCAGACGCAACTGAACTTAAAGTTGAGTGTGAAAGATTCTATTAAATCTATTCTTGCCACTAAACCTAACCCTAATCCTAACCTCAGTGCAAAGCCTACACCTACTACTAAACCTAACCTTAGCCTTAATGTTGAAAATAATCAACTGAACATCACCAGAAAGTTTATTAATGAGTACCTGTAGAACATCGATAGGGGACAATCCAAATAATGACTGATAATTCTATACATAAATACATACGGGACAATTTATTATATATAATATAATAATATTATATAATACACAAACTTTTGCTGCAGGAGGAAAACTTCTATCCCCCAAATAGGAACGTTATAGGAGATGAAGACTAAAAACTAATGGGAGTTAACATAAATTATTTTGGCCCATTTCTGTTGTTTCATTCATCATTTTTATATAATGTAAAGGGCTTGTGGGATTCTGAAATTATGTTAAAATATAATACATATAAAATAATAATAAAATACATATTTACACACACAGACTAATGTATATATATATATATATATATATATATATATATATATGGTAACACTTTCTATGAATGTCACCTTTGTAAGCATCTATAAACACATTCATAACATGTTATAATGCATTCATAAGACATTATAAACATAGCTATAAATATTTATAAAAATGCATTATACGTTATAGCCATGTGTATTATGCATTATGAATTGTTAACATAATACATTATAAGTACTGATCATAACAAATTATAAGAGCTCATAAGTTGTATTTGTCCGCTCTAAGTAAAGTGAAGCGTACTGTACTAAAGCCTCCTCCAGTGTTCAGAGTGAGGCTTCAAGTTGAAGTATTTACTGAAGGATTTACTGAAACACTAAAACATTCACAGTAAAGCACATTACAGGCTTCAAATGTCAGAGTTTAAACTAGAGCTGCCATCAGTGTTTTACCCAATGTGGGAAAGGTAATGTACACCACCGTTAGCTTAGTATTTGTCTTTACTTTACGCTCTCCAAGCTGGGACTGACTTCTTTGGCACTGACATTATAACATGTTATTAACACTACTTATAATGCATTATATTAACAATTCATGATGTATAATAAACATGGTTATAAAGGGTAATTCAGTGTAATTCAATAAATTTTGAAGTATTTCTGTTGATCCATTCCTCATAAAATTGTCACAAATTATAAAGAGCGTCTATGGTGCTCAAATGATGTAGAATAAAATGAAGATACTGAACCTCTTCAAATGAATTCATGTTTATATCTTTCCAGAAAGGCAGGTACGATCTGGAGAATCTTTCAGTTGTTATTCAGAAGTTGATTTTCATATGATGAGTTAAACAGAACCTGTTCAACACAGAAGCTCTTTATCTCAGAAGTTTTCAGTGTGCAGTCAACAGAATGTTATTCATGGTAAAGCCATATGGCCCATTAGCCTGGAGTCTGTGCTGAGAGAGAAAACAAGCGAACACTTGGCCAAAGCATCCGTTGGAGTTCCTCGAGAGAACTGCCAAATCAGATACGTGATAAACAGCACAGCGCTCAGGATAGACGGGGCAGGAGAGACGGGCAAAACTCAACGGCATGTCCAGATTTCTTGTGGCTTACAGTCGAGCTGATCACAGTGGACGACAGAACACGAGAAAAGGATTTCACAACTTCACAGGCTTTTAACTGACCAGTATGAAGCTGTAAATACAGAAGTATTTTAAAGAATAATGAGCAGAGCTGATCATTCTAAGATGACTGTGAAAGCTGTAGAAGACAAAATGAATAAAATTAATATCCAAAATGACGTTTTGATAACATTAATGTCTGTAATAAAGTTCTAATAAAATTCATATTTAGAATGAAGTTCTAATAAATTTAATGTCAAGAATGAAGTTCTAATAAAATTAGTATCTAAAATGAAGTTTTAATAAAATTAATAAAATTAACATCATAATAAACTCAATATCTACCATGTAGTTCCAATAAAAAATAATATGCTCTAAGAAAGTCTAATAAAATTAATATCTCCAATAAAAGTCTAGCAAAATTAACATTGAGTGTCACATTTGAAAATATCAAGTCAGGAAATTGCTATAAATAAATAATTACAGTATAATATTTATCCTTTTATAGCTTCGTGCTGCTCTTGAAAAAACTGCATATATTAAATAAAACAAAAAAACACTCTTCTGCTGTCTAGCTTATATTCTTTCAATCTATATTTTGTAAGTTATCATAAAAAAACAGCAAATATTCATATAAAATTAATTATAAGCTTTTAAACAGTAGCACACTTTAGTTTACATAATACAGTCACACTGTGTTTAATAAAACTTTGCTCTACACTCTTAGGGAGTGTGAAGATGAGGTTATTTTGTTGGAATGTACTTATTATAGGCTACATTTCTCATTATGACCTTATCATAAGAAATTTCATCTAGCGAAATGATCTTTCTTTGGCATAAAATTGGCGTGTAGCATTATTTCTTGGATTTAGCAAATAAGCCACCAACAGAAAATTTCAATTTACT
Source organism: Colossoma macropomum (assembly GCF_904425465.1). Classification (NCBI taxonomy): domain Eukaryota; kingdom Metazoa; phylum Chordata; class Actinopteri; order Characiformes; family Serrasalmidae; genus Colossoma; species Colossoma macropomum. Next base: position 32,677,574 of record NW_023494798.1, on the reverse strand, counting down.
ACATAGAGTTATTGAAAACAAGCAAAAATCTTGAGTAATGACACAGCATTCTTACAGTAGTGAAAATCTCAAAATGAGACATAATGTACAGTTATGTGCAGAAGTTTGGCCCCCTGGTCAAATTCAATGTTTAACACATCCTCTACAGTGAACACACTTCTGCACATTTTAACAGACAATTATTGTTTATTTGCTGAATTTAACATAAACGTTTTAACGTGGCCTGTGTAAAAGTTACAGCACATTTACATTGAATGTTTAATTATTTTCCAATTTGTTAAAATCAGCAAATTAATAGAAATTATGCAGAAAACCAACAAACTAGATCATTTCAAACTTTTGATTGTGAATGCATTTTGCTGCTGTTGGAAACAATACCCCATCTCCATTTTTCAGTTTTTGACATAATTTGAAAACACCTGTTGACTTTTTTATACTGTGTGTGAATTTCATGATGAATGGACCAAAAGAAACAAGTAAAGTATGTTTTTTTCCTTCTCCTGTAAAGTTACAGTTTGGAGATGCGAGGTTTTGTTCTGATATACTGACTATGGTTAAGATTTCACTTCCAGGACATAATATTTTTCGGCGTGATGTGGAATGGTTGGATGACTCTTGACATAAATAGAAAGTGGGATGGAGAAGGATCATTTTCCAGCAGCTTTTAATAATCTCATTTGGCATTTTCACGCTTTTCACAATGAGAGTACACCCGCTGGGCACACATTCCCATGATTCATTGCACAAAGTCAGTCAGAGTTGAGCTGTAGTGTTGGATAAAGCTGACCTTAATGGAGCTGTCCAGTCAGAGGGTTTAAGGTAACTGCAGTCAAAGAGCTAGCGAAACTAGCTAGCACTGTGTGAAGAGGTTTGGATGTTGACATTATGAGGTCGTCCCACAAATGCAGTTGTAATTTTAAAGTTTATTTTGTTGGGATTTTATTATCATTTATTGATTTTATTTTGAGCACTGTTGTCCTTCATATTGCTGTACTTTGAAGTAAAAAGGGTAAACACCTGAGTTTACCCATAATTACAGATGGGTCAATCAAAAGAGAAGTGCTAAGCCCTATTTGAATGGGATTAGTTTTCCATGGTGAGGTGGCTAATAGCAGTTTACCACAGGATGTCTGTAATGTTTCTGACCGACTGGCACCACTACCAGCAACACATGGAATTAGCTCAATCAATGCAGCTTTATTGGACTCTACAGCCATACATGTTTGAGCACCAGAGCCAGAATCCAATTCAGAGCCAAAAGACACTGACCTACTCGATAATCAACCTCGTTCCTCTCAGCCTGCAACAGATCAGTATTTTTTCTCCTATTTATGGAAGTTAGCAACAGGTACAGGTAGCATACCCTGTTAGAAATAAAGGTTCTGTTCAGGTACATTTTTTGTTCATCAAGGTACAAACAATGTAAATGTTCCCTCAAAGGTACAACAGTGGTTTTAAGGTCTGATTGTGAACCTTAAATAAGTTTTTCCAGGTGAAAAGTTCGTATTTGTACCTTTTCATAACCGAATGTTTTAAAACAGAACAGTAAAATAAAAGCCTAGAGACGAGACGGGGTGTGTGGAGTCAGTACAGCTTAGAACATATCATTTCAGTGGATTATGGTACAGTTATGTTCCCTGACTAAAGGTACTGAGATGGATCCTTGAGGGTCCCACCCCAGTGACACGGGGGAACTGCCCCAGTGACAGTTTACTACCCTTTTTCTGAGACTGTAACCTAGCAAATAAAGTTAGGCTGGGAGAAGCTGTAGTTTTTAGGGGAGGGGTCATGCCGAGTGTGGCTCCAGTGCCTCATTGAGCCATGATTTAAGGCCTGCCTAAAAAATCCTGAACACAAAAATGATGAAAAACAGTGTAAAACACCAGTATTTAAACACAAAGCTCTAAATTTACTTTTGCATACATTCGAAGTGATTTTTACAATGTACCAAATGTGCCAAACCCAAGCATATGGATAAAGTAAGTAACGACTGGTCAAATGCAATTATCACAGTATGGTCACTGGAGTCAGATGACCACCATTATAAAAAAAACCACTAGCTAGCCAGAATTACTGCAAATATTGTAGCATTTATTTGTTTTTTTTTCCCCCCCAATTTGCCAATTTTTAGTCAAATCCAATTCCACCCTCTAGACTCACCCTATCACATGATACCACCAGCGCTATGCGGGCGAAGATTAGCACAGGCTTCCTTCGAGTCCTGTGAAGAGCCACCGCATCAAACTGCCACTCACGATCCTTGGAGAGGTTGGAGGAAAGCACCAACCACCCGTTCTGTTACATCAGCTTACAGACACCTGTGCTGGCTAGCATTGCGCTGAGTGATGGGGGAGAAGGGGGGCCATCCTACCCACCCAGCCCATCACCAGGGATCGAATTTTCAATCATCTGATGATAATTGTTAAGTTTTGGTTGGAAACAAACAGGTTAAACACCCAATGGAAAAGTATCCAATCAAAATCATTTTTCTTTGGTATCTACATAGATTAGACTTAGACTTAGACTTAGACAGACTTTATTGTCATTCAAATTTACACTGTACAGTGCACATTAGAACGAAATTATGATACAGCCAATCTAGCTCTTTCATTGGTTAGGACTTCAAGAGCTGAACTGAAGGCCCTACACATTGGATGATTCACCAACATCAACCAATTATGGTTTGTTTTACAGTGGACAAACTTAATGAGGGAAAAGTCACCATTGTGTTTTAATCAGACGTTTACTGAGTTGGTACAAAGTGAAATATACGTCAATGTCTCTTATAAGCTTCAAATGTCCATGTTTAATCTAGAACAGCCAAATATGTTTATGTGAATTGCTATTAGCTTTGCACTAACTCCCTACTAAAATCCCACAGGAGCTAGCAGGAATTAGCTTTATTGTAGAGGTGAGGTTTTAAATTTATGGCCTGAACTAGAGGCCCAGCTCTAGCAGTCAAGGGTCACCACTGCCATTAATGCTGGAGTCACATGGGAAATCAGGCTGCCACACAAGCTAACCACCTACTATTGTGGTTCTGGAGAGAGAATAGACATAGGTTCTTGGGTTCTTGGGTTCTTGGGTTCTTGTTACCGTATTGTGCTGTATTGTGCCACCATTCACTGTCCCAGTACTTTTGGAGGGAGAGTATTCTGTATAGAGCTCATAGATTCAGAGCCACCCACGTAGATAACAAGAAATAGACGTCTCTCTGTACGCACACCTGTCCGTCTCTGTCTCACTCTCTCTCTCTCAGAGCTTCGCCTGCCATATATCTGCTCTTTGATACGGTGTTAGAAACCCAGTCATTACGTCCCCTCCGGAGCCAGACTCTAATCTGCCAGTCAGAGCGGCGCACTTCAGAGCCCGTCACACACAGGACAGGTGACAACACACAGGAAACGCTTTAATACACACCAGTTTAACACACACTGCTTTAACACATACCGGTTTACATCACACATTAAACAGATCTGTTTAGAAACGCTCCCTTATCTGCAGTTAAATAACAGATGTGTGTGAGCACAGAGGTGTAGAAGTCAGAAAGCAGCCTTTATTTAATTTTATTTTCAGTCAAAACTGGAATATAACTAAATAAAATATATTTTTTTCCAGTATTTAGTGTCGCCACTCTTTCCCTTTATTCCAGCTTCCATTCTTTTCAGGAGACTCACTTTCAGTTTCTCAAAGAATCTGCAGACACACCTCCAAAGTTCAGTCTCAGAAGCTGGTTGATCATTTTCTGAAGTACTCAAACACATTCAGTGGTGTTGAGGTCTGGACTCTGGCGTGGTCAGTCCATTGTTCAGCTTCTTTGTTTGATGTGTCCGTCTCCTTTTCTCAGTGAGGTTCTTCTTAAACAGCTACACATCCTTTCAGACTCATAGCGCTGAGTCGTCTTCTCACAGTGGAAGGATGGACAGAAACACCTGTGGATGTTTTCAGATCTGAAGCAGCTTGATTTTCTCCTCTCTCTCAGAGATGAAAGCTTTAAGTGCTGTTTATCTGAAGGGGGCAGTTTTGGTGTCTACCAGGTCTTCCAGGCGGTTGTTAGGAGCCACATTTTCTCTGTAGCTTTTAATGATTTTTTAAACTGTTGTTTGGAAACTCCTGTTCTTTTACTAATCTTGCTTTGACTTTCTCCTTCGTAAAGAATCTAAACCCCATCACAAACCAGGGAACTAGCCATATGACTGGAGGATCGAAGTTTATTTCTTGCATGCAGGTATCAGACACCTAGCCAGCCTGTAAAACTATGGACTGATGCAGTTTTATAGCTGGACTGATGCCAAGATTAGGCCCAGTCTATACATGACAAGTGACAGGTCTGACAGACTTGACCATGTAGGGATAAACAAAAAAAGGCAGAACAGAATGTTCTAAATACAATCACAGTACAGGGACACACAATACTGAACATAATGACATATAACACAGCACTAAACACATCACAGAGCAATACATTCCTTCATTCCTTATAGAAATATATCATATCTGATCTGCTTACAAATATTTTTTGAAAAATGAATAACTTGACTTAATGTCTGTTTTGACTGGATATTAAATAAATGAAGGCTGGTCTCTGATTTCTGTGTAAGTTTGCAGGCAGAACACAAACACAAGCACACAGTTGTGTCGTATAAAGATCAGAGCTGTCTGGAGGCCGTGCTGGAGGTTTTACAGTAGAACGGTCGGCGCGAAAGGTCACACAAACACGTCACGTTTACGTGTTACAACTGTGTGTGTGTGTGTGTGTGTGTGTGTGTGTGTGTGTGTACAAGTGTTTTGACTTTCTAGTAAACCCACAAGAAACAGGGCTAACTTACAGAACCAGAGAGAAAGGTGGGTGAGGGGAGGATGGAGAAAGAGACAGAAAAGAAAATGAAAAAGAGGAAAAAGAAGAGAAGAGAAGAGAAGAGAAGAGAAGAGAAGAGAAGAGAAGAGAAGAGAAGAGAAGAGAAGAGAGAAGGAAGGGAGAAAGATGAACAAGACAGGGAGAGAGAGAAACAGAGAGAGAGAAACAAAGAGAGAGAAACAGAGAGAGAACAACAGAGAAAGAGAAAGGCAGAAAGATAGAGAGATACAGATAGAAGGAAAAGAGCAAGCAAGAGAGAGAAAGAGAAACAGGAGGACGAAGGGTAAAAGAGCAATAAAGATAGAGGGAAAAGAGAGAGAGTAAGTTTGCAGCTATGAGAGAGAAAGGAGAATTAAAAGGAATACAGTGAGAATGCGAATGAAGGAGAGAGAGAACGAGCAGGAGAAAGAAAGCAAGAGAAGGAAAGACAAAAGAATAGATAGAGAAAGGTAGAGATTGAGAAAGAAAGAGGGAGGACTAAGAAGAAGAGAAAGAGTGGAGAAAAGGAGAATGAGAGAGGGGCAGAAAGAACAGAGGGAGAGAGTTAGAAAGTGAGAGAGAGAAAGGTGAAATAAAGATGATGAGAATGAGAAGGAAGAGAAAGAGAGAGTGAAATGGAGTGGAAGGAAACAATATGGAAAGAGAAAAAGAAAGAAAGAAGGGGAGAGAGAGAGAGAGACAAAGAGAGAGAGAAATGTAAAGGTATAAGAGTTCAAATTTGGCTTTTGCAGCTATAGGAGGGAGGAATTGAGAAATAAATGCAGAGAAAAAGAAAGAGATGGAAAGATGCAGTAAAAGATGTGAAAGGTGAGAGAGAAAGAAAATAGAGAGAGAGAGAGAATGAAGAAAAGGGCACAAAAGTCCTGCACTGTTTAAAACATCATCATTTCAACGTGGAGTTGTGGCGCCACCCACAGGCCAGCAGGAGAAGTGCATGAGTTCAGCTCATATACACATATATTACGTAATGCAGAGCGGATAAATGATTAAAAGTGTCACACTCAATCAGAAAGGCCTTTTCTTATTTCTCCTCCCCCTCATCCCTTCACTTCTGTTCACTCCTCTCATCTTCACTTCCACTCTCTTACTTCCAGCAACATTAAAGGGTCCGTAGCATGGAAAACTAAATATCCCTCACTTTGCAAAACACATTTCAGAGCATACCATTCACTTCTCAGTCCATACGGTCCATATAAGGAAACTAAGCTTCAAAAACAGCACATTTTGAGCTCGTTGTTTTTGTGATGTCACAAAAACCAACACATTTACTTATATCTGTCTATTCAGGCTGCAGCAAATTTGGCTCCACCAAAGTTATAAGAAGGGCTTCAGCCAAGGATGCTTTCTGAATGAGGGCACGATACCAGGCAGCCAATCAGATAATAGATAGTATTAATGACGCAGTAACCAAAGCAGCCAGTTTAACTATAAGTGACATGATTGTTGGTGCCAGACGGGCTGGTTTGAGCATTTCTATACCTGCTGATCTCCTGGGATTTTCACACACAGCATCTCTAGAGTTACTTAGAAAGGAGCCATAAAGAAAAACATCCAGTGAGTGGCAGTTCTGCAGACGGAACTGCCTCGTTGATGAGAAAGGTCAGCGGAGAATGACCAGCCTGGTTCGAGCTGACAGAAAGGCTACAGTTCACATAACCTCACATAAATACTTCGTACATTGTGATGGGCAGAAAAGCATTTCAGGATGCACAACACATCGAAGCTTGAGGTGGATGGGCTACAACAGCAGAAGGCCACATCGGGTTCCACTTCTGTCACCCAAGAACAGGAAGCTGAGGCTGCAGTGGACGCAGGCTGACCAAAACTGGAAAGACTGGAAAACCATAGCCTGGTCTAATGAATCTTGATTTCTGCTAAGGCACACAGAGGGTAGGGTCAGAATTTGGCAGCAACAGCAAGAATCCATGGACCCAACCAGCCTTGTGTGAACAGTCCAGACTTGTGAAGATGGTGTAATGGTGTGGGGAATGTTTTCTTGGCGCACTTTGGGCCTGTTAATATCAATCAATCATCACTTGAATGCCATAGCCTGTTGGAGTATTGTTGCTGACCATGTGTTTCCCTTCATGGCCACAATTTACCATCTTCTAATGGCCACTTCCATGATAATGCACCATGTCACAAAGCAAAAGTCGTCTCAAACTGGTCTCATGAATATGACAATGAGTTCAGTGTTCTTCAATGGCCTTCCCAGTCACTGGATCTGAATTCAATAGAGCACCTTTGGGATGTGGTAGAACCGGAGATTCCACCAAAAGTGCATCTGAAAAAGCTGCAGGTCTATGTCAACATAGACCAGCATCTCAAAGAAATCTTTCAACATCTTGTGGAATCTATGCCACGAAGAACTGAGGCTGTCAATTTGAATCGTCTCCAATTCCACCCGCTAGTTAGGACTCCCCCAATCACACGATGCTATCAACGCTAGGAGGGTGAAGGCTAACACAGGCTTCCTCCGAGACCTGTGAAGCCAGCCACTGCTTCTTTTCGAGCTGCCGCTCACGCAACGTCATTGGACAGCCGAACGCGCTCGGAGGAAAGCGCCAACCGCCAGATCTGTTACGTCAGCTAACAGACGCCTGCGCTGACTAGCATCGCGCTGAGTGATGGGGGAGAAGGAGGGGCCATCCCACCCACCCAGAGAGAGCGAGGCCAATTGTGCTCTCTTGGACTCCCGGCTACGGACGGCTGCAGCATCACCAGGGATCGAACTCGCGATCTCCTGATGACAGGGCCAACGCTTAGACGGTTGCGCCACTCGGGAGAACTGAGGCTGTTTTAAATACAAAGGGAGGCCCTACCCAGTATTAGTATAGTGTTCCTAATAAAGGGCTCAGTGAGTGCACATTGTCTTAAGTGCATTAGCATAGCTAAAAACAGTATCATTTAACCTCAAACTTGAATTCTGTCCTGACGTATATGCCTTGTAGCTCCAACACAAAGCTAAAGAAGCAAACTTCAGACGTCTTGGCTGATCGACTGCATTTGAGCTAAGAGGGATAATTGTATTTGATTTTTTTCATGAAAACTGTCACTTCAAATGGGTGTAATTTTCTTATACGCCGTAAGAATGAAGTCGCACTGGAACAAACTTTTTCAACTGCATTCACACCATGAAAGTCCTCAGAGACAGAAGTTTGTGATTTTTGCCCCAAAGTCAAGACTTTTGGTTCAAGTTTGACGCTCAGTCTTTGAAGAATTCATCAATCTCAGTTTTCTCAGGTATTAATCACCTGAAAAAAAGCTACTTATGTGATCTAAAGGTTTTCAGTGGTCAGGCATAACGGGGATGGCTTTGCTACATCAAAATCAATTTACAATATTGTACGATATTCTGCTGAGGCTAAAATGGCTGTTCGTGCAAATGAAGACGTTTCTGTTTGAACGTTTACTGATGAAGGTAAAGCCTGGGCTGCTTTGTAGCTGCTCTTCAGGCAGAATTTCTTTTCTATTCTACAGCATAGCACTACTTGACTGAATACTATGAGCTACAACACTGGGAAATTCTTACCAGTGCAGCCAGCTACAGACAAAGACGTGGACGCAGTGGTGACCTCAGGAAGCCTGTAGCCTAAAGTTTACAGCACTATTACACAAACTTGGCCATGTTAAAATGACTTTTAAAAACTTTTACATTATTTCGCTGTCAGCCATTCAAATAATGTTGCATGGGTCATTAATTACATTTGGCCGAGGGCAGTAGTTTGTTTATTTATTTATATATTTATTTAATGGGCTGGCCAGTCCTTCGTAACCTTCTGTGATCTAAAATTTCAGATCAGAACTTTCTGGTTTTTATAATATCTCATTGTACCACTGCAGCAAAAATGTATTCACCTAGACCATCAATCCAAACCTAACCTCTGACATTTAGGGGGGTTCTCCACTGCCAGAACCTTTGTAACCAGAAAACTGGAACTTTGCTTTCAAAGATAGATTTATATATAGATTTGTTTACTCTCCTAGGTCACCAAGCGCTATTACATCACCACTATGTGCACAGGAAGGTAAGCTAGGATGGTATGCTGGTGTGTTGCTTGCTGTTTTTAGAGTTACTGCTTTGTAATGAGTTTGTTAAGGTGATGTAAACAGGGGACGGTGGCTGAACTGTTTTTACAGGGGTGCTACAGGGGTGCTGAAACATTTGAAGGGGGCTGCTGTGGCTGGAGTGGATGCAAGATTTGAACAGGGTGGACTTAGACGAGACTTCAGCTCGTCCTGAGAAAAAACTTGCTGCATTTAAGTGACACACAAACTGGTTACATGTCACAAGTGGTTCACGAGAAAATCGCTGTTCTGGCTGCTACCTCAGTGACTGCTAATCTGTTAATACGTCTTGGTATGTTACACCCTCCTTTGCACAGCTCCACATACTACAGGAGCGAGGTGAGCCGCCTGGCCTTGTGGTGTGGACACAACAATCTCCATCTGAACATTGAGAAGGCGAAGGAGATTGTTGTGGACTTCAGGAGAACGTGCACCCAGCATGCTCCTCTGACCATCAATGGTGCTGCTGTGGAGAGGGTGAACAGCACCAAGTTCCTGGGCGTGCACGTCACAGAGGACCTCTCCTCGGCCAACAACACACCATCATGTGGACCTTCTGCAGAGGTACCATCAAGAGCATCCTGACCAGCTGCATCACCGTGTGGTACGGCACCTGCACCATGTCCTGCCGCAAGACACTCCAGCGCATCGTGAGAGCAGCTGAGAAGATCGTTGGCACCTCCCTCCCCTCCCTCCAAGAGATATACAGCTCCCGTCTCACCTGAAAAGCCCTCTGCATGGCAGGTGATCCCACTCACCCACTACACAGCTTCTTCAGCCTGCTGCCATCAGGGAGGAGACTGCAGAGTCTCCGGGCCAGGACCAGCAGACTGGGGGACAGCTTCATCCACCAGGCTGTCAGGATGCTCAACTCTCTCCCTACTTTGCCCCCCCCAACCCCTTTTGCCCTATATGTATGTCCTGTACATATTGTAGTATTGACAATCAAGCTGACTTGACTTGACTTGACTTGACATACTATCAGTACTGTGTATTGCCTGTGTTCTGTTTTGTATGTATTGTTTCTTTCGTATTTATTGTACTGTATTGTCTGCACTGTGTATATTGTATTGTTTTGTGTTCCTGTGTTGGTCCTGGAGGAATGTTGTTTCATTTCACTGTGTACTTGTATATAACTGAAATGACAATAAAGCCTCCTGCACTTGAACTTGATTTGCTTCGCAGTAATGACATTACACATATTTCTCAGTAATCTTTACACAGCTGCGCTCTCAGACACTGGAGCTCTGATGAAGTTAGTTTTGTGTAATGACATATTTAGATAGTGTTTAAGTTTGTACACTACAAGCCCTGCACTGTATGTTTTTTTCCTAAAATTACAACTATGGTGGTGATGTGCCAACAAGGAAAGTAAAATCCCAGGGGTGTGGTGGTCCCTTCATCTGTAAAGACAAGCTATGGCAACATAAACACACCTGTAAGCACTGAGCCACAGCCGTAATGAGAAGAATCCCTCTGACGTAAAGTGGCACCACTTGGCATCTTTGCTGTTAAAGTTCTGAGCTCTCTCATTGTCTTTTGGAGAGATTCAGAAAGTGATCTATGCACTAACAGCTAACCAAAAACAATCTACTGTGATGATCTCGCGAGAGTAGTGAAGATCAGGGTTTCAGGGGTCAGTTAATGTTGTGATTAAGCTAAAACTATACTGATCCTGTATCAGCAGTCCACTGTATGCTCTCTGTGAATGTGTGTGTACCTGGTATGTGTGTGAATGTAGATCTTGTGGAAGGTGGAAAATGTTTATGGACATTTTTGTGAGTGTGCAGAATATTACTTCATATCATATCAGTAAGTTCAGCTAATTAGCAAGTAAGGTAGCTCATTAGCCATATTAATATTAACTAATATTAATTAAGTGGCATAAAATGAACAAAAAGCCAATTAAATCATTAATTGCTGTTATTATGATGGTTCCAGCTGTCCCTCAGGCAGTGGAAAATGAACTAGAACTAAAACTAGAACCATAAGTTCCATTGGTTCCTGTTTGCTATAGTGCTCCAAATGCCATTGTGTTGCCGAGTAGTTCTATATGTTTGCTAGGAAAACCGTATGTCAGATCAAAAATGCTGTAAACAAGCACACTATTCCCAATCAGACGTAACATTACGAAGCTGGAACAGTGTGGACATCTCAAAAACTACAGGATGAGTCGGTAACTGAAATCTGGCAGAAAAAAAAACAGCTTGCTGGGCTGTAAGTGGTGAGAAAAATGCTGGACATTTCATCTCTTAACCAAATTCCATGAACTGGTAGCCTAATTACATTACACTTATGGCGGTGCCGGAAGTTTTTCAGGGACGGCTTGAGCAACAGGCCTAGTGCCACACCTAGACATAAGCTAGATACGAAGCTAACGCTGTTAGCGTTTATGCTAGACTCCACAGAACAAGTTTTTGCTCATATTTTCACACTCGACAGAGAAAAAATTGAAGCTTTGACTCTCCACATCATTCTGTGTAAATGGAGACATTTATGTCAGTGTGCAGAATATTACATGTCAATAAGTTCAGCTAACTAGCAAGCAAGGTAGCAAATTAGCCACAATAAACATGGCATAAATGACCAAGAAGGCAATTACTTAATTAATTGCTCTTATTATGGAGGTTCCAACTGCTCACAGTGGTGGTTATAGGAACCAGATGTCCGAAGAGTTTAGAGGAAAATGAACTAGAATTAGAACGAGAACCAGAACTGGGACAAGTTCCATCGGTTCCTGTTTGTTACTACTTGGCTATGGTATCCAAGGAGGTTGTTATGGTGTTGCTATGGCCTCCCAGGTGGTTGCTAGGGGGTTGGTAGTTGGTTTGCTATTTTATCTCAGCTGGTTGGTAAGGGTGTTGCTATGCTGGTTGCTATGCTATTCAAGGTAGTTGGTAGGTGGTTGTTATTGTAATCCAAGGGGGCGCTAGGGTGTTGCTAGGTGGTTACAATGGTGAAATGCGCCATTCTAGAAAAATGTATCATCAAAATTGCTCACAGTGGCGGTGATAGGAACCAGACGTCCAAAGAGTTTTAGAGGGAAATTCCACTGAGGTAGTGGAAAATGAACTAGAATTAGAACTAGAACTAGATCCATAAGTTTCATTGGTTCTGTTTGGTACTACTTGGCTATGGCATCCAAGGAGGTTGTTATGGTGTTGCTATGGCCTCTTAGGTGGTTGCTAAGGGTTTGATAGTTGGTTGCTATTTTATCCCAGGTGGTTGGTAAGGGTGTTGTTATGCTGGTTGCTGTGGTATTTAAGGTGGTTGGTAGGTGGTTGTTATGGTATTTCAAGGGGGTTGCTAGGGTGTTGCTAGGTGGTTGCTATGGAGGTGTTGTTAGGTAATAGTTTTAGTATCGCTTGTGGTTACTAGGGAGATGCTAGGTGGTTGCTATAGTGCTGCAAAAGGTTGCCATTGTGTTGACAAGTGGTTACTAAGGTGGTGCTGTATGTTTGCTATTTAAACTGTATGTCCGATCAAAAATGCTGTAAACAAGCACACTATTCTCAATCAGACCTAACATTCCGGAGTTGGAACAGTGTGGACATCTCAAAAACTGCAGGATGAGTCAGGGACATAAATCTGGCAGAAAAATGAGAAGAAAAAATGTTATGTTGGGCTATAAATGGTGAGAAAAATGCTGGACATTTCATCTCTTAATCAAATTCAATGACAAGCAACCTTCTTTAAAAAAAGGAAATGCTGAAAAGCGTTCAGTGCAAAATAGACTGAGGAATACAGGAGCTTTTTACAGCGCAAACCTCCAGCTCACTTACACCCAAACCATCTCCATTTACAAAAAGCAGCCTGTAAACTGAGTCATTACCACTCCAGGCATGCCACTTTTGAAAAAGATTACAGTCCAGCACAAACCCAGCGCAGAAACCAACGGTCTGAAAGCAAACAGCAGGAACATGTTCCAAAAGAAGGCCACTAATGTGTTCTAAAGGTTTTCTGAGGTCATGGGAAGCATAAAAATAGTCACTATTTTTCTTAATTTTCACAACACTTCAATTGCTAAGATGTAAGCAAAGCCATTCTGATTGGTTTCTTGTGAACGGTGCCATTCTAGTAAAAGTTATCATCTGAATTGCTTACAGTGGCGGTGATAGGAATCAGACATCCGAGCAGGGAACTCCACTGATTTTTCAAATTTCCACATAATTAAATGGTTTCAATGTAAACAAAGTCTTCTAGAGTGGATGTGAAATGGTTCATTGTGGTCAGATTTGTTCACATTGGCGTTGATAGGAACCAGACGTCCGAAGAGTTTTATGTCTCTAAAAGCTCATTACATGCAATTGCTGTTAATAAATATGTTGCCTGATGCCTGAGGCATTGTTTCCTGATAGTTTGGGAAAAAGGTTATGGCTTAAAATGTATTTTAATCCTTTATTTTAATCCATTCATGGTGGAGGGGTACACGCAGCTTGTTATGTGGCAAAACAGTCCCAGATTTATCTAGATTTATCGCTATTTTCTAGAGAAACTTATTGAGAATTGTTCGCAGTGGTGGTGATAGGAACCAGACGTGTGAAGAGTTTAATGCCTCTGAAAGCTCCCTCACAGAAAGCTATTACACAAAGTGGTTATGGATAGGCTGCCTGATGCCTGAGACATTGTATTATGATAGTTTAGTGATGAAGTTTTAGCCTAAAGTCTTGTTAATCCAATTTATTTTAATTGATTTATGGTGGATGGGTACATGCAGGGTGTTCTAAGGCAAAATAGTCCCCAAAGAAAACTTATCATCATCGTCAACATTCCATATAAAACTCAGAAGACTCGTGTAGGTTCACTGGAGGTTTTAGATAGTAGATAAAATGGCTTTATCTGTGTTGTAGTCATGGCGACCCCTGGTTCCTATCACCACCACTGTAAAGAAATCAGTAAGTTTTTCTGCAATGAGCCATTTCACACCAAACCACTCCAAATGACTTTGTTTACATTTCATCCACTTTATCACTTTATAACTTAAGTGTAATTCCCTTTTAATGCCTCTAAAAACGTTGTCGGCCATCAGCTGTAGTCTTTGCGGTGTGTTCGACTGCAGATGTTCACAAGAGACGAGAGCTGACGGAAAGAGATCATCAGTCTGCTTTCGCTGCTGCGAGCTCCTCCTTGTTGGGTTGGTGTGTCTGAGCCTTTAAAGATATTGCCTCATTCTGTTCCTGGAGGTATTTCTGCAGACCAAACTCCCAGATCCACCTGAACTCACATCCATACATCCAGGATATACTTTCATATAAATGGCTCCGCTGCAGAGCGCTGCTGTATTTTCTGGCCATTGTTTCAACAATTGAAAGAAATTCATACAGGCTGATCTCCTCGGGAGAGGTGCGGATTAGACGGCTGCGCTGCACAATAACTCACGCGGCTTTGAAAGACACTAAAAGGAGGAATCAGTAGCCACTTATGGACAAACCTTGCATTGTCTCTGGATTAGATTCAATCTTTTTTTATGAGACTGCTCGCTGCAAAACAAGAATAAATCCAAGGATTCTAGATTGCACTGACTGTGCAGACTCCCTCAATGTCACCATCTCATCTTCTGCATGTTGTTGAGGGTTTTGGTACTTACTGTAACTGACGTAACTTCTTGGAAAGATCTTGAAAAACAGCAGTGAATAGAAAGTGCTGAAAATAGACAGTGACAAGCAGATAAAATGCATAGGCTTTGGTATGATTCCCAAGGTAGCACTGTCACTAATCCTAGCGCAAACATTTACTGTATATAAATCAGCCTGCTTAGGCTTTAATATGTAAAGTGATTGCAAAAAACAAAAAAAACATGATCATTTATGTAAAATATTTTGAAACCCCAAACTTTTGATGTATCCATTAAAAAATTCTGTCATTTTTTCAAACTTCTGCACAATTCGACCATTAAAATGCACACAGTCATTCTGTGCAGGTCAATATAATATTCAGAATTGTTTAATGCCTCCAAAAGCTGCGCATATTATTTGTCATTAACATTTCTATGTATTTGGACTGAAATTTGTAAACAGAGTCGTTCAGAGTGGTTTGGTGTGAAACGCTCTGTTCTAGAGAAACTTACTGAGTCAGAATTGTTCACAGTGGTGATGACAGGAACCAGGGGCTGAATTCACAAAAGCTTTCTTAAGAAAAAACTTGTGAAGGCTCTTAAGACAAACACTAAGAAGCTCCTAAGAATGGGCCTCATTCACCAACGTCTTTCTAAGTTTGCTCTTAAATGTGTTCTTGGGAAAGATCCTAAGAAAAAGTCTTCGTCAGATTCATGACGTGTTTTTAAAACCACAGAATTATGAATTGTTTTGTGCTCCTGAGTGTGTTTAGATTCTGTTCTTACAGAACAAATCCCACATAGGAAAACACAGGTGAATGTCAGGATCTTCATGAAAACTCTGTAAAAACTTAAGCAGTTCTCAAATATTTTCTTAAGATAATTTTAATTATTTCCTGAAGATTTTCTTAAGAAAATCTTCATTGTTTTCTTGTGTAGCCCATGTTGGATTTTACAGCTTATCATAAATGACGCAAGCTGCATTTGTATTAACTGTTATTTCCGTTATTTAGTTTAATCTGCTCAGAGGAGCAAAATAGGGGGAAAGCTTCAAACCATGCATTTGAAAAAAAAATTGCACACAAGAACTAGAAGTGATGGTGGAAGAAACAGCCTACAGCAAAAAAAACATAAAAAGTCCTCGAAAATTATGATAATTGTGGGGTGACAGCAGAAAGCAAGAGATGGGGATGGGCAAGAGTAGCAGAGATAGCGTGTTTGATAAATTTAGATGCTGACCTTGTCAACTCTTACAGACTAAGACAAGTGTGAGGCTATTGTTAAGGTAAGAACATTTAAGAACATAATGTTTTCAATATAACTTAAAATTATTCCTAAGAGAATTTTTAAGAAATTATTTGAAAAATAACAACTTTTCATAACTTTTTTGTGAAGAATTTAAGAAGTTAAGGAAAAACACACATTTAGGAGGATTTTCTTTCTTAAGACACTTTTATGAATCTGACCCCAGACATCTGAAGAGTTTAAAGTCAAAGTCAAAGTATATTTATAGCGCTTTTTACAACAGGTGTTGTCACAAAGCAGCTTTACAGAAAAATCCAGGTCCGAGCCCCCATTAGCATCGCCAATGGCAACAGTGGCAAGGAAAAACCCCCTTAAAGCAAGAGGAAGAAACCTTGGGAGGAACCAAGACTCAAAAGGGGAACCCATCCTGCTCTGGTCGACACCGGATAGTAAACAGAATTAGTATAAATTATTATATTACAAAGTTAAATGCCTCTAAAAGGTCCCTCAGAGAAAGCTATTCCATGAAATAATTATGAATACAGTGCCTGATGACACTGTTTTGTGAAATTTTTATTCATAAAACCTTATTCATGAAAAGGGTACATGCAGACAAAATAAACCCCAAAGAAAACTTATTTAGTCAGATTTTCATTCCATATAAAAACTCAGTACACTCAAGTAGGTTCACTGGTGGTTTTGGATCATAAATAAAATGCCTATATTTATGTTGTAGTCATGGCGACCCCTGGTTCCTATCACCACCACTGTAAAGACATCTGAGTCTCTACAATCAACCATTTCACACCAAACCACTCTGAACAACTCTTTTTACATCTCAAACACTGAATTATGGAGAAATGTCGGAAAAATTGGTGGAATTCCCCTTTGAAGGGGACAAATATAGCCATTTTATTAAAAGAATTTTCTTTGGGCGCTGTTTTGCCCTAGAAGAGCATGTATCAATTTTAGGTCAAAACATTCTCAAAACTACCGTATAACAATGTCTCAGACATCAGGCAGTGAATTCATAACCATTTTATGTAATAACTTTCAGTAAGGGAGCTTTTAGAGGTCTGGTTCCTATCACCACCACTGTGAACAGTTCTGTTTATCTGAATGGCTTTGTTTTCATATCAATGATTGAATTATACAGATTTTTTAGAAAAATGATCAGGATTCCATTTGAAATGCCCTGATTGTGCAAACAGGAGTCAAAAGGTAGAAAGTTGTGCTGACTAAATGAAGCTATTTATGTAGGAGTCACCATCTTTTATTCAGACTATTGAAGGTTTTGGTGCATTTTATAACTCCATAACTCCATATATGACTCCAGAGTAATGAATAGCAATGAATAGAAGGACCAATTTGACCATGCAGTTTTCCCAACAACAAGGGACAGCAATCAGTTCCCTTTGCCTGTGAAAGCAGGACCCAACCTTAGTCCCTAAAGAAAGGCTAGATTTTTCATTAGAAAAATAATTACTTGCATTGTTATTATTGTATAAATGATTATGGCCAGGAAGTCTGGGAGAAAATTCTCTTAAACATTGTCCTCTCTCCCTTTCTGACTTTCGAAGGACGTTTCAGAATGAGAAATAATGACGAGAAGGTGAGTGTGTGTGTATGTGTGAGAAGGAGAACCATAGAAGCGTTTGACGTAGAAATGTGCATTATTTGTGATCTTTAGAGCGAGTATAAGAAAGTCAAAATCAATGCGTCGATCACGGGTTCAAAGTTCCAAGGACAGCGTTTTGCAAGATGAGGTTTTCACAAAAAACTCATGACGTGTTCATCTGCGAAAGTGGACCACGGCGAGAAAAAAACCTTGAGGAGTCCAGGATGTTCATTCAGAACAGCTCCTTCCTGTGGGTGCTTATGAAAGTATTCCGATTTGAGTTTCTCTTACATGGAACGTCATCAAATTACCTGCCAAATCTTTCAGGCGTTCAATAATCGTTTACTTTAGAGCAGGAATCATACCTCACAATCAGGGGCGTGGCCACAGGTAGATTGATCACAGGTCTATCCAAGCAAATGGGGAACGAATATGCATTAAACTGCATTATTT
>NW_023494798.1:32637278-32657278 GCF_904425465.1 Colossoma macropomum | reverse complement strand
GACTACAGAAAGCCTAAAGGGAACAGAAATCTGGCCGAGTCGTGATCAATCATTCATTCGCTTGTCAAACACTGAAGAAGTAACGGAGACAGACACATACATGTGATGTGACTCGACAAAACTTTGTGTTTGGTGAAAGAGATCAATATTTAGAGTGCTGGACAAATTAGTGAAGATTCATTAGAGGGTTTTTAGAAAATACAGCAGGAATTGTCCTTTCAGATGGAATATTAAAATTCAAAGTTTGCAGCTAGAACTATTACTGTTGGTATTTTAGACATTTGATTTACATTACTTAATCCTTTATATGTAACTACATAATTAAAAGGTTCATACAATACCGCTTTATTTTAAGGGACACATATTGGAAGTTTATTAAAGTGTAATTCTCGATATGTTCAATAAAGCCAAAATTAAACATTTCTAAATGCTTTCTTTTGATGAATAGTGTTTGTTCATACAATCTTTGAACGGCAGAATGTTGAAAAAAGAGACTCACATACATAATAGCATGCATACACACACACACACACACACACATATCAACAGCATAGCAACACATTATCAACCACCTGGAAATGAAGAGAGACACCATGAGGGATACCATGAGGGATACCATGAGGGATACCATCATAGCAATGGCATAGAAACACCTTAGCAACCACCTGGGATACCATAGGAAAGGCCTAGCAACACATGAGCAACCACCTGGGGTACCAAAGCAATGCCTAGCAACACCTTAGCAACCACCTGGGATACCACAGCAACAGCCTATCAACACCATAGCAATCAGCTGGGATACCAAAGCAATGTCTAGCAAAACTATAGCAATCACCTGGGATACCAAATTGATGCCTAGCAACACATTGGCAACTACTTGTAACACCAAAGCAATGCCTAGCAACATTATAGCAATCACCTGGGATACCACAGCACAGCCTATCAACACCTTAGCAACCACCTGGGATACCAAAGCAATGCCTAGCAAAATCGTAGCAATCACCTGGAATACCAAAGCACAGCCTATCAACACATTGGAAACTACTTGTAATACCAAAGCAATGCCTAGCAACACCATAGGAATCATCTGGGATACCATAGCACAGCCTATCAACACCTTAGCAACCACCTGGGATACCAAAGCAATGCCTAGCAACACCTTAGCAACCACCTGGGATACCATAGCAATGGCCTATTAACACCTTAGCAAACATGCAGGATAACAAAGCAGTGCCTAGCAACACCGTAGCAATCAGCTGGGATACCATAGTAATGGCCTAGCAACACCATAGCAATCACCTGGGATACCATAGTAACAGCCTAGCAACACCATAGCAACCACCTGGGATACCATAGCAAAGGCCTAGCAACACTTTAGCAACCACATGCAATAACATAGCAACCGCTTTATTGACACCTTAGCAACCACCTGAGATACCAAAGCAATATATTCATAGCCATGTTTATGATGCCCCAATGAATGCATTGAATGTGTTATGAATGTGTTCGTAGGCGCTTATAGACACAGCATTCACAGAAAGTTTTACTGAAAAATTGTACACAAATCTGCAAATCTTTAATCCTTAATAGTTCATTATGAGCTAAAAGCTTGGTAAGTTTTAATAAGGGTGTTACAAAGAAACTGTTAACCTAAAGGTAAGATGAGAAACACAATATATTAAAATTGATGTAGGCTGCAATTGCATTATTTTTCAGTTTGATCCAAATACTGTAACCATAAGTAACCACAGATTATAGATTAGACAGTATTTGAGTTGGAAACTAAAACAACAAGCTGAAACAAACAAAACTCCAGAGAAAAACCTGGAATCAGGTTGGAATTGACTGTTAATTATCCCAAATTTACACGAATGGTTAAAAATATACACAAGTTAAACTAATTATTAACAACAAAGTAATACAGTCTGAATGAGTGGATTGTTGCGATCGTAGCGTTTCTTGTCGCTATTCTTTCTGGTGCACACACCTCTCTACATCGCTGTGCAGTCAGTACGGACTCTACCATCGTCGTATCTGTCAGAGTTGATTCTTTAACTCAGACTGAAAACTGACACGCCCAAAGAAGAGCCCTTTCTCCTGAAGACTGCAGAAAGCAGGAATTTAGCGAGTCCGAATCAATCATTCATTCAATCACTCGTTCAATCAATCATTCATTCACCTGTCAAAGAGAGATTTCAGCGGTGAAGAGCTCAGAGAGACACAAATGAATTTTATATATGTTTCTTTTTTATTTCCCTCTGCTTTAATCTTTAAAAACATCTGTGTTATTAATTAGTTCAGATTTCAACATCTGGATTAAAATTAACTGTAAAATAAACCCTCAGACACCAATATTAATTTCCATACACTGTGTTTCTCATTTCACCTTTAGGGTAGCACTTATTAATAGTAATAATAATAACAACAACACCTACACTCAATTCATAGTAGTTACTAAACAGGTCATAGAGGTTATTTAATAATTGATTCCTGTTACTGCATAAATCGGATTAGATATTTAATAATATATAGTAATTACTTAATAATTCACAGTAGATATCAAATAATTATTAGCAGTTACTTAATAATTCATAGTGGACACTGAATGATTCATAGTAGCTACTGCATAATTAATACTAGTAGTTACTGAATAAATCATAGCAGTTAGTGAATAAATCATATCAAATACTGAATAATTATTTACTGCATAATTCACAGTAGATACTGAATAATTTATTGTTGTTGCTGAATGATTCATAAAAGATACTGAATAATTTATTGTTGTTGCTGAATAATTTATAGTACTTGTTAAATAATTTATTGTTGTTGCTGAAAAATCATAGTAGATACTTATTAATTCATTGTCATTGCTGAGTAAGTCACATCAAATACTGAATAATGTACAGTAGATATGGAATAATTTATTGTAGATACTGAATAAATCTTAAGATCGACTTCATAAAATATACATTTTTAAAAAGTTCAGTGCACTTTAAGTAAACTTGACTTGACTTCCCCTATATATTTACATTCATCCATTCATTCCTTTCTTTGTTTTCTCTCTTTACGGCCAAACAACTACACACACACACACACACACACACATACACACACATACATATACATATATATATATATATATACACACACATATATATGTATGTATACATATCTATACACACTCTTAAGCGACTTCCTCACTTTTAGTACGGTTCAACTTGACTCGGTTCGACTCTACTCGCTTTTGGTATCAGCCACTTGGTTTTCCATTGCAGATATATATAGATATATATATTTTTTTAAACGATTTCGGTTGCTTACAGAAAGGCGACACAAGCGAGTACGCTAACCTGGTAGCTAACATTAGCATATTAGTAGTCTGTAGTGTTTTTATGTCACCTTTTGGTATCAGCTCAGCTCGCTTGGAACCTCACCAAAGATCTGCATAGTGGAAAACCAAAAAAGTCGAGTAGAGTTGAGTCGAGTCGAGTCGGTACCATGCAGTGGAAAACAGGCTTTAGATGCAGTAAGAGGCGTAATTTTCAGGGCTTATCAGTGAAGGTGACTTGATCCTGTCAGACCGCAGTGGCCAGCTCTCACTCAGAGTGGATTACTCACTCACAAAGAGGCTGTGGGCTTAGCTGCTGTGTGTTTGTACTGTTTTTATTCCGGGCCTGTTTTCCTGGCCAAACTCAATAATCTCCAGCAGAGATTTACACCGCGCACAAGGTCAGAGTGTGTAAACGAAGCCCCGCGAGACAGCTCGTCAAACGGAAAAATGAGAAGAGTGAAGGAGTGATTACAGAAAACTCTCTCGTTTAACCCAAAGTGACCCTGTCATAAGGAAGTGTAGACAGGTATCTATGAGAGGAATAAAAAATCCATTACATTGCAAATTGCTTTAGTAATCCTTTGTAGATAAAAAGACCGAAGACGTGTAAATATGTATTATTTTATTTATGAAAACAGAAATCCAATCCCATTCTTTAGGCCTCGTCTGTACACAATGAAAGCCTGAAGATGAAACCTGCAGACAAACTCCAACACCAATAAACCTTAACAAAACAGAATTATGATTAGCAACTGCCATACTACACTCAAATAAATGGATAAAAACTCTTTCTCAGATTTGTTTTGAAGTGAATCAAACATTGATCAAAGTTGAACAGCCAGCACAATAATGAATACAGATCTGTGAGGTGTTTTGAGTTGGTCTAATGGTGGTAAAGCCTGTCATTTTCAGTGATTCTGAAATGCATTCCAGATTACTGCATTATAAACCATTGTTAAAGCCTGTGAAAGCAGATGTACCTTTTTGTAGAGATGGACAACTCAGCTTCATTTTTGGTCATAAAAAAGGTAGTAAAAGTGCAGAGCAAGGCTTTAAAAATGTTAAAATGACTTTCAGACATATCTCTTCAGTTTATCACAGAATCATACCACATTAATATTCATTACATACTCACCCGGCCACTTCACAAACATTAGAAACCCCTTCCCTGTTGCTCCACCTTGCTGGTGGACCAACTCAATCATTACCAGGTCCCGCCTGCTTGCTAGGTCTCCCGAATGAGAGCTAATTCTTTGACTCTGAAGCATCTAGAAGTTGGAGTCAACTTTTGGTCAATGAATGCGTTTACATGCACTCAATAACATGATAACTACAGAACATCAGATCTTGTCTGTAATCCGATCAATGCATTTACATGCACTCGAGTAATCAGATAATGTTAAAATCCAGCTCTCTTTATCAGATTTCTTAATCAGATTTCTAGACCTTACTCCGATCTAAGAAATCAGAGTGTGCTGTTTACAGGACCATTTGAATAATCAGATAACTGCAGAAATCTGATTATGATTGGATTACCGAGTGCATGTAAACACACTCAATGACTTTGAGATGCGAAGCCGCTTGAAGTCGACTCTGTCAATTCCATGTTTTGTTAAACATTGCATCATGATTGGCTGAAGCTAGTGGCATTTTGGCATGTTTTTAAGAGCTTGTGTTTGCGTAGCATCAGCTTGTATAAATACCATGTTTAGCAGTGGTGTTAGTTTGCTATGCTTTGTCTAATTGTGTCCTTCCATGCTGTGCCGGTGCAGATCACCAGCCAGTGGTCCAAAAATGTCTTAATAAGCCTCAGGTCTATGGAAAACCAAGCCCTTCATATTTACATGTTGCTAACAACCTGAGAGGGAGAAGTCTTGCCCAAGACACACGAAGCTCCACATCTTTCTCATGATGGCACTAATGCGACGTCATTGAACAGCTCAACATGCTTGGAGGAGAATGCTAACTGCCATGGACTTCCAGCCACAGATGGCTGAGGCATCATTGGAGACCTCTCAACAATAGAGCCCATGCTTAGATGATTTAGAAGCCCTATTATACATAGACTACTATAAATTATTACATAACTGCTTTAAATTGTTCAGTATCTGCACAGAGGGAAACAATTTCTACATATTAATGTTGCAAAAGTAAAATAGTTATTGTGCAAATTGAACCTGGTGTGATTTTAAAAGACTTTGCCGTCATTTAACAAGTGAAGTGAAGGAGCTTCCTAAAGTTCTCTGAGGCAACATTATTAATAAGTTAATTAATCAAATGGAAAAGCTGCAGAGCCATAGCGAAGATCTCAAACATCCTTGTGGGTACAACGGCTTAATAATATGTGAGTGGAAAGTTCTTGAAAGTTCTTGGACAGGTGCACTAATGACTAATGATTAGGAAGGTAAGACAGAAGACCCGCAGTTGAAAAGAGTTGCAGGACGAGCTGAAAGCAGCAGGAGCAACAGTTACGCAGAGAACAATAAGCAGGGAACTGTACAGCAACACCCCAAGCAACACTCTTAATGCAAGCATTTAGACAAATCTGAACTCTTTGGGAGAGTGTAGTCTGGTCAGACAAAAAAAATGAACTCTGGCAATAATTCATCTTTACATGTTTGGAGAAAGACAGGTTGTGTGCGTGATCTCAAGAACCTCAACTGTGAAGTTGGGAGCATCATGATAAGGGGCTGCTTTTCTGCCAGTGGTACTGGGGCATTAAACATCAACAATGGAAACACGAATGGAGCAGTGTACTGGGAGATATTAGACAAGGGCCCCATTTCACCCCTCACCCCTACCACTAAGCCCTTAGCCCTCTGTTTTGCAAGTTCACATCTAGGGGTAGGGTGTCCCCATTTTTGTTGAGATAGAGGGGGAGGGTGAAGTGTTTGGGCTACATGGCCCTCCAAACTGAGGTTTTTCAGAGACTCCAAACAGAGTATTGAAAAGTTGAAAAACCAGCAATATGGCTGCACAAGAGACCACAGAAACACACAAATGTGAGAATTTTCTCTGTTAAATTATGAAAACCATTGTATTGTCTTTAGTTTAATGTCGTTTCAGTGTATTATAGTTCTTTTCCTTACAACAAGCATAAAACTGCTAATAGTATGCTGATGTCTCGGTAGCTAGCTAAATTTCCCGTTCCACCTTAAATAGTCCAGCGGTTCTGACGCCTGAAGTGCCAGAATGTAACTGCTGCTCTATTTAAGGTGGAACAAGAAAATTCAAGCAAGAAGCTTGTAAGATGACACTGGAAAACAAGGGGTAGGGGTAAAATGAAATGGGATTGGGCCGGGAATTTAATCTCAGCACCCAAGAAAGAGAAAAAGATGGACGTTTTAACAAGACAATGACCAGAAATACACAGTCAACATGACTCAAGATTGGTTTCTAAAGAAGGTGAAAGTGCTTGCATGGCCTAGCCAGTCTCCTGACTTCAATCCTGTAGAGGATTTTGAAATTCTTCAAAAGAGGGACAAAATAACCTTTGGGAAACTGAAGACAATTTTCCAAGAGGAGAGGGCCAACATTGAACCACAATCATCACAATCAACTTCTTAGCATCTCAAAGCTGTAAATGACAACACTGACTTTGCAACAAAGCACTGATACATACTTTGTCTTTTATGTTTATAAGAGCAAAAGTCAAAAATGTGTGAAGTGGATATATTAACTAAATAATAAGAACAGAAGTGCCTGAAAACTTGTTTAGGTAAGTTCTGTAATTCTGAGATTGAGGAAGTGAGAACCCTCATACAGACCCTTACAGTTTGAGGGGGTTAAAATCAGTAAACTTGCTCTCGCTACATCAGATAAACCCTCACCTTTTCTAAACGATGCAGACTAATATTTTGAGCATACGCAGCCTGTGTTGATAAACCGCTGTGAAGGGAGAAAAAGTTTTAGTTCTGCTGAAAGGTCACCATAGAGATCCGCATCATCGAATGCTTCAGAGAGCCGGCGCTCGAGACACTTTACCGGCACTGATCTGCTAAAGAGTTTAGATTTCAGCAAAAGAGCAAATCAATCAGTTATTAAAATGGGAAACTCTCATTTGATCCCAGCGCAATCGCCTGTAATTAATCACATGCATCAGTATGGTCTTCAGCCCCTGTTAGCATTTCGCTTCTGTTTCTCTCCTTTAATGAAAGGTCACCCTATGAAGTTGAAAAGCCTTTAAGGTTGAAGCGGACTCGCTGTCATTAACAGATTTGCCCATTAGTGCGATAGCGTGCTTTGATTAGCATGGCCCCAGTAGCCATGGCAATGGGCAAAGCTATCACGCGCCCATCACCCTTCTAGCGCACGAAACTTCGTAACTGTTGTGAAGTTGTAATTAATCCTCCATATTTGAGCAGTTTATTGACTTTTTTACCCTCCACCCCTCTCTCACGTCTGCCCTGTTCTTTTATGTTCTCCTCCTTTGATCCGCAGGTTTATGGGAATAGACTTTTTAATTGGTGCTGTACGCCAAAAATGAGGCTTTTCAGTAACCATGTTCTCTTTTCTTCAGATTCCTACAACTCAGTATTCTCAGATTTCCTCAAAGCGAAGCGCGAGCAAACAAACTCAATCAAGACGCAGCAGGGGAATTACCACAGAGCTACAAATTAGGATCGTCTCTGTTTCTCAAACACACAAAAACAGTGCAGTGCGGAGAATTAGCAATGAACGAGCACGACAAATCACTGTTGAGGGTAACGCATGAGAGTATTAACTTTACTTTTCTGGGGGGGTACGGGTAACCAGGGGGTTAACCCCTTAACATTCCAGGCTTATTACATACCAAGGCCTATTATTCGTTACCTACAGGGACTTCAATGCAAAATAATGGAGCTTTTTTAGGTTATAGAAGTGTGCAGTAAAACTTTGGGCCCACCAGTGAGCCCATGGCTTGGTAAAGGGGTTAAACTGGGGCTTTGGGGCTGGGGGGCCCTATTTACTCCACAGCTCTCTACAACATAGGGATAGTTACATTATCAGCACTCATACCATGAAAACAAACTAATTACCATTTATTAATGATAATGATTCAAATATGAGTCACCAATATGAATCATTAACAAATACCATTTGTTAATGATATCAGGACACTGTTATATTACTAGGAAAAAAAATCAGGTCAACTCATGACAGCATATGACTACAATGACATTTTTATGGCATCAATCAATCAATCAATCAAGCTTTATTTAAACTCAGAGTACACTGAGGTAGACCCTCGTTTACAATGCAGCTGAGCCAATAGAAAGACCAGCATTGAGAAGTTAAATAGTAAAAACATAACAAATGCTAAAAAGTAATAATAATCATAATAGTAAATAAAAAAATAAAATCAATAAACCATTCAAATTACAACAATATAGTAACTTAATAAATAAGAAACTAAGAACAAAAAAAATATATAAATAATGCAATAAATAAAGAAATAAAAGATACACAAACAATACAATAAGACAATAGCTTGGCAATATTAAAATAAATAAGAACAGAATAATAAAAATGAAACAATAACTAAAAACATCACTTTAAAAGTGAACAAAAATCAAGTAAATCAGTTGCATACAGTCAATGTTATGTAGCAGGGTACAAGTGTTAATGTGTTTATTTGTATTTATTCTAATGCTTTGAAAAATTTTACTGTCAGAAACAAACTTTCTGACAAAGTAAATCATTTTAACCCTCTGGGGTCTGAGGGCGTTTTCTCGATTTTTCTCGAGGTTTCTCGTATCTTCTTAAATCCTCTTTTAAAGGCTCTTGCCAGCATGATGGGCCAGTTCTAAGTGATGTCCTGAGTGTCAATTGATGCATGGGAGTTTGTGGATCTCAGAGTGTTAAACAACTTTCTTCACTGTATAAGACTTTTGCTGCAGTTTAATAAAGAGATTATTTTATTTGGGAATAGCAATGAGAGGCACAGACTAGTTGCCTACCTGGATTCAGGAGCCCTAAAATCTAAAGAACTGGTATGTTACTTTGTGGTACTAAAGGAGTTTTAGCAGTCAGGTTAAAACAGTTACTAAATCAGCTTTTTATCACCTTAAATACATCAACAAGATCAGAGATGTTCTGACTAAAGCAGACCTGCAGAAACTCATCCACACCTTTATTTCTAGCAGGATTGATCACTGTAATGGTCGCCTAACTCGACTCCCAAAAAACACAACCAAACAGCTTCAGCTGATTCAGAATGCAGCTGCCAGAGTCTCTTTTTATTTGATATTTAATTACACTAATTTAATGTAATTGTTTTTTTCTTTTAAATCTATTGTTTAAATCATGTTTAATGATCTTTTTCATTTCTATTCTCCTACACTTTACTTTCTCTATTCTCCTTTACTCTTTTGAGTGACTTTGTATTTTCTCATTTGTAAAGCACTTTGAATGACCGCAGTGTATGAAAGGTGCTATATACACTGATCAGGCATAACATTATGACCACCTCCTTGTTTCTACGCTCATTGTCCATTTTATCAGCTCCACTTACTATATAGGTGCACTTTGTAGTTCTACAGTTACAGACTGTAGTCCATCTGTTTCTCTGCATACTTTGATAGCCCCCTTTTACCCTGTTCTTCAGTGGTCAGGACCCCCATGGACCCTCACAGAGCAGGTACTATTTGGGTGGTGGATCATTCTCAGCACTGCAGTAACACTGACATGGTGGTGGTGTGTTAGTGTGTAGAAACAAGGAGGTGGTCTTAATGTTATGCCTGATCGGTGTCAATATGCCCTGTACTGTAAATCATAAAGCATATTTAAAAAGTGCATTTGTAGAGGAAAATGCAGAGTGATTGCAACTGAAGCAATTTCAAGATAATTGCTGTGTTGCTGCCATGCATTAATATGGTATTTTAGTTGGTTGCTTGGGTGTTGCTAGGTATCCCAAGTGGTTGCTAAGGTGTTACTCAGTGGTTTGCTATGGTGTCCCAAATAGTTGCTAAGGTGTTACTCGGTGGTTGCTATGGTATCCCAAGTGGTTATTAGGGCATTGCTAGGTGGTTGATACGGTATCACAGTTTGCTGCTAGGTGGTTGTTATGGTATCCCAAGTGGTTGCTATAGGATCCTAAATGGTTGCTAGGGTGCTGCTAAGCAGTTGCTATAGAATCCGAGATGGTTGCTAGGGTGTTGCTAGTCAATTGCTATTGTATATAGGTATATCAGGTGGTTGCAAGGTGGGTGCTCTGATTTCCCAGATGATTAATAGGGTGGTGCTACGAGGTTGCTATAGTATCCCAAGTGGTTGTTAAGGTGTTGCTAGGTGGTTGCTATGGTATTGCATTTGGTTGCTAAAGTGTTACTAGGTGATTGCTGTGGTATCCCAGATGGTTGCTAACATGTTGCTAGGTAGTTACTACAGAATCCCAGATGGTTGCTAGGATATTGCTACATGGTTGCTATGGATTCACTGATGATAGCTAGGGCTGTACTTTTAATGGTAGAAATGTTGTAATGTAACCCAACACTGCTACACTGCTACAAATACACACTCAGAAAAACCCTGTTTGACTCTGAAAATGTGTTGAAATTAGTTGCAGCTGCATTTTTTGCTGGGATAAAAAGTCTTCATGTAGACTGAATGGAAATGTTTGGGATTAAACTGAGTTCATATGATGATGCATTGTTTTGAGAGTACTCTGACATTACAGGCTAAGGCTGTCCAAGTGAATTTAGTGTTTGTTTTTGAGGCCACTATCGCTCCATCACTCTGTGACCCTTCCTCCGGGCAGCATGTCGTACCACACTAAACTGCCCTCATACAGTAAGTGACTATTGATCCGACACTGAGGCCGAACTCTCAGGAGCCGTGGATCACAGGTCATGTTTGGTCATGGAATGCCACAGATCGATTCTTATTCCCAGCTGGAAAAAAGCCCTTCACAAAGACAATATGAGGCCTGTACTTTTACAGAAAGCATTACATTTTGTGTAGCTCATGTCTTCCACCTTCATTCAGTGAAGAGAATTACCAATTGACCGGCCAAGCCATATAATTGTCTTTCCGCTTCTTGATAGTTATATGGATGCCAGAGATTCCTTGAAAATCTCCACAAAGTATAGTGCGTAAAGGTTAACACTAGGTGATTAATCAACAAAAATATGAATGCACAACAAAAGCTTCAACAAGCTCATTTCATTTCCAATAAACAATTCATATTTGATTAGATGAGTTTTCATTTAACATTGTATACATGAATTATCGACTCTTTGACTCCACATTTTGGTAGCATCAGAACGTTGATGAAGGGATATAGCACAGATTAAACAATCCTAAATGTAGTTACAGCTCTGTCACAACCAGGATAATTAAGTTCAGTGCTAAGACTCTTTGTTTAGACCAGGGGTCGGCAACATGCGGCTCTGGAGCCTCTTTTACTGCCCTGTTGTGGCTCCACAGCAGAATTAGATTCATAGGTAAAAATAAAATAATCAGTAAAATAAAGCTCTGCTGATCGTTCAACACAGTTTAACAATAAATGGTCTCAAACTCTGGAGTTAACGTAGAACTGCTAATTCACCCTTTAACCCTGAAGATCAGCGTGCAGAGCGCTGGTCACCATAGCAACGACAAAAGTCTCACCTAGCTAGTAACTAATGAAAAGGCAAAGAGAGAGATTTAAGATTAACATCGATAATTTGGAGACGAATGGACTTATTTGCATTTATAATCACTCCAGCTGGTTTCCTGATACGTTTAATCTGCAACAAGAAACTGTCAAACACTAAAAAGTCACAGAAGCTTCTCATTCGAATTTTCCTGTTCCATCTTAAATGGCACAGCAGTTACATTCTGCCCCCTCAGGCACCATTTAAGGTGGAACGGGGAAATTAGAACAAGAAGCTGGAGAATGAGAAGCGACTTCAGCCTCGTACAAAGTCGAACGATGAGAGACATTTTACAAGAAACTGTTCTACTTTTGGAAAAGTTTCCTGCCGGAGATGTGAGAAAAGTGGCTATAGCTGAGCTAAAGCTTAAAGCAGAGCAAAGTAAGTCGTTTATAACGACTATATCATTATACTAGAACAGTAACACATAATGGGGCATATTAACCAAGATGGTAAAATGGACATAAAATGTTGTGGCTCCCAAAGTGGTTTGTTTTTTGCTGAAAGAAAAAAATGGCTCTTCTTAACATTTGGGTTGCGACCCCTGGTATAGCCACTTAAATGGCCAGGAACCACCGACAGACCCAAAGTTTTATTACACTTTTCTATAACCTAAGAATAGCTCAGCCACTTTGCATTGAGGTCCCTGTAGTTATAATAATAAGCCTTAGTATGTAATAAGCCTGAGATTTTAAGGGATTCTAATGAGTATAGCCTAAAAATAGCCTACAAATATGTTTGTCAGCTAATGGTTAGCCCATATAGTTCATCCCATGACAATAAAAGCTGGTCAGGCTAAATACACTACATGGCCAAAAGTATGTGGTCACACCTACATGAGCTTGTTGGACATCCTATTCCAAAACTACGGACATTAATGTGGAGTTGCCCTGCCCCCTTTACAGATATAACAGCCTCCAGTCGTCCAGGAGGGCTTTCCTTAAGATTTTGGAGTGTGTCTGTGGAAATTTGTGTCCATTCCCTCAAAAGAACATTTGTGAGGTCAGGCACTGATGTTGGACGAGAGGGCCTGGCTCACAATTGATCTTCCAGTCCATCCTAAAGGTGTTCAGTGGGGTTGAGGTCAGGGCTCTGTGCAGGCTACTGGAGTTCCTCTACACCAAACTCCTCAAATCATGTCTTTATGGAGCTGCTTTGTGCACTGGGGCTTAGTCATGCTGGAACAGGAAATGCTCTTCCCCAAACTGCTGACACAAAGTTACATGCATACAATTGGGCCCCAGCCTATTATCCCTCCTCCACCAAACTTTACTGTTGGCACTTGCATTACGGTAGGTAGCGTTCTCCTGGCACCCACCAAACCCAGATTCATCAGTGTAGTGAAGCGTGATCCATCACTCCAGAGAACACGTTTCCACTGCTCCAGAGTCCAGCCAGCACTTGGCATTGAGCAAAGTAACAGAAGATAGGCGATTATTACATGCTACGCACTTGGTTGCCCCATTCTGTGAGTTTACCTACAGTTGACAGGGGCAGATCTAGCAGGACAGAAATTTCACAAACTGACTTGTGGGCAGTTTGCCATCCTATGACAGAGCCCATGTTTAAAGTCATTAATCTCTTCAGTACGACCCATCCTACTGCCAGTGTTTGTCTATGGAGACTGTGTCACGAATGTCACGAGCGAAGCGGAGGAAACGGACTCGATCTCCCAGAATCCTCTGGGAGATCACATGACTTTGACGCTTCCTACAAACCCCAATACACTCACGGACTCCATCCCCCAGAATACACAGGGAGATCAGCTGACCGCTCCTATCAGTGTTCTCGATCGCCCGAATTCTGATGTGTTTCACCTGTGAGTTTTGATCATGTGACTTCCTCAGTTAGCTTTATAAGACCGGTCTTTAGCGTGAGTTATTTGCGAGGTATTGTTTCATCTGGTAAACTACTGAGCATTATATCTATGATCTTGATTTTGTGTATGACCTGTAGCACCCGTTCTTTTCGACTCTGTTTTTGGATTTGCCCTGTTGGATTGATTGCCCCGGATATTTGTTCTGTGTGTTTTGACCTTTTTGCCTGTTTTTTGACGATGATTTTGGACTCTGACTTCAACATTAAAGCTTACTTCTCGTTCTTTATCCGCGAGCGTCTGAATTCTGTGAAACCGTTACAGACTGCATGATCATGACTATGTGATTGTTTTTATACTCCTGTTAGCAATAGGTCTGGCTGTTTTTGGGGTTTTTAATGGGTTCTGAGTTTAAGTTTGTAGGTTAATGATTAATCTTCAACTAATAACGATAATTTGTTATTTGATCAAAGAATTTGCCAAAATTCGCACCCCTATTTAACACTAAATGAAATATAACAGTATAAATAAACTATTACTGTCATTTTGTGATAGTTTTAACATGTTTATTTTGTTTATTTTTTTTTGTTTTTGTTTTATTTTTAGGATCCCCTTTAGCTGTGATAGCCGCTATTCTTCCTGGGGTCCCGTAGACATTTCATACATAACAAAAATAGTGTGGTAACAATTAACAATACAAGTCATACAAAACACAAGAATAAAAAATCAAGAAAAACAAAACAAAAAAAAAGAGAGAAGGAAAAAAAAATACCAAGTTGACAATGTAACCATAACATAACCTAAGAAAAACAATTGAAAACTGAAAAATCACACTGAAGAAAATATCATGTGTATATTTACAAAACCTTTAGTGACTATATTCTGGTAAATATCTACATTCCTGCCCAGTCCACCATAGTGTTGTTCCAGCTGTCAAGGACCTACCTACTTAACTGATCTCTAAATTTGTTAAATAGAGTTTTTGTAAATCAGGTTTTAAACATTATTTTACCCTCAATGTACCTGATGTAATTACATAATTAATTGCCTAGTTACTTAGTTACATCCAACTCATTTGTGCATAGATTTTTGCATAGAAAGTGTATTTGTTTTCATGAATTAATTGGTTTTAATGCAATAATCTGGAATGCATGTCACAATAATGAAGATTTACAGGCTGTAGCACCTTTAGATCAGCTCAAAACACCACACATTTGTATTCAGTGTTGTGCTGGCTGTTTGGCAAATGCTGTTTGTTGACCTCACCCTCCTGTGCTGGTCAGTACTGACACGTTCAAACAGTTTGAGCAGCAGTGGATCAACAATGAAATGCAAACATGGTCCTGCAGCTGCATTCAGTCTGCTCTTTACCTTACCGTCTCTTTTGGAAACAAACTTTTTTACCTCTGGTTTGGAAAGTTGTTGCTACAAAGATGTGAATTTTTAACTCTTTCTTAAAGCATCTCATGTGCTAATAGTGCCCCCTGCCAGAGAACATGTAGACTACATGGGTGCCTTACCTATTACTGCTTTAGCTATTACAAAATGAGATTGTTAAAGGGGGGGTGCTGGAATTCAGCTTTAGATGCCTTCGGGAAACCATGAAGTATTTTAATAATTTTGTAACTTTTAATTTTGAATATTGTTTAGCAGCCTGTTTAAAATTAAATTTGTCCTCTAGTTCTTTTAGTTCTCTTGTCCAACATGGCTATTATTGCCTTTGAAGTATCATCAGTATTATTATCTTTCAAAAGCATAACAAAATGGCACAATATATATAGAAGAGCCCTTTCAGTTGTCAGTTTTCAGCTGAACGTGCCTTGAATTTTGGTTTGGGTTTCAGTTCATATTTTTCAATGAAACAGAAAATTTCACTTCATAGAAACAAAAAAAGGTCATTTAAGACTAGAAACACTGTAAAATGTTTAGAAAACATTTAAAAAAAAAATGTAAAAGCTAAATAATAATCTCACATTTTTTGGCTGTGTTTGACAACTTTCTTTGCATAACAAATAAGCACAACGGCACTGAAAAAAAAAATCACATGATTAAGGGAGATTAAATGGCAGAAATAACCACATTTATTTTCATATTAAAGGCTTTAACTGGAAATGTAATGTAATGTAATGGAGCGACTTCAAACTCCAGCCTAAATTCATTAGGTTGAATCTGAATCTGTAAAGCTTTGTCCGACTCACAACAGGTGCTCTGAAAAAGCATATTTGTGGGCACTGCACGGAGAGGTCAGTCGTGATAGCCAGCCAAGCCTACGGCCAGGCTGTCCAGTTAGACATGAAGGGTCACTCCGTATGTGTGACATGTGGCTTTGGAGAGAGGGAACGAGACAGAGAATGAGGGCTGTCTGAGACAAGACAAGAGAAGAGTGAACGTAATCTACAGAAGAGCACAAAGACAGCGCGCCCGCCTTCATCTAAACCATTCATGAGGAGCCGTTCTGACGCAACAGGCTGAAACACGAGGGCAATCTCGCACTTCTGCCAGCTCTCAGTGACATATACAGCAGAAGGAGTGGATCCTCTTCCTCCCTGCCTCTGCTCACTGATCCGCTACCAGCAGACACTCCACACAGACAGGAGAGTGTGTGTGGGTGTGTGTGGGTATCAGTGGACGGCTGGAGTGCCCTGGTGTGTCAGAGTAGCACAGGAAACAAGAAGAGCCTCCCAGGTGATCAGAGAAGAGCAGCTGTGTGGATTCTGATGAACGGTTTGTATCTAAGTGTGAAACACACTCATTGATGACATCGTGGGCAGAACGACCCTCTAGTCTACATCAAATACCAACAAACCCGAATGCTGGGTTGGCATCTTTTACATTCTCGGAAAAAGTGGTACTGAACTGTCACTGGGGTGGTACCCTCTTTTCACTGGGGTGGCACCCTCAAGGGTACATCTTCATTATCTTTAGTTAGGGTACTAATTGTACTCTCTTAAAAAGGATGGCTCTTCAAGGGTTCTTTGGCAAAGACAATGGTTTTATATAGAACAGGGGTCACAATCCAAATGTTAAGAAGAGCCAATTTGTCCTTTCAATAACAATCAAACCATTTTGGGAGCCACAACATTTTATGTCCATTTATTGAAGTCGCATTTTACAATCTTGGCTGTAAATATGTCTCAGTATGCGCTAATGTCCTAGCATAGGGTGAAAAATATAATATACACAAAAACGCAGACTTACTTTGCTCTGCTTTAAGCTTTAGCTCAGCTATAGCTGCTTTTCTCGCATCTCCGACAGGAAACTTCTTCTCAAAAGCAGAACATTTTCTTGTAAAATGTCTCTCAACGTTCGACTTTCTATGAGGCTGAAGTCGCTTCTCATTCACCAGCTTCTTGTTCGAATTTTCTTGTTCCGCCTTAAATGGTGCCTGAGGACCAGAATGTAACTGTTGCACTGTTTAAGGTGGAATGGGAAAATTCGAATGAGAAGCTGGCGAATGAGAAAGTGGCCTCAACTTCATGACTTTTTAGTGTTTGTCAGTTTCTCGCTGCAGATTAAACGTATCAGAAAACCAGCTGGAGTGATTATAAACACAAATAAGTCCATATTATGTATGTTCGTCTTAAATTTTTCTTTTTGCCGTTTTGTTAGTTACTAGCCAGGCGAGACTGTTGTCTGCGTTGACCAGCAGTCTGCACACTAACCTTTATGGTTAAAGGGTGAATTAGCAGTTCTACATTAACTCCAGCATTTAAGTCCATTTACTGTTAAACTGTGTTGAACGATCAGCAGAGCTTTATTTTACTGTAAAGGAGGATTATTTTATTTTTACCTACAAATCTGATTCTGCTGTGGAGCCCCAACAGGACAGCAAAAGAGCCGCATGTTGCCAAGACCTGATAGAGAACTATGAACACTCAAAGAACCATCTGCATGCTTGAAGAGTTCTTTGCATGGTGAAATGGTTCTACAGATTGATGGAGAATGTGCTGTATACGGTTCTATATAGCACCAAAAAGCATTCTTCTATTATTATGATGTCAAGTCTGTAACAATAGAAGAACGCTTTTTGGTGCTATATAGTACCCTTTTCAAAAAGGTTCTATATAGAACCATATGCAATACATTTTCCATCAATCTGAAGAACCATTTCATCATGTGTGTTCAAGCTTCTTTCTAGAACTATTGTCTACACTCTTAAAACATGGTTCTTCAAGGGTTATTTAGTAAAGGAAATTGTTGTATATAGAACCACGAACAATCAAAGAACTCTTTGCATGATTAAAGGGTTGTTTGCATCGTGAAATAGTTCTTTAGATTGATGGAGACTGTGCTGTAGATGGTTCTATATAGAACCTTTTTGAAAAGGGTTTTATAGCACCAAATAAGATTCCACTATTCCATTGTTACAAGCCAAAGAACACTTTTCGTTCTATATAGAACCCTTTTTAGTGTATACTAAAGAACCTTTAAGAACCATCTTTTTTTAAGAGTACCATAATCCATTGCTGTTATATTTTTTAATTTGTATTGACTCCACATGCCCTGTCTCGTCTCCAGGCCTTTTATTGTTTGGTTCTGTTGAGGTTATGAAAAAGTACAAATACATACTTCGCATACTGAGAAAAACATATTTAAGGTACACAACTGGCCTTTGTTAAACATTTAAGGGTGCATTTAGAAACTACTATACGTTTCTAGAATGTTCTCCACTCTTCACACCAATTCAAGGGGAAATATTTGGAAGTGAAAGCTGCAGATTTTTTAGGCTACTTTCCCCGTTAGAATAGCGAATGCAGCACAGAGCGGAGCTGAAACTGTACGAGCTCTTCCTCACTCACCTCTGATGTCTGGAGTCCAGTTGGAGCTGATTTGGGAGATGCAGCTCCACATACAACCAAGCAGAGAACGAACTGATCCTTCTGACATTCGTCACAAAGTTCGGGGTGCTGGGACTCAGCCGATCGCTCGTCTTGGTTGTTGCTATGCCAACCGCAGAGACAATAGCAGTTTGTCAAAATCGTGTTTGGTGTACAAGATATCATCAGTTTAATTCATCCACATCCAAATAAACTACACAAAGCAGCTGTGCTTGGTGTGTAAAAGCTTTTGGAATATTTGTTGTTATAGAATGTTATAATTTTATGATGTTATAATTTTAGAATGTTCTTTGTTATAGAATGTCAGAGTTTTAGAATGTTGTAATATAATTTGAATTTTAAAATGTTAGTTATAGAATGTTAGAATATTCAAATATTTGTTGTTATAGAATGTTAGAATATTAGGATGTTTATAATAGGATGTAATAATGTTAATAATTTAGAATATTTATCGTAGAATATCATGATGTCTGAATGTTAGAATTTTAGGATTTTTTTTTTTGGAATTGTAGAATTTTAGAATGTTTTTTATGGAATTGTAGAATTTTAGGATTTTTTGGAATTGCAGAATTTTAGAATGTTTAGAACATTAGAATGTTTATTATACCATGTTATAATATAATATTTAGAATATTTATCATAGAATATCATAATGTCTGAATGTTAGAATATTAGATTGTTGTAACAGAATATTAGAATTTTAGGGGTTTTTTGGAATTGTAGAATTTTAGAATGTTTTTTATGGAACTGTAGAATTTTAGGATTTTTTTTGGAATTGTAGAATTTTAGAATGTTTAGAACATTAGAATGTTTATTATACCATGTTATAATGTTAAAAAATTTAGAATATTCATCATAGAATATTACAATGCCTGAATGTTAGAATATTAGATTGTTGTAACAAAATATTAGAATGTTGGAATGATTTTAGTTGTAAGACGATAGAATGTTAGAATCTTAGAATGTGTGTTTTTATAGAATGTTGCAATGTTAGAATTGTTGTTGTTGACTCCACATTAGAATATTAGAATATAAGAATAATTGTTATTATAGTATATTATAATGTTAAAATTTTGAATATTTGCTATCATAGAATTTTACAATTTCTGAATGTCACAATATTAGATTGTTGTAACAGAGCATTAGAATTTTAAAATGTTTTTGTTGTAAGACGATAGAATGTTAGAATCTTAGAATGTGTTTTATAGAATGTTTGTTATTATAGAATATTGTGTTACTTTTTTGAATATTTGCCATCATAGAATGTTATAAGCCTGAATGTTAGAATACTAGATTGTTGTAACAGAATATTAGAATTTTAGCTGCTTTTATTGTAAAATGATCGAATGTTAGAATATTAGAATGTTTAGTAGTTTTTATTGTAAAATGATAGAATGTTG